>NW_027186457.1:5016460-5078023 GCF_028583685.1 Petaurus breviceps papuanus | reverse complement strand
TTCTTCTCCTCCTCCTTCTTTCTCTTCCTTCTTCCTTCTTCTCCTTCTTCCTCCTCCTCCTCCTTTTCTTCTTCTCCTCCCTCCAATTACATGTAAAAACAATTTTAGCATTTTTTTTTCAAAATTTTGAGCTCCAAATTCTCTCCCTCTGTTCCCTTTCCTCATTGAGAAGGCAAATAATTTGACATAGTTTATACATGTGCAGTCATTCTCGCCCTTCTTCTGAGGGACCACCACTACTCCACTGCTTTCTTCTTTGTATCCTGACATGTCCTCCTCTTCACTGTCTTTTATCCCCTTTGGGGGAAGAGCTATTTTCTTTGGTTCACCTTGATTTTTAGCAGCCTTCCTGAGCTTCTCTGTGAGAGTGTCCAGTGGGTAGGGGGCAGAGGGTGCAAAGCTATTAGCAGAGACCCAGGCACCAGTGGTGGCAGTGGAGAGAGAGCATGCAGCCCTTTGTTGGCACAGTCTGAGACAAAAGACTCAACAAATATTTATTGAGTGAATGACTGATTTAGAGCTGGAGAGAAGCATAGAGGCTGTGTATTCCAAGCTCCATAATTTTCTCAGTGAGGAAGTCAAGGTCTAGGAAGCTGGTAACTTGCCCCAAGATCACACAGGTAGTAAATGGCAAGTTCAGGATCTGAACCCAAGTCTTCTGATTCTAGATTTGTCACAGTACCACTGCCTTACCATTGAAGTTTATGTAACTGAGAGCTATTATTGCTACTGCTACTGTTAGCAGCTAGGTGACACAGTAGAGCAATGGGCCTGTGGTCAGGAAGACTTGGGTTCAAATCAGATCTCAGACTTATATGAACTGTGCGACCCTGGGCAAGTCACTTCAACTCTGTTTGCCCCACTTTCCTTATTTGTAAAATGGGGATCAAAAATAGCATTTATCGGAATGGCTAGGTGGTGCAGTGAATAGAGCACCTGCCCTGGAGTCAGAAGGACTTGAGTTCAAATCCGGACTCAGACACTTAACACAAAACTAGCCGTGTGACCTTGGGCAAGTCACTTAAACCCAATTGCCCTCCAAAAAAAAAAGAAAGAAAAATAACATTTATGGCCCAGGGTTGTTGTGAGGATTAAATGAGATAACACAGTGCCTGGCACATAGTAAGCACCATATAAATGTTAGCCATTATTATTATTATCAATATTATTATAAATTTAATTTTCCTTTGTACAATCTCAGGTTCTCCAGCAAAGAGAAACAGAAATGACAGAAAACAAGAACTATCTTGAATAGACAGAACAAATCAGTGGTAAAGAGGATAGAGAGAAAAGGTGAAACAAATAAACACTGCTTTCTGCCACAATTGATTATGCATGGCCCTGTGCTTCAGGGAAGAGGTGGGGGAGGGGAGGAGAAAAAACAAACAAGACATCCTTGAGTCTGCCAAGAGCTTTCTTTCTAGCAGGGGGTGGGGCAAGCACAGGTTGTGGTTTTGTCCTTTGTTCTCTTTCTCCAAGAGGACCTCGATGGCTCAGGATGCAGAGGGAGACAAGCACATACATAAAAATGAAACAACTAGTCCAGTTTCCTAGCAGTGAATAAGAGGCGCCCCATCTTGGAGTCCTGAAGATCTGCGTTCAAGTCTTTCCTCTGACACATAATAGCTGCACAACCTTGGGAAATCCAATTAACCTCTTTGCGCCTCTCTAAACTGCAAAAGAATTGCTGTTTTGTATGGGTGGAGAGTTTTCAGTTTGTAAATAGATGAAACTAAAAGTCAGGTTGGAAAAGCATTTTAATTGTCTTCAAACCCAAGTAATTCAATCTTGGATTTAAGAAATAGCAGGATTGTTGTACTTGTCTTATGTAGGCAAGAAGTATAGCAATACATATCTGTGCAAAAACTCCCTGGGTCTTTTATCCTTTGTGAACAGATGTTACTTTCTATAGTTAATTGCCTGTGTTATATTTTGACTACTTCCTGTTTTAACTGTCTGTTCTACGGTTATTGTGAGGATTAAATGAGATTATGCATGTAAAGTTCTTTTGCAAACCTTTCGAATCTGACCTCAGACACTAACTGTGTGACCCTGGACACATCACTTAACCTTGTTTGTTTCAGTTTCCTCATATGTAAAATGATCTAGAAAAGGAAATGGCAAACCATTCTAGTATCTTTGCCAAGAAAACCCTAAATAGAATCATAAAGAGTTGGAACAGATTAAACAACAACAGTTATTATTATTGCCATGTCACCTATATCATTATAGAAATTGTTTTGTTAATGAGAATGTTTTTACACACACACACATGCACGATTGTGTGTGTGTGTGTGTGTGTGTGTGTGTGTATACCTTGGTATTGTGGCTATCAGGCTACTATAAGCATTATTTCTGATTTTCTTATTTTTCTCTATAAAATAAGGGATATAGAAAAATATGTAGTTAAGCTTTTGATCAGGATTATCATCTTTCTCTAGCCCCCACCCCCCTTGCCTGGAATATTCTTCCTCTTCATCTCCACCTGCAGGGTTTCTTGGCTTTCTTCAATTCCCAGCTAAAATCCCCACTTTAACAAATCATTCCTGATGGCTCTTAATTCTAGTGTCTTTGCTTCTTTGGTCATTTCCATCTGTACTTTATGTAGTTTGTTTACACAAAGTTGTTTGCATCTTGCTTTCTCCATTCAGACTGTGAGTTCTTTGAGAGCAGGGACTATCTTTTGCCTTTCTCAGCATTGTACCTGGCACACAGTAGGCACTTAGTAATTATTTATTGACTGATTAGCAATTTTCTCAGAGTTTTTCTTTCAGGTACTACAAAACCTCCCTCCCTCAAAATAAACAAACAAACCCAACCCTGTATGATATGTAAAATGAACTAGATCATAGAAATAATCTTGGGAAGTGCTAATGATATCCAAGATGGGAAGCTCCTTCCTGCCTTGGGGAGAGAGTGTACTACAGTATAATCAATGCTGAACTTGGTCATGAGACCTGGACTTGAATCCTGGGTCTGTCATTTCCTGTATGATCTCAGACAAGTCACTTAAGCCCATTGGGTCAGTTTCTTTATTTGTATATTGAAGGAAATAGACTAGATAACCTCTAAGTGCTTTCCAATTCTAGGTCTATGATCTTAAAATTCAGGTAAGGTTCCCTGGAGGAGATGAAAGAAATAATGCCATTTGTCCTCAAATCAACTTGGTCTAGGACACTCAGCAATAAAGCACAGAGGTGGTGAAAATACTGTCTATGGATCTCACTGACCAAAAGAATTTGTTAAGAAGCATCATTAAGTTTTGAGTTCCTAAAGGGGGAAAAAGTGTGAAAGTAAGATGTCTCTATGTGGGTTACACTCACAATATTGAAGTTCCTTGGAGGGGGGAAGTGAAGTTGGTATGCTATTGTTGAATATATATTGGGCTTGGTTCATAAGCAGGAAAGTCTGCTATTGGAGCCTGATACTACTAGCCCATAATTGTTAAATTTTCAGTGTGAGCATTAACATCTTAGAAATCAGAAAATGTTAGAAATCAGTGTTTGATTTATTGTTTTGTTGGTTGTCTAAATTTAAGAAACTTATGGAGAAAATGTAGATTAAACTTTAAATTGTCAGACATTTTTGGAGATCTGGTTGTTAAACATTTACCAGGACAATCTTGAATAATGGGGGTACACTGTAAAAAGTCTTTCCTCAGGGAAATAGAGTATTCAAACTGATAGAGACTGGCCTAAAATCAAATCATTCAATGGATGAAATTAGGGCATACTCATATAAAAAGAGCACAGGAAGATTCTGAGCTGATCTCTTCATGCTTTAAGACCATTAAGAAACAACTCTACATCTCACTTAGAAGAATTCACAATACCACCTGTAGCTATAATTTTGTTGTTTCTTCTTTCCACCTACACCAGCTTATCTCCAAGGATGAGGGGAACCTTGGGTACCTTGATGCTCCAGAGAACCTTCCTTCACCTGATTTGGTCAGGTCATCTGAACCTTATTCAAATAGTAAGTCAAATTCCTTGAAAACTTATGGCTTTCTCTCTTGGTTCAATCTCCCAAACTTTCCGTTGATCTCCACAGTTTTAGTAGAATATGAAGCTTTTTGAACTTCCAATAGGCCTAAGACATTTTTATTTACCAAGCATTTCTTTACCCAGAAGCCATAGAGAGGACCATGGATAGCTCTCAGGAGATTTATTTTTGATCTTGGATGAGGAAAAATACTACATCTTCATTTCAATATAATTGATTTCCTTTGTAATTGTATTGTTTTGTTTTGTGTATTTTAAAATATTATTAGAAGGATCTATAGGCTTCATCAAAACTCCAAAGGTGTACATGAACTGCCCTCCCCCCCCAAAAAAAAAATTAATGCCTCTAAGTAAACCTATATAGATATGCTGATTCCATGGCATGAAGAGGGGAGAAATAAAGGCCCTAACTGATCTTTTTTTTTCCTGATCTTTTACTCTTCTTATAATTTGTCAGTCAACTAGCGTCTCCCTGATTGATTAAGCTTTCTTCCTCAGTTTCCTCATCTGTAAAATGAGGTAGGGAGGGTTGGGCTTGAGGTAGCTAGATGGCCCTGTGGATAAAGTTCTGGGCCTGAACTCAGGAAGACCTGAGTTCAAATTTAGCATCAGACACATGCTAGCTGTCTGACCTTGAGCAAGTCATCTAACCTCTGTTTGCCTAGGAGGTGGTAGATAAGAGTACTGGGCCTGGAGTCAGGAAGACCTGAGTTTAAATCTGACCTTAGGCACTTACTATGTGACCTTGGGTAAGTCATTTAACCTTTGTCTGCCTTAATCCAGTAGATGAGGAAAGGGCAAATCACTCTAGTATCTTTGTCAAGAAAAGCTCATTGACAATGTTACCTGGTGGGTGCTACTACCCACCAGGTCATGAAGAACCAGACATAACTGAACAACAAGTTGCCTTCCATCTCTAAATTTATGACCCTATGCTTTGCCAAGCACCATATAGGAAGTGCTTCAGTGCATTTAGATTCAATGAGAATCATTCTGTCAGGTCCCTGTAGGCATGTATGTGATGTTCAGGATTTGCCCAATTTAGAACAACTCATCCCTACCTAGGAATTTTTGAGAAGGCTTTTCTGTCCAAACAGATTATTCATCTTTAATTGTCCAAATGAAAGAAGAGAAGGCCATTTTAGAGCTCTTCAGGAAATATTACAAGGTAAAAATAGGTAAGTTTTCCCCCTTGCATGTGACTTAAACTGTGGCAGATACTGCAATCAACCAATCAATAAACATTAAGTAACTAGAAACTTTAATTTATGTAGTTATTACTGCTTTCCTCATAACTCCAACCCCCGCCACCCAAATCCTAGCAGATCTGTGATTTATCAATATAAGGAACTCTGGTGAAGGAATTTGTTTTACTTGACTGTATCTGTTTGTTAAAAAGAAGGGTTTCTGCTCAGGGAGTAGGGGAAGTGTGTTTGGTAGGGGTAAACAGAAAAAAAGTGTGCACAATCAAGGAAGAGGATAGGAGGGAGACATAAGCACAATAATGTAACACTATCTTATTAAAGATATTTATATCTATATGCAGACATATATATATATATATATATATAAAATGAAACATTTCTCTTTTTTTAAAGTATGCATATATATCCAATCCAATCCAAAAAAAATGTATTAAGTGCATACTATGCACCAGACACTGTGATAAGCACTGGGGTACTTACCCTCAAGGAGCTTACAATCATCCAAAAGTAAGGACAAATGTGTGTGGGGGGTATATCTATACCTATGTATATCTCTATATCTGCATATATAGATAGAAGATAAATTTCTTTTAAGAACATATCAGAAGCTCAATTTCTTGTACAGTTGTCTTTCCTAATCTTCTTCATGTCTTGAGATATTTGTAATTGGTTAATTTACTGCTAAAAAATAAAAATAAAAAAATGATAATAGAGAATTAAAAAAAAAAAGAAAATATTGCATTTGTAATCAGAGGACCCAGGTTTGAATCCAGAGTCTCCTACTTATTACATGTGTTACCTTGGGCCAATGGCTTATCTTTTCTGAGCCTTGGTTTCTTCCTCTGTGTGATAAAGGTTTTAGACTAGAGAACCTCTCTGATATTCTTTCTAGCTGGAAACCTCTGATGTGAATGGCTCCCTGCTTTAATCGTTCCTCACCTACAATGTATTTTTCTTATGCTTAGATATGCTCATGTCATTCCTATGCTAAAAAAGCTTCAGTGGTCCCTTGTAGCCAACTAAGTTGAGTTCAAATGACATTGCCTGGCATTCAAGGTCATCCACTTCCTACTACCACCCAATGTTTCTAGCTTTACTCATTCTCTTTCCTTCCACAAGCTCTACATTTCACTGTGCCTTGGCTCATGCCACTCCCTAAGCCAGGAATGTCTTTCCTCTCATTCTTCCCAGCTTGAATAATCATTCAAAAGCTAACTCAATACTACTTTCCCTGTGACATCTTCTTTCATACCCCTGCCAGTAATGACTTTCCCCATGGGACCTGATGCAACTATTTACACTGTTCTTTCTTACCTTAGAATATATTCTATCTAGATATGTATCATCTCTTTGCTAGACTATAAACTCAATGTCTCTTTTATCTAAATTATATTTAGCTCTTCTAGTTCTCTGTATATGGGCAATTAGGTGGTACAGTGGATAGAGTGTCAGGTCTGTGGTCAAGAAGACTCATAGTCCTGAGTTCAAATTCAGCCTCAGAGACTTACTATGTGACCCTGGTCAAGTCACAACTCTGTTTGCCTGTTTCCTCATCTGTAAAATGTGCTGGAAAAGGAAATGGCAAACCACTCCCATATCTCTGCCAAGAAAATCCCAAAAGGGGTCACAAAGAGTCAGATATAACTGAACTATGACTCAATAACAAAGTTCTTTGTATACAGGTGTTTAATATGTGTTGGTTGAATTTCTTTTTTTTTTAAGCAATGGGGTTAAGTAACTTGCTCAAGGTTACACAGCCAGTTATTTTGTGTGGGAGCTAGTATCTGAGGCTGGAACCGATCCTGGGTCTCCCGACTCCCGGGGTGACTATCTTACTCACTGCGCCACATGGCCACCCCTGTGTTGGTTGAATTTCAATGATTATCACTCATTTAAGTTGGTATAGAAATAAATGACAATAATAATGGCATCCATCACTATTATTATGCTTTTAACTTTTCAAAACTCTTTCACATTTATTATCTCTTCTGACTCCCCCAACAGCAGGGCAGGTATTATTACTCCCATTTGATGGATAAGTCCATTGAAGCACAAAGGTTAAATTCCTTACTCTAAGGTACATTTTGAATTATGGCAGAAATATGATTAGGAGGGAGACTTCCTGATGACTAACTCATCCTGTGATTTTTCCACAGGACCTTGAGTTTATGTGACAAACCATAGATATTCTTTCTTTGATATCCATTTTTGTGAACATTGAAACACAATCATGTGATATTCTATAGGGAAGAAATTTCTTTTTTAAAATCATCTTTGAAAGTGATGATCATAGTCAAAAAAATGTTAAATGAAGGTTGTCTATTATACTGCTTTAGCTAAGAGCAAAATGTTACTAGAGCAGCTGCTTCAAAGTCCTACTTCTCACCTATGGGGCCATTGAGAGTCATTCTTTTGGCAGGTTCCCATATCAAGAGGAGAGGGTCATCTGTTGTTCAGGGATCAGCACTGAGTCAAGTCCTAGAATCATTGAGTTGCAGATCATCTAGTTCAACCTTTCCACCCATGGAAACCACACACAAAAAATGCTATTATAAATAGTTTGGAGTTTTTCTTTTGGTCATTTGCCTCCTTGGGTGATATGCCTAGTGGCGGAATAATTCATTGTTGGGGCACTTAGATGATACAATAGATAGAGTGCCAGACCTGGAGTCAAGAAGACTCTTTTTCTAGAGTTCAAATCTGGCTTCAGACATTTACTAGTTGTGTGACTCTGGGCAAGTCACTTAACCCGGTTTGCCTTAGTTTCCTTTTCTGTAAAGTGAGCTTAAGAAAAAAGTGGCAAGCTACTTCAGAATCTTTGCTAATAAAACCCCAGATAGGGTCATGAAGAGTCAGATATAGCTGAAAAAAAATGGCTGAAAAAAATTCATTGTTGTTGTAGTTATGTATTGATCAACCATTATGGAAATCAATGTGGAATTATGCAAGAAGTCATTAATTATTTTTACCCATTGCCCTACTCCTAGGACAATAGCTCAGAGAAGTTTCATTAATATAGAACTGTAAGAAATCTTGGGGATCACTTCTTCATTTTAATAATGAGGAAACAGAGAACCAAAGACAATAAATAACTCACTCAAAGAATCACAGTAAGTAACAGAATAGCAGTTAGGATTTCTATCTGGGAACCCTGACTGTAATTCCAGTGTTATTTCCACAGTACCAGACAGGAAAGACCAATGTGTGCAATGCTGTTTATAGGAGCATCATTTGTGAAAACAAAAATTTAAAACCTGGAAACAAAATATGTCCCTAACACCTGGAAAATGGCTAAACAAATTATGAATAAAACAGAATATTGCTATGCTATGAGGAATGATGACTATAAGGAATCCCAAGAAGCATGTGAATACTTGTATCCAATGACTCAGTGAAGAAAGGAGAATCAGGCAAACAGGAAATATGTAAACAATTGTAAATAAAGTCAAAATGGAAAAATGACAAAATTGTGATTAAATATGGTGGCTGATGTTGACATACTGCCAAAATTAAAACATATCCTCTCTTTTTAGCAATCAGTAATATGATTGGTGTGTGTGTGTGTGTGTGTGTGTGTGTGTGTGTGTGTGTGTGTGTGTTGGGGAGGGGCAGTGTGTGAGTTTGATTCCCAGAGAATGAACTTTGTAAAAGGATTTACTTGGGTGTTTTGATGATTGGAGTTGAAATCGAGCAAACATTTTCTGAGTTGTTTCCCTTTTAATCTTAGCTTATTTGATTTATGAAAATTTTTGAAAAATTAAATGTAATAAAATTATTCTTTATCTTTTATTATCATGAACTTTTCTCCTCTCCATAGATGATAGACATTTTTTCCATCTTTCTCTAATTTATTTATGATGTGACATTTATATATTGGTCATGTGTTGGGGCAGCTAGATGGCACAGTGAATAGAGCACCAGCTCTGGAGTTAGGAGGACTTGAGTTCAAATCCAGCCTCAGACACTTAACACAAAAACTAGCCATGTGACCTTGGGCAAGTCACAACCCCAATTGCCCTCCAAAAAGCAAAAATTAAAAAAAATATATATATATAAGCCATGTGTCCATTTGAAGCTTAACTTGGTAGAAAATGTAAGAGGTTAGCCTAAATTTAATTTCTCCATATTGTGATCCAGTTTTCCCAATGGTTTTTGTCTAACAGTGAGTCCTTCCTTATGCCATTAGCTTATACAAACTGATGCAGAATGAACTAAATAGAAACAAAATTTGTAACATCAATATTCTAAAAACAAATGATTTTTGAAGACGTCTATAAACTGTCAAGGAATTAGGTGAGCAGAAACTACTCAAGATAAACAGAAACCAGGAGAACAATTTATGTAACATTACTGTAAAGACAAACAAATTTGAAATCTCTAAGAACTAAGATTGATAGAATGACCAGCAAGATTTAAGAAGAATGATGATAAAACAGTCTGACTGTGCCTCAAAGAGAAGTGATAGATTTAGGATATAACATTTATACACACATATGTATATGTATGCATATGTGGGTGTGCATACACAAATTCTTGTGAGTGCATTTATATACATACATGGTTGTCATTTAGCCATTTTAATCATGTCCAATTCTTACTGACCCCATTTGGGGGTGTTCTTGGCAAAGATACTGGAGTAGTTTGTTATTTCCTTCTCCAGTTCATTTTACAGATAAGGAAACTGAAGCAGAGGTCAAGTGACTTACCCAAGGTCACACAGCTAGTAAGTATCTGAGGCCAGATTTGAATTCAAAAAGAAGAGTCTTCCTGACTCCAGGCTCAGTACTCTACTCAGTGTACCACCCATATATATGTTCATATATGTATGTATACATACATACATACATACATATGTTTATGTATAGTCAATAAAAGAATTTGTTTTGCTTAATTATGCATATTTACTACAGGAAACTTGTTTTATTTTTTCTTTCAGCAGGGGAAAGATTGAGAGGAAGAGAATATAGATTTTCTTTTAATTAAAAGCTATGTAAAATACAAAGGTGGTATGACATGTGGAATGTTGCATACATTTTCAGATGAAGTCACAGTATTGTCAGTTTTTCTGGATTATTTTACTTTGTCATAAGAGATCTCTCCAAGGGTAGGAGTTATCTTAGATGTTTGAAATGTAAAAACAAAACCTGTCACTAAAACCAAAAAAGAAAGGAGGGGTACTCCTTGGTTGCCAGGAGATTCCTCTGAAGACTTATCTGGCTATTAGGGTAGTCAGGAAGAGAGAATTTCAAACTTCAAAAAAGTTTCATGCAAGCTTACAAAATGTTCACTTTATATGGAGTTATTTCTGCTCAACCCATTCCTTACAATATGGGCAATGATGAAAGCAAGTACTAATCAGATGAATAATATTAGATCCCATTACTAAAGAGCTTTTAGCATTCTTTTCACAAAAACCTTGTGGAATTGTATAGCACAAACACTTTTTCCATTTTGTCATTGTTGTTGAGGGAACTATGGTTGGAGAAGTTGAAGGATACATTCATTGTTACATGTTTAGTAAGTGACAGTCATGACGCCATCTTGGATCATCAGACACCAAGCAGTGTAATAAAATCTATTTATTTATTGTTTAAAAATATAATCCAATGAATGAAAAGTCAGTTTTCCAAAGTATAGTGTAGCTAGATTAGCTAGATTATAATAATGAGGATTTCAATATTGCAGGAATCTTCAAGGATTATGAATTAAAGGAGTTTTAAAAAAGTTATTATTTGCAATGAAAATCACCTGTTTAAATAAATACCCTGTTTGTTTGAAGCCATCACTTGTTCCTCTGAAGAAAGGAAAAAAAAACCCTTTATTGAATACCTACTGTGTGCCACACACTGTGCTAAGTCTCTTAAAAATATTAACCCATTTGATCTTCACAATAAACTCTGGGAAGTACTTTATTATTATGTCTACTTTACAGGAAAGGAAAGTGAGGAAGAAAGAGGTTAATTAACTTGTGCAGAATCATGGAGCTGGCACAGTGCCTTGCAGATAGCAGGTGGTTAAAAATGTTTTTGGATCAAAAAAATGTTAATTCATTGATAGTGAGTATTTGAATTCAGATTTGAACTCAGTTCTTCCTGCCTCTAGGTCCAGAGGATCTATATACTGTCCTACCTAGATGCCTCTAGTTGATCAGTGATGGCAGCAGCATCAACCCTTTGGAGATAAAATATTTAGATTTGAGCTTCCTTTGTAAGCACCTCTCCTTTAATTTGATTGGTTGCTTTATTCCTGAGTGGAAGGATGCCAAACTCCTCCTCCCTTCAGAAATATTAAGAAATAATTTTTCTCCAGCCTCAAGTCCTTGGTTCCACCTGAATGAGAAACCTTTTAGTACTTAATCCAACTTATAGAAAAATATGGCTCTGCACTAAATCTCTTTTCCCCAAATGCCTAATCACTTTCTTTGGGTAACCTGGGTGAAGCTTCAGTTTAGATGAAGGAGTTGGGTGTGGGGAGGGTTGAATAGACAAGATCAAGCAGTGCTTACTTTCCCCCATGTCTTAGCCAGAAGAGTATAATGAGCAGACTAACAAAAGAAAAAAAATCTTTGATTATCTATTTAATGGAAGCATCTCTTGAGTTCACCTTTTGACTAGATGGAAAGCAGAACTAAGTAGAGGAGGGGTTCTTAATCTGGGGTCTGTGAGCTTCTTTTGAAAGAATTTTGATGACAATATTTCCATATGCTTGGTGTCCTTTTTAATCCTATGTATTTTATATTATGCTTTTTAAAACATTCTGAAAAGAGATCCAACCCCAGACTGCCAATGGAATCCACAAAAAAAGGGTTAAGAATTCTTACTTAGAAGGAGGGATTAAAGAACCTTTAGGAAAAAGATTCTCTAGGAAGCATTGATATTTTAAGTTATTATTATTCTGAGATCGTTACTTGCTTGATTTCAACTTTGGGATATTGTCTATTGTTTGGCAAAGGGGTAGGTAGGAGGCACAGTGGAGATAATGCCTGGTCTGGAGTCAGGAAGACTCGTCATTCAGCCTTAGACACTTACTAGCTGTGTGACCCTGGGCAAGTCACTTAACTGTATTGGTCTCAGTTTATTCATCTGTAAAATTAGTATGAGAAGGAAATGGCAAACTACTCCAGTATCTTTACCAAGAAAACCCAAATGGGGTAACAAAGACTCAGCCATGACTGGAATGACTGAACAGTTATTGTTTGAGGATATTGTAAATTGTAACTCCATAATGGCTTGTGTTATAGCAATTTTTGAAAGCATGGGGTAATTCTATCTATCTCTGTATGCTAAGTAACATTGTTAAGAAATACTTTAGTATAAGTTAAAAAGAAACATTTCTGATTTTTTGCCTGAAATATAGAGTACAGAATTTTCATCCATACTTGAGTGTATATTTAAAAGACCCCCGTGCTCCCAAACCAAATGAAAATGGTTTATAGAACTGAGGTTATCTCCTTTGTAGTTCTTGGGTCCTTTTAAGGACAGAAGGTTTTTTTCTCTAAGATTCTTTAATATTTGAAGATTTTACTGAACCTCAGTGTTGTAAGCAACCTCAAAGATCACCTAGTCCAGCCCTCAAAAGCCTCCAAACAAGTAGTCATATTTAGTCTGAGGACCCCAAGTGAGGGAAACTTACCATCACCAGTACCACCAGCAGCAGCAGCATCACCCCTCTCCCCAAAGCAGCACAGCCCACTTTGGAACCTTTCCAATTATTAGGAAAATTTCCCTGTTATAAAGCTTTGTTGAGCTGAAGGAGATGTTACTTTGTAGGATGGAAGACTTTTTATAAATGTTATTACTTTACTGGGTACCTGAAACTATAGTTATTATCATGGTTGTAAGACATCATTTAGAAATTATTTGCTGCGTATGTCTTTGGTTAATTGATTTCTCATCACCAGAAAATCAGTCACCAGGTGATAGGTTTTTTCTTTCCCATCCATGGGAACTTGCAGATACCATCTACTAAGGAGTAGGGGAATTGCAGTCTGTGTTAGTAGAGGAAGTTAAATGATTGATTGAACTGTGAGCCAGAAGTAATCGAATTGCATAAACCATATTATTTATCATCCTAAACAATTTAAATGATTTTTTGTTTTTGCTTTTACTTATACCCATTTTGTATTCCCTGAGAATGCTGAAGAATAAAGTTTTATATGTTTAGCCCCAGGGTTTTAAAAAATTCAAAGTACAGACAGTTCGTTCCCTGAAGATTTCATATGGTAACTGTGCTGATCAGAGTCAGGACAGAATCTAGCTGGCAGTGATGCATCTAATGGTTTCCTTACTAACTAGCCCTGAACTGCCTTAAAAAGGATTACAGTCAAGATATCTGAGGGATACTAAATGGACATACTGGAACAAGAATATGTCCCACAAAGGAGGGTGTGACTATAAGAATATGGTCCAAACACTGTTTGGCAGCTCAAAGCCAGGACCAAATTAGCTCCTGCCAATCTGTTTGGGCACCATCAATCTCCCATGCTGACCGAGTAATGCTCACTTCATTGGTCTGGATCACCTTAAATTGTCTGTATAGATTTGGCCTCCTACGTTTTCAGTAGGTTGATTTCCCTAGGAACTGATCAGCTGTCTCGTAATACATCTGGCTAACATTCGGATTAGATTGGCCCAGGAGTTGTAAATAGCGGGTACTTAGCAACGGGTCTCCCAGTCTCCGGTAAGCACAGGCTGTTCCTCAGTTAACTGCATGGCTTTCCTTTTAATGCAGATGTGCACATCATCTGCTTCATCCCCAACATGAAACAGATCTCGAAACGATTTAGGATAGAGAATAAACAGGGAACTTGTTTACAATCATAATGTTAACTAACATATAATCCTGCAAATCATGCTGACATTTGAATGCTAATGTATTTTCTTTTCTTCTTGGCATGGGAGTGGGGGTGGCACTGTCCTAATATGAACAATTTTTTTTTTAAGGTTGGCTCGATATTCTCCTACTTTGACTTTGATTTTCATGTTCAAGAAATAAATGAATGAATTGCTGTGAGGGAAATGCTAATCACTGCAAACTGGTTTCCTGACATTTGAGCTAGCCAGGGCTCTCATCAGTAACATATGACTGATCAAAACCCCATTCAGGTGATTTTTATAGCTATCAGTCATAGAATATTCTTTAGAGTTTACAAGGGGAAATGAAAGATTGCTATCAGGAGGTCTCTCCAAATGGAAAAACAGAACTCCTCTTAAGGAATTCTATTAAGATGTGTCCACATCATGGGTGGTACATAATTAGGAGGAAAAAGGGTCAAGGTGAACAGGTATTGACCTGCTGAAAGGACTGTCCAAGAAATTTCAGGCAGGCAGATCAGGGAAAGGGAAGGAAAAGAACAAGCATTTATTAAGTGACTACCCTATGTCAGGGGTATCTAGGTGATTCAGTGGATAGACAAGCAGGGCCTGGAATCAGGAAGACTCATCTCTCTGAATTCAAATCCAACCTGAAATACTTACTCGTTGTGTGATCCTAGGCAAGTCACTTAACTCTGCTTGCCTCAGTTTCCTCATCTGTAAAATGAGCTGGAGAAGGAAATGGGAAACTACTCCAGTATCTTTGCCAAGGAAAACCTAAATAGGATCAAGAAGAGTTGGACCAGACTGAAATGACTAAAGGACAACAATGATATGCCAGGTACTAATGCTAAGTGCTTTATAAATATTATCTCATTTGATCCTTGAAGACTGCTAACAAGGGTACTCACCTATGCCCAGATCCCTTGCTTACTGTCCCTGTCATGGTACCTGCAATTTCTACTACTTAGAGTTAATGCCTTAAAGGCAGTTGCTAAAAGATGGAAATGCTATCCATTCTGAGGTAGAACATTAAACTATTTATAACCAAGAATACTCAGGTGTTCATGGTTTGTGTGTGTATATACACACACACACACACACACATATATATATATATATATATATATATATATTCATATAACCCAGGAAGGGGTCTTACAGGCCAATTTTTCTAACCTCTTAATCTGATCCAGTAGTTTTTCAGATATAGGGCAGGACCTTGAGGGAAGAGTAACCATCACAGGTAATTTTTTTTTTTTTTAGGATTGTATAAAGAAAGGTTGATGGTACTTAATGAGGGCATTGGTCAGTCTGGATTAGGATCTAGAGAGAAGGGTATGTGGAAAGGATGAGTAAAGAATGCTGAAAGCAAACTTACTACATCTTTGTATAATGTTAGCTCTGAACCTTCCCATAAAAATATGTAATGGCAAAATTCATAGAATAGTTGTATTTTGGCATCTTTTATTGGTACAAAAATATCATTAGGTCATATGTGAATGTTGCCATTTTTTTTTTTGGAAAGGTACTTCATGGATAAGCCTTGCTCCCAAGTTGGTAGTGCAAGATCATATAAATATTCTTCTATGTCCAAAGTCCAAACTCAGGCTGATCTTATTAACCAATTGAATGGTGATGCCTCTTTTCCTTGATTACTGTAATTGTCAGGATGTAATCTGTGAGGATAAGAATTTGAAATAGACATGGAGATTTTTACTTCTCTTAAACATCTGACATTTTCAAGGCTCTCTCTGCCAGCAGATAATTTGGTAAGGGTTGCTCTTTTATAGGAGAAACTTAAAAAAAAGTGTTGGGTGATGATTCATGTTTGCCAGCCCCTTAGGATAAAGATAGTGCATTATTTCCATGCTGAAAGACAGCCCAGAAATGTATCATCTACTGTTTACATTTGTAAATAAATTGGCTCATGTAGGCTTTCCAAAATGGAGAATGATACCATTAACAATGTAACTCCCCTGACATTTATTGGGTGCTGGTTGTGTGCAAAGCTGTGTGTTTGACTCTGATAGAAATCTAAATATAAATAATATTTAAACCTTGACCTCAAGGAGTTTACAACCTAGGTGGAGATGTATATAATATCTTAAAGATCATGTTGATTTCATCTATGTTGGTATCATACATGCAGATCACACTCTCTCTTTGCTGATGCCTCCATGCTTTGCCATGGTCAAAAAATGTACTAAATTGATAATGGTAAGCCTTTCTCAACTTCTCTAGGCTGGGCCACAGTGGACAGTGTCATAAACCTTTCAGTTTGTCAGGTCCTGTCCAGGTTTGAATTCCATGGGCATAATTTTTAGAACCCATCCTGAAGTTATGAGTGACCCATAAGTTATACCAAACCAGGGTTTCTTAACCAGGAATCCGGGAGCCTGGGTAGATTTCACAGGGCATGGGATTTACGATTTTAAAAAAATGTGTTGTTAAATGTCTTTCAATGTAATTCATTTCCTGTGTAATCCTATGTATTCTGTTTCATGCCACTGGTCTCCTTACTGTTCCTCAAATAGAACAAATCTCTTAAATTCCCAGCATTTTTACTGGCTGTTACCCATGCCTGGAATTCCACCTCCTGGCTTCCTTCAAGTTTCAGCTAAAATCCCATCTTCTGTAGGAAGTCTCTCCCAGTCCCTTTTCATTCTAGTGCTTTCCCTTTGATGATTATTTATAATTTATCCTATATATGCCAATTTGTACATATTTATATACATGCCTTCCCCATTAGATTGTGAGTTCCTCAAGATTAGGGACTAATCCCAAGATTAGGACCTTTCTTTACATGAGCAGTTCTTATCACAGTGCCTGGTACATAGTGGGTATTTAATGAGTGTTTATTGACTGAGTAACTAAATATATTGTTCTGAGAAGTGGTCCATCCAATTTACCAGACTGGCAAAAGGGGTTTAACAACACAACAAATGTTAAAAACTTCCTCAGATCTCTAAAAGGGAGAAATTTGACCTGCCCAAACATCAGTACTATTAATAGAGACATATCAAGGGCATGTAACAATCAATCATTTAGCTAAATGCCTACCTTGGCCCAGGGGCTATGCTAGGTGCTGGAGATAGTAAGACAAAAAACAAAAAATCTTTGCCTGGAAGGAGTTTACATTCCAGCAAAGGAAGCAACAGGGCATATATATATATATGTACCCAATAAATGACTTCAAGATATGTTCCAATTCATCCAAAATCCTACAGTAGTAGGAAAACAGACTTCATCCATCCATGAAACAAAAGCAAAAACATGTTGACTGTCTTCATAGTTTTTAAAGGCTGTCATATGGAAGAGGGCTAACAATTGTTCTGTTTAGCCCCACTGGGTAGAATATGGGGAGTGGAGAGGAAGCAAATTTCAGCTTGTTATCTAGAAAAATCCCCTAAGTAGTCCAAAAATGGAATGGGCTGCCAGGGCAAGTCATGAGTTTCTCCTCATCGAAGGTCTTTAAGCAGAGGCTGAATACTTGCTTGGTGGAATGTAGTGGAGAATTCTTTGGGGATCTGGGTTGGACAAGAGAAGTGCTAAGATAGATGGGATGGTTGCTGAGATCCCTTTCAACTCAGAAATCCTGGGATTCCATAAGCAATAGCAAAAAGAAGGACATTTGAAAAGAAGAGAATTGTAACTAGGTGAGAATTCCTTCAGTAATAGCAGAGCTGTCGTCAGGGGTAGGGTAGGGTAATCTGCAGGGTTGTGCTGAAACCTGATCAAGAAATATAAAAAATCCAGACTTTATTTGTTGTTTTGGTTATTTAAGCTTTAAGGAAAAGATGGGGGAAATGTTAATGATGCAGATCAAACTTAAATGTGTACCTGCATCATTTTTCCTCTGAGAACTTGTTGTTAAATATTTATTAGCACACACCCCTGGTACCCTTCCTTTTTACTGCTTAGTTTTTAGGAAATAAAGAGATCAGAGGCAATGGAAGCTGCTCCTACCTTCCTCTCCACTGCCCTCTCCCAACTTGGTAGACGGGAGCCTGGGAATTCTCAGAGGGAAGGTGCCTAAGGGAAGCCTGTTGAATTGAACAAGAGAAAATCAAAGATAAACTTCTGACTCCTCAATGCAGAGGCAAACAACTTAAGGTCTGTATGTGATGGCAAATGAGTTCTACTGATTAATGAAGTGACAGTTAGGGACAATGACAATCCCTGTGTATGGTTTCAGAGTAGCAAAAGTTTCAAGACCGACTGCCACACAAGACCTCTTTATACTGAGTTTCTTTTTTTAAGTTAAATTTATTTGATTTTGAACTTAAAAAATAAAACAAGCATTTCCATAACATAGTAGAATAGGAAAAAAAAAGATGATTGTGTACTTAACTACAAATCTATTATGTATAACTTCTTATTCCATTTAAATATATAATAATGTTATGTAACTTTTCCCCCCTTTTTTTCTTCCCTCCTCCCTGGAGATGGCTATCATTAGACACAAATATATATAAACCATTCTCTACATACTTCTATTTATCAGTTCTTTCTCTGTATGCAGATAATATCTTCCAACTTTCTCTTTTCCATCAAGAATTTACAGTGGGTCTCTGATGACTCCCCAATTAAATCCAGCCTCTTAGACTGCCTGGTTATCATGGCACTCCATAATTTGATACTACTCAATTTATCCAACTTTATTCCCTCCTCTTCTTCTCTTCCTTTATATAAACAATTCACATTTTCAAAAGCAGGTGATCCAAACAGATATTTTATATCATTTATTCTTGAATTCTTCAGGGTCTGGAGCTATAGAATCTTCAGGAGAATAGCAATGGGAAGAATAGACAGACATTCATTTCAACTTAAGAAAAACACAAGTCATGTCTTTTGCTTCCTACGTCCTTCAAAAAAAGTCCATAATCCAATGCATTTCAGTAAGCCTTCAAAGCCTGGGATGTTCATGGAAGCAATTTAGATAAAGTATTAAGTTTGACCTTCATACTGGGTCAGAGCTAAGCACTTAGTTGCTATGGACACAAGCACTATAAAAATTAAGTAAATAAATCATAAAATTCTCTCTCTTTTTCTTCTGGGTTATGTACCTATATCATTCATCTATTAGTGCACATAATGTTGGGAAATGTTGGGAAAGCTATAGTCTCCTAAGTGGAGACTAGGAAATTACAAGGAGTTGAGCATAATGAGTCTCTTGTTTTTGTTTAGCAGATAGCTGGGAAGGAGAGGGGAGGAGGGCTTTACAAGGATTGATTTCTGATTCAGTCTCATCCTTAGCAACTGACTTTAGTCTTACCCTTAGCAACTGGCTGGGATGCATTATGATACAGTGGACATGAGAACTAGATGATGTCACTTAAAATCCTGTCTCATATATTTCTTAGTTGTGTGACCTTGGGCAAGTCACTGAAACTTTTTGAGTGTCAGGTTCCTCATTTGTAAAACTGAAGGCTTGGAGGTTAGACTCAGCTTGGATGAGATGGGCTCTAAGGTCTGAATCATTGAAATGATTCTTTTAATGTTTAGGTTATAGACCAAACCCCTGAATAGATGATAGAGTCCTTTTAAAAATCCTAAAATGGTTCATTTTTTTATGGGCATTATCACTCAGTTTTAATGGAGCAGATAAAGTGTATAATTAGACCAAGGAGTATTATCATCCACAGAGATACTAGGGAAACTTAGGTTGTTTGTTTGTTTGGTTGCTGTCCTTCATTCTTGAAGAGGACCAAAATGACATCACTGTGTTTGAGTCAAGTTACAGTGTGTCTGACTGGCTGATAAGACCAATATGAGCTCTGAATGCTTTACTACAGATCAGGCACAAATAGTCCCTGTGAACATCTGGGGCAGATTCTCTAAAACTGCAAATCTCCTGTTTCTTTTGAGCTACTTCAATTCTGCTTTGTTCAGAGAGCACAGCACCTTCTCTGATGTGAGCATGCCATGCTGGGTGGTCCTGTGCCATGTCTCCCATGTCACAAAAACAATTCCAAAGTTCTTGAGAGACCTTGAGAGTGTCCTTGTATCATGTTTTCTGACCACCATGTGAACACTTGCCCTGTGTGTATTCTCCATAAAATAGTCTTTTTGGCAAGCATACATTTGACATTTGAACAGCATGGCCAGTCCATTGGAGTTGCACTCTACAGTAGAGTTTGAATGCTTGGCAGTTGAGTTTAAGAAAGAATCTCAATGTCTGGTACCTTATCCTGCCAGGTGATCTTCAGAATCTTCCTGAGACAATTCAAATGGAAGTGATTCAGTTTCCTGCCATGGCGCTGGTAAGCTGTTTAGGTTTCACAGGCATACAACAATGAGGTCAGCACAACAGCTCTGTAGACCTTCAGTTTGGTGGACAGTCTAATACTTCTCTCCCACACTTTCCTTCAGAACCTCCCAAACACTGATCTAGCTCAGGCAATGCATGTGTCAACCTCATTATTGAGGTTCATATCCCTGGAAAATATATTACGGGGGCGACCAGGTAGCACAGCGAGTAAGAGCACCGGCTCCAGTGTCAGGATGACTTGGGGATCGAATCCCGGGCTCAGACACTTGGCACCCACCCAGAAACACCTGGCCGTGTAACCTTGAGCAAGTTACTTAACCCCAATTGCTTAGGGGCGGCCAGATGGCTCAGCGAGTAAGAGCACCGGCTCCAGTGTTGGGACGACCTGGAGATCGAATCCCGGGCTCAGACACTCAGCACCACACCCAGAAATAACTGGCCGTGTAACCTTGAGCAAGTTACTTAACCCCGATTGCTTTAAAAATAAAAAAAAAGAAAATATATTACAAAGGTAAGTGAACTTATCCACAGTATTCAAAACTTCTCCATTTGCTTTAACTAATGGTTCAACATATGGATGGTGTGGTGCTGGCTGGTGGGGCACCTGTGTTTTCTTGGTGTTTATTGTTAGGTCAAAATTAGTATGAGCAGCAAAGAATTGATCCATAGTTTGTTGTATCTCAGCTTCAGAAGCTGCATTGAGTGTATAATCTGTAAACAAAAGGCCATGCATCAACAGGCTTATCACCTTTTCAAGTTGAAGAATTTACCAGTGGTGTGGTAGCTGACCTTGATGCAATGTTCATCCTAATGGAAGGCATTTGACAACATGACTGAAAACATCTTCTGTTAATCTGGGCAATTTATATTTTTGCAAATATTCATCTATTTCATTAAGATTGTGAAATTTATTGGCATACAGTTGGGCAAAATAGCTCCTAATGATTGTTTTAATTGCCTCCTCCCTTTTCCTTACCCTTTTACCCCCTCTCCCACCACTTCCTACAGGGTAAGTTAGATTTCTAAACTTGGGTATGTTATTCCCTCTTTGAGCCAAATCTGATGAGATTAAGGTTCAAACAATGCTCACCTTCCTCCCTTCTTTCCCTCTACTGTACGTCTTTGTGCCTCTTCATATGATGTAATTTACCCTTTTCTGCCTCCTTTCCTCCTCTCCCAGTACCATCCCTTTTTACCACTTAATTAGATTTTTTTATTATCACATCATAGTCAGCTTATACCTATGCTCTCTTTCTATGTATATTCCTTCTAAATGTCATAATAAAGATACAGTTCTCAAAAAAAAAGTATCATCTTCCCATGTAGGGATGTAAACATTATTAAATAACATGTTTTTTTTTTCCTTTGCTGTTTACCTTTTTATGCCTGTTTTGAGTCTTATGTTTGAAGATAAAACTTTCTGTTGACCTCTGGTCTTTTCATCAGGAAGGTTTGGAAGTGCTTTATTTCATTGAATGTTCATCTCCTCCCCTGAAAGTTTATGCCTAGCTTCACTGGGTAGTTGGTCCTTGGTTGTGATCCAAGTTCCTTTGCCTTATGGAATGCCATATTCCAAGCCCTCTGATCTTTTAATGTAGAAGCTGGTAGGTCCCATGTGTAAGGGTTATGGGATTTAAAGATCTTCCATGCCCCGTTGGACTTGCTGACGTAGCAGGAAGGGGCGGAGCAAGAGGAAGCGGAAGCCAAACTAGAGTTCCTGTGGTGGCTGCCTCAGCAGCAGCAGAGGCAGTGGCAGTGCAAAGCCCTTTTTGAGTTAGCCAGAATTTCTGCTAAGGACTCCTGCTGAGGACTGCCAGGGGCCGGAGCTGCTGGAAGTGCGCTTCCCGGACGCTGGGTGGTTGCTGTGAGTGGGGAGAGGAGGACCTTTGCCTGAGGTAGCCTGTTCTGTTTTAAAGGCTTGAAAATGTGGGTGCTTTATACTTTATCTACCTGTGCCAATGTCATAACTACTCTGATGGCTTTCACTTTCTGGTTTTGGGACTCAGTCTTTTGGTATCTTAATAAATTTTCTAGTTTATTCCCCCATATGGCAAGCATGATGTATTTTGTGATGGATAATTATATCAGCATATCTGTAATCTCCATAGGCATTGTGAATATGGCATTGCTAATACACCATGTAATCCTGACTGTGGTTCAACAATATTTAAATTATTTCCTTTTGGCTGCTTACATTATTTTCTCCTTGACTTTATAATTATAAAATTTGACTACAGTATTCCTTGGTGTTTTCAATTTGGGATCTCTTTCAGGAGGTGATTGGCAGATTCTATCAATGACTATATTACCCTCTGGTTCTAGGACCTCATCATAGTTTTCCTTGATGATTTCTTGGAAGACACTGTCCAGGCTCTTTTTTTGATCATGGTTTTTCAGATAGACCAATAATTCTTAAGTTGTCTTTTCTGTATATATTTTAAAGGTCAGTTGTTTTCTGCTGCTTTTTCCTTCTTTTGATTTTGTTTGACTGATTCTTGATGTCTCATAGAGTCCTTAGCTTCTCCTTGCTCAGTTCTAGTGTTTAATGAATTGTTTTCATCAATTAATTTTTGTACTTCCTTTTCTATATGACCCAATTTGCTTTTTAAGGAATTGTTCTCTGTTGGGATTCAAAGACGCCTGATCTAGGACTCAGATAATTATCTTAACAGTAGTGGACTTTTAATATCAAAGACCTCTTTGAGATGTGACTATTTGTTAAGTTAGCTTCTGAGTTCTTTGTTATGGGTTACACTTAAAAGGATGGTGTTTGAGTTCTGAGACCAATAGGCTCTACCCCAAGACTTTGGTTGTTCAAAACCAAAATATCTGAATTCTTAGGTGGTCAGTTCCTATGCACTTGTACTTGATGATGCCGCTTTGGTTTTGGGCCTTGAAGCCAGCTCCCAAGAGCATCCATTGCAATGTGACTGCTTATGAAAAGAGTTAACTGACCCTTCCTAAGACTCTAGAGAGCAAATCCTTATCCAATTATCTACTCTGTGCTATTTTCAGGATACAACAGACTAAGGTCATGATAAGAAAACTTGAGTCCCATTCTTTTGTCTCATTTGCTCTATAAAAACCTTGTCCTGAGAATCAATAAATGGAGTTTGTGGTTCTTCCTTGAACTACCCACATGGCCTGGTCATTTCTTATTCACATCTCCAAATCATGCTTAGTGCTGGACACTAAGTAGCCAACAACAGTTCTCTTTAGTGAGTTTTTGTGTTTCCTTTTTCATTTGTTCAGTTCTACTTTTTAAGGAGCCATTTTTTCAGTATATATATATATTTTACCATTTGGCCAGGTATATTTTTTAAGGAGTTCTTTTCTACAGTCAATTTTTGTCCTTCCTTTTCTAAGCTATTGACTCTCTCTTGAATATCTCTCATTTATTTCCCCAATTTTTCTTTTACTACTCTTCTTTGACCTTTAAAATACTTCTTGAGCTCTTCCAGGAAGGCTTTTTGGGCTTGAGACAAGTTCATTTTTCCCTTTGATGTTTTGGATGTGGGTATATTCACAATGTTTTCCTCTTCTGAATTGTGTTATGATCTTCCCTGTCTGCATAGAAAGAATCTATGGTCATTGTCTGTTTCTGCTTTTTATTCATTATGTTTGCCTATTCCCTGATCTGGTCACTGGCTTTGTGTGATGGGGCCTCAGGTGGTGGTAGCTGGAGGGGTCAGCAACATTGCAACTCTCAGTGTGGTGGGTTGTCCAGCCCCTGGAAGATACCTGTTCACCCAGGCTTCTCTGAAGCACTGGGAGTTCTGGCTGCTAGGAGCCAGCTGCCCACTGGCACATGTGGTGGTTTTCCAAATTGGAGTCTACCAGTTCCCCTGCCTCTATCGAGGCACTCGGGGGTCCTTGTGTTGGTACTTGCCTGTTCCACCACCCTGTGGTTCAGGATCTCTCTGTGGTAGGACTTGGCACTGGCTTACTGGGACACCTTCTATACTGTACTGCTCCCCTTTCACCAGAGTGAGAGTGACCTTTCCTATTAATTCTTCAAGCTTCCCAGGCTAAAAGTCTGCTATACCCCATCTCTCTGCGGGCTCAGCTGTTATAGTGTTTTTCCGGGGTGATACTTTCTGGGTTTTTAGAGGTCAATAAGGGAGAATAAGAATGACTTACTGCTTATGCCATCTTGGCTTCCTATATCTTTACCTGTACTTTACTTTTGATGGAATTAAATACTGCCTTCTTAGAGATAGATGAACTATTCTGCTGGCAAACCCTGTGGAGTTCTCATTTTTTCATTTAACAGCTTCTGAATTTCCCCATCATTTTTGTCAAATCAGTCTTGATTTTGCTGAGTGTGTTGACCTAGATGAGTAAATGAAGTGCTGACAGCAAATCTCTGAAAGCTGCCTTCTCCTTTTCTGCTCTAGTGTTGTCAGCTGTGTATCGACTCAACTTTTCCTCCATGTTAACAACAAACTGTTCCTGTTCAGAGAAGTGCTCTAATCTGTTGTCATTAATTCTTCTGGTAGTCATTTTGTTTTGGGTCACCATTTTTGTTGAATGAGATTATTTAGCTTGGAGAAGATGTCTATGATCAGTCCAGCTTTCTGTGCCACAAATTGCCTGTGGCACTCTCACATCCTATCTCTCTCTTCTTCTTAAAATCACACAGTTTATTAAATGCCAATGTTTGCTGTGAGAGTGCATCCATGAAGTTCTATTGTGTTTAGATAAATTGAAGACAGTGTTGGTGATGAGAAGGTCATGAGGTGCACAAGTCTTTAGTAGTAAATAACCATTACTGTTGCTGTTTTCAACTCCATTCCTCCCAAGGACTCCCTGCTATGTCTAATAGTCTCTGCCTACTGTGGCATTAAAGTCACCCAGGATTATGAGCTTGTCTCATTTCAACTCATTGATGATGAGGGTCTCCAGATCTTCACAAATTTTTTCTTTGACCTCATCAGGGCTTGTCATGGTGGGAGCATAGGCACTGAAGATGGTGGCATGTAATTTTCCTGCAAGTGGCTATTATAATGTCATGAACCTGTCATTTACTCCTTTTGGTAGGCATACAAGCTTGTTGACTAGATTAATTTTGATTATAAAACTTTCACCAGCTTCATGGCATTCCCCTTCACTGCAGCCACTCCAGAAAAATGGGCATCCAGCTCTGACTTCAGTAAGCTGGCCTTCATTTGCCAGCTTAGTTTCACTCAGGGCTAATATTTGGGTGTGATACTTGCTGAGTTCTCTTGCAACAGGATCTCTTCATCTTTCAGGTCAGCTGGATTTCATGTTGTCTATAAGTGTGTGCACATTCTATGTAGTAATGGTGAGTGCAATCATCTTTGCAGAACTTTTGTACTTTTTTGTGTTTTGAGTGCAAAGTAGAATCCTTGCCTGCTGTGATAATCAGGCCAGGGTTGGGTAAGCAGACAATTTTTAGGGAACCTTTTCTAGCCCTTTCCTCACACCAGGAAGGGAGTGGTGTGATCCTTAAAAGGCTGCTCAGATACCTAGGTGGCTGCCAAATCCCACCACTGCTTCCAGGGAGAAGACCCAATGGCCTGGGCTGCCTGTGTGTGGGGTTGTGGATACAGCTCCCAATGTATCCACACCTGCTCTGTCACTTGCCTGTTGACTTTGAGATAGGTAAAATGGTAAAATGGTATGGGTGATATCTTTTGATTCTTGAGTTAATTGGATTTAACTGAGGCACAGTTACACAAAGCCATTGGTTTTACTCTCTCCCAGAGTCATCACTGTGATCTAATCTAGATTGTGGTCTAGTAGCAGGACAGGGTCAAGATGACTAGTGATGACCCAAGATGCAGTGTACAACCTTTGCATCTCCTATCTCTAGCCAAGCTCTAAGTCTAAGGTTCCCAAACTTATTTGGCCTACTGCCCCCTCTTAAAAAAATTTCTCAGCACCCCCTGGAAATCTACTCTCTTTAACCCTTTAGCAATTTTTGAAAATTGTGTCATTTCAAAAATATATAAAATATTTTTAAATGCATCTTAAATTTAATAATTTATTGTAAGTTTGTGAGTTGTTTTCCTGCAATGAAATTTTGATGACACAATATTACATCATGTAACCATATAGTATAGTATTGTAAACAAATGATTACATGTACATATTTCTGCCGATGCATGGTGGACTTTCCAATAATGTGCGACATGCCTACAAATGCTCGTTTGTTCAGACTTGCCAGTGGACTTGACCACTGATTGGTTATAGCTTACATTTGCTTGTTTTGGGAAAGACAATTGGAGTTAAGTGACTTGCCCAAGGTCACACAACTAGTAAGTGTGAATTGTCTGAATCTGGATTTGAACTCAGGTCCTCCTTTCACCAGGGCCAGTGCTCTATTCACTTCACCACGTAGCTGTCCCTATAGCTTGCATTTTGTGTGTCTATTTGGAAAATAATGTAACCACTATGACTTTAACTCTGTTACAAAATAGATGTCCCTATAGCTTGCATTTTGTGTGTCTATTTGGAAAATAATGTAACCACTATGACTTTAACTCTGTTACACAATAGATGAAACATGTGCCAAAGGTTTTTCAAAATTTTCCTATCTTCTTTCCTTATGCTTCCACCACGCACTGATTGTTATTCATCATCCCCAGTTATACCCGAGGGTACTTATTGCTCTCCTGGATCATCCCAGTGCCCCCAAGGGAGCAGTATTGCCCATTTGGGAACTTCTGTTTAAACACTCCACAGTGCTTGCTTCAGCAGCCTTCAAAGCTCTTGGAACAAATTGTTCTCACCCACCCATAGAACCAGGGGAAGACTTCACATGCTTGGGGTAGACACCCTGCTAACTTACCAAAGGGTTTGAGACTCCTTGGTTACCTTCAATCTGGTTTAGCCCATCTGTTGAAACAGTTTACCAGTATGTGACTGCTGTGCATGCTACAATTTCTTAGAGTCACAAGAGAGAGGTGGATCAAGTGGACACCAAAGTTGGAAAGGAGCCCTGAAAAGGCTTAGCAGCCCTCACATCAGAGGTGTTAGTCTTCCCTGAGCACACCCTATGCCCCCAGGGAATCTTAGCTACAAAGGGTGTAAACAACATGTCTGGGGCTACCAGGAGAATATATCCTGAGCCTGTACTTGAACTTGCTCCCTGAGAAAGTCTCACCTTTTATCCCTTTCTGTGATATTTTCATTCCTTCTACATGCTAGCTGTATGTATGATATGAATATGCTCAACTCAATCTGTCAGTGCACTATGTGGACGTTGGTTTGAATTAGCAAAGGAACTCTCCATACAGGGAATTCTTTGTATTGATGAAATTATAGGTCTGGATAAAATGGAAAAGATATTAATGTCTAAACGAAGGAGTCTATTATATCACCATAGAAAGTTTCTGGTGCCTTAAATTGGAAACATCCATGATTTTAAGTATGAAATTTCATTAGCCATACTGGCTTCACTGTAATCACTGGGTCAGGAATCTCATGAGATGCTGATGCAGAAATAAAAATGTGTAGTTGAATTCAAACTGGGGGCAAATAAACCACATATTTGTGCTTAATTTAGAGAATAAATTAAAATAGAGACTGGCCCAAAGGGATACATAAACTCTCTTGGCCTCACTTTCCTTTTTTTTTTTTTTTTTAAATAAGGGACTTTTTAGCCTCTGAAGCCCCTTCCAACTCTATGCTCCTATTAATTTTTTGAAAGGTGGGGAGGGAAGGATGCATAGTATAAAAGTTGATGGCATAATGAATAAAACCTTCTTCCTCTGCTGCTACTTGAGGCTGAAGAGAAAATATCATCAATCAGGAATCATTCCACCCTGGACGGTGGGAATACCCGGCACAATTCATTTGATGAGATCATAATGTAACTCTTTGTTCCTGGTTTCAGTATTTTCTATCATGAAGGGAATTAGAAAAGCTCCCTCTGGTGGCTATTTTAACAATAGACTACTACGTTCATTGTCCTTTTCACCAAAGAGAATATAGAATTTTAAGGATTGTTATTCTGCTGTAGGAAAAAAAAAGTTCACAGACATTAGTAAGCAAGTACATTGTGGTAGGCACTGTGCAAAGTGCTTTATGAATATGATCTCATTTAATCCTCACAGCAGCCTTGGGAGGTAGGCTCTGTTCTAGCTGTCTGAACAGGGTCCTTACAGCTAATGGTCTCTATCAGATTACCCAACAGACTTTCATAGCCTTGGGAATATCCAAAAGGATTTTTGCTCAATTTGCAATGCTTCTTCTTAGTGATATGGAGACAGAGCTGGCAATGGTCTTTCCAGGTCACCAGCAGGACACATACACACCTAATAATAGTAATAATAACTCATATTAATACATTTTACAATCACAGAGTATTTTATACACATTATTCCATTTGAGACTAACAAAAACTTAGGGAGCCAGCAGGAGAATACTTGTAATCCTGTTTTGCAGTCACAGAAACTGAAGTTCAGAAATGGGAAGCAGGGACTGATAGTTGAAAGAGTGTTGAGGTTTGAACTCAGGGGATCTGGGGTCAGATCCTGAGCCCTGAACAACAGTTTGACTTTGGGAAATTTTCTAAACCTCCCTAGACCTACATTTCCTTATATATAAAATAAGGGGGCTAGACTAAATGGTCTCTGTAAATCAGCACAGGGCTTGGCACATAAGCTCTTAATAAATGCTTGTTGACTTGACTAAACCTCTGCTAATATGAAAGTTTCAGTGACTTGACTAAGATCACTTTTGCCCAGAGGCTGGACTCAAAACTATGTTTTCTGATTTCTAACCTTTCTATCACCCCACATTGTTACCTACTAGAAGAGCCAGCCTGGGAGAATTTTTCTCAAACTCTGAAAGAACAAGGAGTTTTCATCTGTCCCCAGGTAACCCAATAGAGCTTTGATATGGGGAGGAGAAGGAACTGATTTCACTTTCAAAATCTTTACCAGGCTTTAAGCAACAGACATCCTGTTCTAGCAAATTCTTTCAGTTCCTGATGACTCTAGAAAACCAAATCTTGGGGGAAAAAGCAAAACAGAGATTGAAAAACCTTCATGATGATGATGATGCTGGTGGTGGTGGCAGTGGAAGTGATGATGACAGCAGTGATGATTATTTTGCTCATCTGGACATTGGCATTGGTCATGTACTGGTTTTTGTAACCAGTGAAACTTATGAATCATTATTCTTTTTAGGGTCTATTTTTCTATTATTCTTTGCTTCTGTGCTTGGCTTGATAAAACTTCACACCTTCATTTTTTCAACTATACATGCATTTTTATATAAAACAAGAAAGGGGAAGGCTTTAAGAAGTAGATTACTGTTGTGGTAATGAACTCCCTAATAGAGAAAGAAGGTTTTAGTTAACAGCGGCCAGCAGCCACACTGCAACATATTAGTGCATATGCTTCTTTGAAAAGCATTTCTGTGGCATTATGGACACAACTACCATTTATCCTGGATTTTCCAGGAAAGTTCCAACTTCAGGAAAACAAGTACATTTTTAAGGAGGCTTTATTTATTAATTAATGAAGATCTTTGGTGTTGTGAGGAGAGTGTTGGGTTTGGAGTCAGACCAGATGATCTGGATTCAAATCCTAGCTCTCTCCCATGGGAATTTGGGCAAATCACTAAACTTCTCTGGGCCTTGGTCTCTCCATCTATAAAACAAGGACAATGGACTAGATGTTTTCTGGTATCTCTTTCAGTTCAAAAATATATTACCATGTTTTCCTGATTGTTAGTTAAAAAACAACTATCACCACAGTTATGGCATTGGGTTGTGCCGAATGGTAACAAAAAGAACTTCAGGATTTTTCAACAAACGTTAGATAAAATTGGGGATATAGGACAGAGACTTGATCTGTGATCTGACTGGGATAGAGAACTCTTGAGAAGGAAATTCCCTCTGCTAAAGCAGGTCAGTCCCTTCTCTGCAACTTAATAGTCTTAAAGCCCAGAGCACTGAAAGGCTAAGTGTTGTAGCCAAGGTTGCATAGTCAGTCAGTTTGTGTTAGAGTAAGGTGTTGAATCCAGGTTTTCCTACTTCCAAGGACAATTCTCTGTTTATGATACCATATACCCTTATTTTTGGCCTTGAAAATCCTGAAATAAACAGATTGGAGGAGGGGATATGCAGTGGGATCATTATTTTGGGATGGTTGAGTAGGGGAAAAATGGGGAGAAAATTGGTAACTCAAAATCTGGCGGAAATTAATAATGTAAACCAGAAGTTAATAAAGCATTTGATTTGAAAAAATAAATAAAGAAAAATAAAGCCACTGATATAACCCATTAAAAAAAAGAAAATCCTGAAATGGAAGTCTGCTTTTAATAATAGTTGTTACTTTGCTGGATCAGTTGTCTATAGGAATAATGTCTTCTTTGTGGGTCATAGAAATAAGAAACCAAATTGAAAATCATCTCATAGTCATTCCATATGTTTCTAGGTAAAATTAATTTAGGTATATAATAAATGTAAAGTTGGGGCAGCTAAGTGGCATAGTGGATAGAGTACTTGGCCTGGAGTAGGAAGATCTGAGTTCAAGTGCAGTATCAGACACTAGCTGAAAGATCCTGGGCAAGTCACTTAACCCTGTTTGCCTCAGTTTCTTCATCTGTACAATGAGCTGAAAAAGGAAATGGCAAACCTCTCCAGTAACTTTACCAAGAAAATGCTAAAAGGGGGTTACAAAATGATTAAAATGACCAAGGAACAAAATGTAGAGTTATTGAAAGTTAAATTCTTAACAAGTATAATCAACCTTCCAACCAATCTTGGGGCATTTTACTTGCCAATGGATATATAGAAGGAGATCTAACTCCTAAGCTCTACAGAGAATGATGCAAAAATGTGATGTTGAGTATTTGTTAATTGATAGAACTGGTACCAAGTTTCTTGAGGGAAATGCTTACATCATTCCTGACACAGTCTTTGGGAGACACGTCTGGGTAAAGAGACTTTGAAAACTGCAAACCTGAAGGGGAAGCTGACTTCTGAATATGTCCCTGATTTCCAGCCTGCTTCTCTAGAGACTTCAGAGATGTTCTGTTGGGCAAAATTGGAGCTTCTCTCTTGGTCCAAACTGAGAGCTTCTGTCTGTCTGTCTGTCTGTCTGTCTGTCTCTCTCTCTCTCTCTGTCTCTCTCTCTCTGTCTCTCTGTCTCTCTCTCTGTCTCTCTCTCTCTCTCTCTGTCTCTCTCTCTCTCTCTCTCTCTCTCTGTCTCTGTCTGTCTCTGTCTCTCTGTCTCTCTCTCCAAGGAGCCATCCACTTCTTATTTTCTGAAATAGTCTAATCTTTCAAACTTTGATTTCTTGTTTGCTTGGATAAAAAGTTATACATATTATTTATTATTTGTGATAGTCTTATGTAACTAGCATTTTCTAGGAAGATGCTAAATTGGTGAGTATAAACTGAAGGTTACTATCCTGATAAGAGCAGACAGACAAAACATCTTTCTTTCTGAATCATGCACTAGGAACTATGCTAAATTCCAAGGATACAATTGCAAGCAAAAGAAAGATAGTCCTTGACCTCAAAGGGATTAAATTTTAATATAAGATAACACACAAAAGGAAATTGAGAAATAGGGAGGGGTTTCAAGTTAAGGTACCCAGCACAGGAGCTCATTTTTGAAATCCAAAAAGTCAAAGAGGGCTGGGAAGAGAATGAAGGCATTCTGGAGAAGGTCCTTCCATAGAATGGAGATTGCAGGAGGAATTAAAAAAGTGAGAGAAATGGAGCTAGCCTTGGGAAGGAATATTTAAGGGATATTTATAAAATTGTGACACTATGTTATAAGTATATTTTGAATTGGGAAAGTATAACTAATAGAAATCAAACTTTTTTCTGTCAAATTCATTTTGTGAAAAAACCTTCTGGTTATCGACATTGACTGCAAAAGTCTCCTGCATTGCATTCTCCTTTTTATTTTTTCTTTCACTTTAATTATTAATTATGGCATGTATTCATCTGAATGTATTTACAGGTAGCCCAGACATAAAAGAGCCCTTGGCACTGTTTGAGCTTACCAATCTATAGCAGGCTCCAGGAAGCAAATAGAGACACACGTATGCATAATTTTATTCTTTATTGAAAACAAGAAAAAAAAAAGGTAAATTTGTTGTATTGGAGTTTGTTGTGTCCTTTGGAAGAATATTAGGATTTTGGTCTCTCCTTGATTTTTACTTCTTCTGGTGGTTAGAGTTATAAGAAAATGGGAACCAGAGGTCAGAAGAGATTGGGGAGGGGGCAGGGAGGAATTATGACATTAAATAACTACAGTGTGAAAGGCTGGAAATATAATGGAAACCTATTGAATGTAGAAAAAACTTAAAAAAAACTTTGGAAAGATTGTGAGACTTTGGACACATTGGCACAGGACTGTCCAGCATGGCATGCCCATAATCAAAGAAGGTGCTGTGCTCCATGAGCAAAGCAGAATTACGGTAGCTGAAAGGAATTGTGAGATACACAAATTTAGAGACATCACCATTCCAAATGTTCAAAGGAGCTTCTTGTGATGACCTGTGGTAAAGTCTTCTGAGCTCATATTGGTCTAGTCAGACATAGTCAGACTCACTGTAATTTGATTTAACATTTTGATGTCATTTTGGTCCTTTTCAAGAATGACAATGACTAATGGGTACTTAACACATCCTTGATGATTTGGCTTTTACCTCTCCATTTCTTCAACCCAACCTTAAAAAGTGTGAACTTGAGGTCCAACACTATCCAGGTTTCCCCTCTCTGATCAGGTTGATCAATAGTCCTTCTTTAATGTGGCATCAAGATTACTGAACATAATACATCAGATGGAATTTGACTAGGGCAGAGTACATGTTAATGTTATTTCCCTAGTTTTAGATAATATGGCTCTCCATGCACTTTAAGATTTAATTAGCTTTCTGGACTAATTCAGCTGTCATTTCTTAGAGACTCATTTAAATTTGAGAAGTGTTTCCAAGCAAACACAAAAACCTTAGAAGAACCAAATTGTTTATAGCTAATATGTAGCTACAAATTTTCTTATCAAATCATTAAAACACTTCACCTAAAGACTTCAATTAGGAAACACCATGTTTGCTTGTTATCCATTGTTTTTATTCTTGAAAAGTGTCATCTGAGAGCCAAAAAAGATAATTCCATCTTAGGTGGCATTACGTGAAAGTAGAAGTATCCAGAATGAGGGAAGCAATAGTCAATTAATCAATAAACATTTATTAAGCACCTACTTTGTGCCAGAAACTTCTCTAACCATGGGAGACACTATATTCTGTCCTGGTCACACCATGCCTGTGTTCAGTATTGAGGTCTACGTTTCAGGAAGGAACTTTGATATGTTGAGGAACATACAGGAAAGAGTAAGCAGGATGGTGAGAGGATTGAAAACCATCCCACATGAGGATCAAATTGAAGGAAGGCAGGAGATTTTGTCTGGAGAAGAGAAAACTCAGATGGAACATGTTGACAATCTTCAAATCCTGGGAGATGACTGTGGTTTGTGGCAAGAGTACGGGGTTTGGTGATAGATGGTCTGGATTAAAATCCTGGCTCTGCCACTCATAGCTGTGTGATCTTGTGCCAGCCACTGAATTTTCTTGTCTTGATTTTCCTCATCTATAAAATGAGATCAGACTAGATTATCTCTAAGGTTGTTTCATGCCTAAAAGCCTCTGATCCTAAGATTTTCATATGGACCTGGGATTCGATTTGTTCCACTTGGCCTTAGAGGGGAGAATTAGGCCAATTGACAAAAAGTCCCAGAGCCAAATTTTGGCTGAATTCAAGGACAAATGCCCTAAAGATTACAACTGTCCAAAAGCAGAATGGGCCAGAAGCAGTCAACTCCCAGACACTGGAGACCTTTAAGTAGAAGTCAGGTGATCGTGGGTGATAGGTTAGAATGAATGAATGTAAAGGCATTTGTTATGCACTTATCATGTGGTAAATTTTTGGCCAGGTGCTGTGGATAGATTAAAAAAGTGAGATTCGGGGGTGGCCAGGTAGCACAGCAAGTAAGAGCACTGGCTCCAGCGTCAAGATGACCTGGGGATTGAATCCGGGCTCAGACCCTTAGCACCCACCCAGAAACACCTGGCTGTGTAACCTTGAGCAAATTACTTAACCTCAATTGCTTAAGGGTGGCCAGGTGGCTCAGTGAGTAAGAGCACTGGCTCCAGTGTCGGGGATCAAATCCAGGCTCGGATACTTATCACCACACCCAGAAATAACTGGTGGTGTAACCTTGAGCAAGTTATTTAACCCTGATTGCTTTAAAAAAGAAAAAAAGTGAGATGCTTCTGCTCCATGAGGATATAACATTCTACTGGGGTAGACATCACATATAGGGATATGGCAATCAGGAAAGGAGTTTTGGTTTTAAGAGTTATAGGAATAGTAAATGGAGCCATAGGGGCAATTAATTGACTCGATCTTTCTAGAGGTGAACATAGCATTGATTTTATTTCTATTCACAGAGCTATAGGTGAAAGGGGATGGGAAGTGGGCTGGCAAGATTGATGCTTCACACAGAGATTGGTTTGGATGGCCACTGAGTTTTCTTTCAATTCTTCTACTTTGAGACTTTTTACTAATTCGTATGGTCTGTTGTCCTTCCCTGACAAAAACTACTGTTTCCATGTTACCTCACTTTTTGCAACATATATTCCTGAATGTTTATATGTAAATCAAACTCTTTTTTGGTAAATAAAACAATTACTGACATTTTGGATGCATTAGAGAAAATTACTTTTTAAAGTCTTTTATTATGATTCTAATGAATAATCTTTCTCTAATGAATCTATTATTGCAAATTTAGATTTTCATTTAACACATATTTATATAGCATTTCATGGTTTACAAAACATTTCCCTCATAAAGTCACTACAAAGTAGATGGTTTAAGCATTTATGCCTTTATCTTTGTATATTTTACACTTATATGTGTGTATCTTTGTTTTTATTTGTATTTTTTCCCCTGAAGGAATTAGGGCTCAAAGGTGACAACAGCTAGGCTAGAAGTCAGAGTTGGGATTTGTCCAATGCTCTTTCCATTTTACTAAGCTGCCTCATACCTTTGCTAAAAGCAAGATTAACTTGTGACCATAATGAATGAGGCTTTGCCATACATATCTATGGAAAATTGGGCAGATACTTTCAAGTGGAAATGCACCACACTGAAAAAAAAATACACTACTAAGAGGCTTGTAAGTAGAATGAGTGTGATTAAAAGACATTTTTCCTCCATAGATGCAGCCATTTTTTAACTACAGAAAATGTATTTCAAATTACTTTTGTAAATATAGCTACTTAACTGAATGTATGTTTGAGGCAAAATCAAGAAACATTTTTTTAACAGCAATATAATTAGCCTCTTTTTCTTTTGCTCTTTTGCCTATAGACAGAGTTACATTAATTGGAAATCACAATGTAGTCAGTAGGGTTTTTATGTACAACACTTAATTGTATTAGGTTATCTTTCTGCATTAGAAAACATCAGCTTATTATTATTATTATTATTTACCATGAACAAACATCATTTATAGGGTACACTAATTTGAAGTGTGTACATGTAACCTAGCTTCTCTGGGCATTCCCAGTTCTGACATGAAGTGCCTTGAACTTGTCCAGTGCCCCTTACTATGTGATGAAGATAGCCTCTTTTGATTGGTTTCCTGTATCTTTAAAACTGGCAAGGCTGAGCTGTTTCCCTTTCTGGCAGAACTTGTTTTTTGACTAAGCTTCTTTCCCTATCTTTTGCATTCAATGTAGATTCCATGAACTAACCAGATGAGGAGAGAAAGACTTGCCTCCCCCTAGTTTTATCCCATATATGAGAATTGGACCTGGGAGTGCTTTTTTGGTCCTCAGTTTCAGGTGCTGTAGGTGATCCCTATGACTGGAATTTCAAGCAATGATGATCTTGGGTCAGAGCTCTAGATGGTACAGCCAGCCAATTTGGAAGCCCTGCGAAGCTGGTTCTCAAGCCCTTGGGAAGGAGAGGGATTGGTATTGAAACCAGGATTGTTCTCTATAGAAACTGAGCTTTATTATGAACCTGACTCCTTTCCCCTCCCCAGAAACTGAGGTAGTGTAGGGGAAGAGGATTATGTCTTCCATATGTTGGGGGAGTAAAAACTTTGTAAAAACTCCCATGTTACATACATATTGCTAATGCATGGTGACATTAGTTGACCAATCTCTCTAGGTTAATCAGAGCAGCTAGCCATGATTCTCCAAAATAGAGGCAATTAGATGGCCTAGCAGACTTGGAGTCAAGAAGGTCTGAGTTCAAATCTAGATTTAGATACTTAATAGTTATGTCACTTCCTAGGCAAGTCACAATGTCTGTCTGCCTCAGTTTCCTCACCTGTAAAATTGTGATGACAATAGCATCTACCTCTAGTGGTTACTTTGAGGCTAAAAGAAGATATTTATAAAATACTTTGCAAACCTTTAAAGTGTTATATAAATGCTAGCTACAATTGTTAATAATATGTGAAAAATGATCTATTATAAGCATTGAACACTAGTCAAGTAGATAATTCAATATTATTCTGGTAAAAAAACAAGTGATAAACCAGAAATTGCAACACATTTGCAATTAGAACTTCAGGTCAGAATCAAAGTATAACAGATGCACATGTACTCGGTAGCAATTTGGATGGGAAAAATGATCAATATTGTTGATTTACTACTTCTAAAGATAATTCCTACATTGAAGATGATCAAGCCAAAGAAATTGGAAAATGGTGAAAAAGAAGAACACAGTAGAGTATATGTGGGTGTACTGGGTTTCCAAAAGTATTACCTCGGAATATCAAAATGACATGGAATGCTTCCCAGACCTAAAAGAAATATGGAGATAACACAGTTGGAAGTAATCCTAAAATAAACTAGTCCAATCTTTTGTTTTAAGATGAAGAAAATTGAAGCCCAGAGAGATTAACTGACTTGCTTAGTCATATAGCTGGTAGGTGTCAGAATCAAAATTCAAACCCAGATCTTTCTGTTCTTAAGTCCAGTGTTTATTTCCACTGTACAATGCAGACTCCTTAGCTAAGATTTAGTCAATGTAGATGAGCAAGAGTGAATGAAAGCCCAGTAGATCCCAATTTATGTAGCACATAAAAGACTTTCAGGGTAATGTAAGAATTATCATTCCCATTTTGTAGATCAAGACAATGACTCCTAGAAAGGTCAACTTGCCCAGGGCCAACCAGCTAATAAATGTTACAAGTGAGTCTTAAACTCATGAGTTTTAAGTTCAGAACTGGTCAGATTGGGGTGATATTCCTACCCCTTGAGGTAGCTACCTTTCAGTGCTACACTTGGAAATCATTCTGGGTCCTGGCTGAATTTTTTATTTTGCAGATTCATTAATAAATTGACTTCAGGAGAAAAAAATTCAATTAAGTCATTATGACTCAGGCATTAAATAGTATTGATATACATTGAAAGAAACAATCATTTATGTCTCTGATGAATATTTAAAATTTTTAATTTTCCAGTATTTCGTAAAGGCAAATTTAGATTTAGAGGAGGGGTTCTTAACCTGAGGTCTTTTTTCCTTTCAGACTATCTTATTTTTAACTGCTTCTTATTTATTCACTCTGCACACTCATATATGCATTTTTTGTCTTTCTTATAAGAATGTAATAGCCTTGCAAGGGGTAGGAGGAGGTGTTTGTTTCTTTCTTAGTATTTGCATGTCTGATATCTACCACAGTGCCTGGCACTGTGTTTTCTTTCATGCCTATTGATCAATTGATCAATGTACATATGAACATTCACTAGAATAAACATATATGAATGCATTTTTACCATTGAAAAACTCTTTAATTTTTTTATGCATAAATAATAATTTTGACTCTACCATGATAGTAGAAAGAAAAAGCACTAGATCTGAGATCTAGTACCAGTTCTTCCATTAATTATGAATGAATCACCTAATTTCTCTCAACTACATTATCCTCATCTGTAAAATGAGGTGACTGGACTACAGGGTTTCTGGAGGCCCTTCTAATTGTAATGTTCTTTAAACAAAGATATCTATAAAGAAGTATGCATTTTATCAGCCTTAGCTAAGGAAGCTAATAAACACTCATATGTATGCAAATATATGAACAGTATAAAAACAGCTGCCATGATGTTGCCATAGTGATGCCAGGGACACAGATGTAAAGAAATTCACAATCACATCTGTATGAGCAAAATGCTTCACTATTATTAGACTTCACTTTGAAGACATCTAATTAAGTCTGAAGATTCTTGGAGGAAAAACACAAATAAAGATATCTGGTTACTGTCAGGAGAGTGCAGAATCCCTCATTGTTTCTCATGAAAGACAGGGGAAAAAAAACCTAAACATTCCAAATGTTTGTTTCGTTGTACAATGTTAGATTACTTCATGTTAGTGTTTTCTGCCTCTGCTTATGAAATTAGGCAAAGGAAGACAGAATAATGAAAGGCAAGATGGGGTAAAAGAATTTCAAGGGCAGAAATTGCTCATTCCCATCCTCATTCTAATCAGGTTTTAAATTTTTTTTTTTTTTGGTTTGCTTTTACAGCAGGAAGAAAAATGATTTGCTTGCAAACTAGTTATTTTCCCTACAAACTACATGAGCAAATTCAGAAGTGGGCAGTTCTTTCAAACTTTTGACCTTTTTATTTATATTTTTCATTTCTGTAGCAAACCTTGGATGAATTGAAATGCTTAGGTAAAGGAATTATTCCACCTGACTGAATTATTTCTATAGCCAAGGGCTAACTAGAAATAATATTTTATTTCAACCTTTAAAAATTTCTGAATCATATTAAGCTAATTTCCTGCCTTTGTGTGTATAATAAAGTGATTGTAATTGAATTTTTGCTTGAACCTTGGGGATCTTGAATGACATTAGCATTGTTATTCTTGGTCATCAGTTTGGACTATGAAGGTAGATTTAGAAATCAAGTTAATAAGCATTTATTGAGACCTGGTGCTAAGGAAATCAAGTTAATAAGCATTTATTGAGGCCTGGTGCTAAGCACTGAAAATACAAACACAAGTAGAAAGAAAAAAAGTCCTTGCTCTCAAGGAACTTACATTCAAATGGGAGAAGACAACACATAAAAGTAAACTGAAAAGCTGTTGGTATAAGTTGTGAATGAGCTCTTCTACCTACATGGGAGTGTGGTGGAAAAAGTCCAGTGAGTCAGGAGTGGAGTCCAGGAAGAAATGAAAACATGGATGACCTTTCCTTAAAAGGGAAGTTCTGAGAGGAACTGACCAATCAGAGGAAGGGATCATAAGGGTGCCATGTACTTCCAGTGTGAGAAGGCCACTGTGGTATGGTGGAAATAGTCCAGTGAGTCAAGAGTGAAGCCCAAAGAAGACATGACTGGCCTGGGCACTTTCCTTAAAATGGAGATGCTGATCACAGAATCATAGATCTAGGGCTTGCCCCTTCTGAGAGGAAGTCAGTTCCCTCATTTTATAGATGGGGAGCCTTAGGCCCAGGAAAGTGAAATGTTTTGTCACATAGATATTTAATAGTGGAGGCAGATTTGAACCAGACCTCACAAGTCCAAATGCAATATTATTACATTATATTGCATTACATTGTCATGTCATGTCAGCATGATGTGGCACATCATGGCACATCATGACACATCATGGCATATCATATTATATATTATACTATTATGCCATGCTGCTTTGATGTTGTAACATACTCTGGAAGTTGGGTTTGTTCAACTAAATCCTGGATATAAACTTGTTTCCTTGTCATTTGCTTTTAGAAAGACATTCTTGAAAATGGAGTGCAAAAAAAATTGGGGGTAAATTAAAGCCATCCAAGATCCTTTATTGTGGTCTTTTTTTTATCTCTAGTGATTTCTGGGAGAAGCTCCCTCTGACAACAGATGGATATGTGAGGAGATTGTAAGTGAGGTACTGTGAGGGACCCTCAGCAGAATTCAGAAGCTCAGTTTATTACGCACAGGCATGAAAGCATGCTGTTCTCTAGCCCAGCAGTCCCATGACAATGGCTCAGGTATATATAGAGATGTGCATGTTGATTGAGAGTCCAGATCCCTGAATCTCTGCCCTTGTATCTGATTGTTGATGTTCGGAATATTCACACGGATTGAGTGGGAAGGATAATTTAGAGATGGTCAATCAGTGAGTTGTCTAGTCTTACACACACACACACACACACACATACACACACACACCCCTCCACTGCTATCCACCTTATTGGCCAAAAAACATTGTGATTAGGAAAGTTTCTGCTACCTTTTCAGACATGTATTACATGAAGTTTGCTAAACTGATTATATTCAGCAGAGTCATATGTTCCTTTCCTAAATGAGTTGATTGGGCTTACTGGAACTTCCTGATACATGGATGGGTCATAGAGTTGCTTCAGAAAATTAGGTCCTAACAATAGGATAATCCTCATGATATTCTCACTTCTTTTCCCCATTAGAAAATGAATCATTTGAGAAAACTTCCAATGCTAAGCTTTTAAAAGTTAATTCCTAGGGGTGGCTAGGTAGTGCAGTGAATAGAGCACCAGCCCTGGAGTCAGGAGGACCTGAGTTCAAATTTGACCTCAGACACTTAACACTAGCCACGTGACCTTGGGCAAGTCACTTAATCCCAATTGTCCTGACCGCTCCCTACAAAAAGCCAAAAAAAAAAAGTTAACTTCTACACAATGGCAAATGGGTGATACTATCCCAGTAAAAATCAATCTTGTTTTTCACCCATTCTTTGCTAATTTCTGTAGAAGCTCCCATTTTTTTTCAAGATTGATTCAAAATAACAATGCAACAATTCTACAAATGTAATCCTATAAAAATCATTAGGCATATATACCTTTTTATGTTATATTTTGTTTGTTATTTAGATAGGGGATGAGTAATATACAGAAGCACTTAATCACATTTCTTTTTGAAACTCTACCGATGGTGTCATCTAGATAGCAGGTAAACAACATCCATTTTCAAGGGTGAATGAATAGTTTTCAGGTTGACTTACATGTAGAAAAGTAATGATTCAGTTTTTCTTTTCTCAATATATAATTTGCAGTCTATTATTGGTCAGTGTGTAGAACTGGTTTCAATGAATTCTTTTGGAGGATAATGTTTTTTCAGTTGTTTTCAGAATATTTCCTTAAGAAGTTGGTATTTAAAGAGAATGGTGGAAGATTATGAGCAGTATTCCCTCACAAAACAGCAAAAACCAATAGCATGGAAAATTAGTCTACAGAAAGTTTGTCATGAAACCAAGAACATTTATCGACGAAACTGGGAAGGTAACAAACAGATGAAAAAAATGAAACAGAATTGTCATCATTTCTGAAATAATCTTCACCATAGAGTATAGTGGAACCACCACATTTTGCCTTAAATACTTCAGTACCTTCTGTTTCATATGAAGATGTGAAGGTGACACCAAAGAAGAAAGGCAGGAACAGCAGCTAGACCAGAACAAATATGTACAGAAGAGTCTATGCTATGAAGGCAACATGATTGTGGAAGTAGCGAAGTATTGGTTTCTTAAGATGCCTGAAAAAGGGGAAATAATTAAATAATTAACCCCCCTCCCTGCCAAGTTTTATTACCAAAAAAAGTCATTAAGAGGACAGGAAACACTATTGACCTACATCCTAATTTTTCATTTCTATGAACTTCTTGTGGAAATGATCTATATATGTAACAAAGATATTAAAGTGTGAGAAAGGAATAGATAGGCTTGAACAAATGATTTTTCATGATAGAACACATCATTAAAATCACAAATTGATGGGAAGGTGCAGTGAATATAAAATATTTCTGTGTTTATTGTTTGTTGATTATTTTTAAAATCTTTGACTTCAGATCTACTTTGTCCTGATAGAGAATGTATGAATTCAAACTCACATGGCCCAGTGTATCTTGTTGGCTCCTCCATGCTTCACATTCTACCCTGGCCATTTTCTTGTCATATACTCTGCTGCAGAAACTTTTAGATCCCTGGAGGCCATGCCCTGGGGAAATTAACACAAGTAACTTTGGAATTCTTTCCTCCTTAGGCTTGAGCCATCCTTACTGGTGAACGCTAGAGAATGAACTCACATGTTTTCTTATAATGAGTTGTCTTTAGCCATGATTAACATTCTACCTCAGATATTGTCTTGCCATCTGTTCTTTCCTATAGCTTTCTACCCTTTCCCCTGGGAAATTAAATCAAATCAATATGGCTACTGAAAACCAAAGGGAAACTCAGCATTGTATGACTCCACTCAACATCTCAAAAAAAAAAAAAAATCCCAAGCAAACAAAAAAAAAAAAAAAGAAAAAAAGCACTTCTCTAACTTCCACATATTTTCTCTCTATATACTAGAAAGTAAGCTTCTTGAGAATAGGGATTATTTTGCTTTTTGCATTTGTATCTTAACTCAGATTTTAGCATAGTGCTTGGCCCATAGTAATCAGATAATAAATTTCTTTTTGTTTATTCATTCCAGGCATTCAATTATTTGATAGATCAATGTACCTTGGATAGATACTAATGATGTACAATGAAGTGGGCTCAGGATTAGAACTGAAAGAAATGAACAAGTTGAATAGCATTTGAGAATTTGTGTAATACTGCTAACAATCCTAATCCACTTCTTGAAGTACACCAAAGCCCTCCTTTTTAACCCCAATATTCTATTGATACTCTCTTGCTATAAGTTGTGGAACACCACCATCTCAGAAGAAAAAATGGAAGATGACTCTAAGGACAGTGCCTAGATGTCTAGTGGGTGTAAGTGGGTAATAGCATATTCACAACAATGGTTTTTGTGATATAACTGTAAACTACTTCAAAAGAAGGGAGAAAAGAAGCTGAACAAATCTAAGAGACAGACACATTAATCAAATTGGTCTGTATATTCAGGAATATCCATCTCTAGTCCTAAGATTATAAGATCATAGATTTAGAACTGGAAAAACCCATAGAAGTCATTGAGTCTCATCCTTCATTTTGCAAATAAGAGGTAAAGTGAGTTGCCTGAGGCCACAGTCAGCAAGTAATAGAGCCAGGTTTTGAACTCAGGTTCCCTGACTCCCGAACCAGTGCTCTTTCAGCTATACCACACTACCTCCCACAATGACCTCTTTAGATGACTCATTACAAAACATGAGCTTTTGTAATGATTGTCATGTGGAGACCCTTTAAAAGATATTCTGAATGAGATATCAAAAAGTCTCAAGGACACATATAAAAAGACACATGCAGTCACATCCAAATTATTTTCAAACTTTACAGATAATTAAATCTGAAGCTCCTTTGAAGGAAAACACAAACAGAGCTATGCTTGGGCTGGCTACTGGCAGAGAACTTTATGTCACTAATTATTCCACATGAAAGATGGAATCGAGAATACATTTTCATTGTTGTGAAATAAAGATGAAGTTCTTTGTGTAAAATATGTGCACACATTCCCATGTGTACTCAGAAGGATTTTTTTTTAATTAGTGAAAGCACTTTTTGTTAAATGACTAGAGGATAGTTGAAAGAGAATGTGACAGATCTGATCCTGGGGTGTGGAGTCTGGGTCCACTTCAAATCACCCCAAGGATTCTACTTAGCAAAACTGTAAGGGAGTTGGTAGAGGGGATGTGAGGAGATTCTTTACAACCACCATAATGCCCCTCACCACCATGCAGATCATCTTCAGAGGGTAACTGATAAAAGGGTCAGGTGGAGCTGGCCACGTCCCACCAGTAGCCAGATTACTGTATGTATGTATGTATGTGTATACACACACACACACACACACACACACACACACACACACATATATATATATATATATATATATATATATATATATCTGCCCTATAGAAGTATTTAACTTTATTGAAAAGGAGCTGCAGGGGTGCCCATCAATTGGGGGATGGCTGAAGAAGTCATGGTATATGCATGTTATGGAATACTATTGTGCTATAAGAAACGAGGAGCAGACGGTCTTCATATTTACCTGGAGAGGCTTATACAAACTGATGCTGAGAAGAGTAGAACCAGGAGAAATTGGTACACAATTACAGACACAATGTATATGTGATGACCAGCTTGGATAGACTGGACTCTTCTCAGCAACTCAGTGATATAAGTCAATCTCAAAAGACTCATGATGGAGAGAAATATGTGCATCCAGAGAAAGAACTAGAAAGAACTGAGTTTATATCCAGGTGGAAGCAAAATACCTGATCTTTTTCCTTCTCTTGTTTGGTTTTATGTCCTCTTTACCATTTTTCATTCCATCTGATATAATCCGTCTTTATAACCTGACTAATGTATAATGTGAAAATATTTACAGATCCTATACTTGACTATATGCCACCATGGAGGGGAGAGAAGGGAGGGGGACAAAATGTGAAACTCAAGGAATTGTGGAATTGAGTCCTCTAAACTAAAAGGAAACAAACAAATTAATTTAAAAATTTTAAAAAATTAAAAAAGAAATAAAAAAGAAAAAAAAAGAAAAGGAGCTCCTTTTTCCTTCTTTGCTTAGATACACAAAATGACTCAAGGAAATAGTGCTCCTTATCACCAGGATATCTTAGGAAGAAAGAACTTCCAATATAAACAGCAATCAACTAAAAACAAAAATGAAATATATTTCCTAAAGTGAGCCTTAGCAGAATGATCACATTCAAATTGATCTCTATCAAAAGAAGCATGCATCTAGCTGATTTTTTTCTCTTTTAAGTTTCATAATCATTCCCTAAACCTTTCAAAATGTTAGTTTTATGATCACATTTTATCAAGAGGAACTGTCACATTTAAACTGTTCAGGAAACTGACTTGTCCAAAGTGAAATCCAGTGACTCTATATTGGTCATTTGCTCTGATTTCATGAGGACACTAAGGAGAAAAATATAAATGGAGCAGAAAAATGAATCTTAGTTAAGTCATAAACCTGAGCCTCTAGTCATATCTTTAGATGTACAGTCATTTCTAGAGAGAGACAGTAGAAAATAATGTATATCCACAAGCAATAGAGAAATAAAATTAATGTGACTATGTTAAGGTTCCAGTCAACTTGTGTGTTGAGGTTTCAGAGCTTGACAGTGGGATGAACAAAGTGAGAAGAAACCCATCACTGTTCTGTAGGACTTGAGGACTTTTAAGACAGTTTCTCTACTTTTGTTTTCCCAAAAGCAGAAGACACAGAATGACCATGACTTAAAGAAAGTGCCAGATTATCTTATTTTGTAAAGTACTCATCTGAAACTGAGACAGGTTTATTGTATGTGAGAGCAGGAGCAGTCAAGGTGAAAATGGTGTATAAATGAAGGAGTGAGTGAATGAATGAATGAAAAATCATAAAGGGAACTCATATTTGTGGGAACAAGATACTTCTAGAATGTGCTTTTGCAGTATGAAAAACACACCTTACAGAATAATAGAATGGAGGGTTTACTAGCAAGTAAAATAACACCAACTAATAAATTAAGGAAATTAATTTCTAAGATCTACATGATTATTTGTAGAAAAGAGAATGTCACTCAAATAGCACTCAAAACCATACATTCTGCAAGAATTTGAAAGTTTTTAAATATCTTCAATATCTGACACTTATTTGTAGGTATGGAAACACATGAGAATGATAGAAGAACATGTGACAGTGGTCCCTTCCCTTTACCGTCTGATGACCACTATTAGATTAGATCAGTGGCTCTCAGAGAATAGTTTTCAAATCCCTTGGATCCAGTAGGTTTGCCGGGTTGAAACTATTTTCAAAACAATATTAGGATGTTTTAATTTCTAATATAGTAAATATTAATAAATATAACTCATATAAATAAAAGCACTTGGGGGAGGGTCCTCAATAAATTTTAGAAGTATAAAGGGAGCCTGAGATTAAAAAAATGAAGAACCACTGGATTAGATAAAGGTTTTATTTAGTACTTACTGTGTGCTGGGCACAGATGGGAATATGAAGACAAACAAAAAGAAAAATAAACTCTGAGGCAGCTTACTCCAATCAACTTTGTCAACGCAGTCAGAGACAGTCAAAGCACCTTCATTAAGTGATTGCGGCTGTCCATTGATAGGACTTTGGGTTTACCTTAGTAAGTCAGTCAAATGTTTGTTCTAGAATTGTCTGATTCATCTGGCTGGCCGAAAAGCATGCATAATGGTAGAGAATGGGGGTAATTCTTTAACATTATAAAGTATTGCAACATATTCCTGAATACATCTGTGAGATCTCTGTTGTGGGCATTCCCTCCAATGGTGCAAAGTGTAACCTATCCATGCCTGCATGTCCAGTTGGCTTCTTATCCATGTTGTCCCATCAGTTTACTACAGGGAGTCTGCACAAAATGTTTCAGGGTCTTTCTTGAGAGTTCTGTGATTAGTGCCTTCCTCTGAGATGACCTTCAATTTACCTAGGATATATCTTGTTTAAATATACTCGCTGGCATGTTATCCCTCCCTCCTCCATTGGAATTAAAGCCCCCTGAAGTCAGGGGCCATTTTGACTTTCTATTACTAGCATTTAACAGGGTTCCTGGAACATGGTAAACAATAAATGTTTACTTATTTGATCTGTGGATTGTTGGTCAGTCTGTTTCAGTTGTGTCCAACTCTTTGTGACCCCATTTGGGGTTTTCTTGGCAAAGACACGGGAGTAGTTTGCCATTTCTGCCTGTAGTTCATTTAACAGATGAGGAAACTGAGGCAAACAGGGTTAAATGACTTGCCTACAACAGTATCTGAGGCTGCATTTGAGCTTAGAGAGATGTGCCTTCCTAATTCCAAGCTCTATCCATTGCACCACTTAGCTGCCCTAATAATTTCATTTATAATTGTTTTTGTGTGTTTAAAATGATTGCTACTTTCAAAAAAGAAAACCAGGAATTCTAGGCATCTGAAGTGGGAGAGAACATTTAAGGTCAAGGGAGCTACCAGGACAATAAGATGGAAATGGGCCATTCACATGGCCCACCACCCTAGTTTAAGCTATCACAACTCATCTGAGCTATGGCCAAAGGCTCCTAAAGGGACCATGTCACTCTCCTGCCCATGAAGCTTCAATGACTCCCTATGGTGTCTTGGATCAAATACAAACTCCTTTGTTTGACATTTAAAGTCCTTCACAGTATTGTTCCAGGCTACTATTCCACACTTAATAAGCACTACAACCCCTCACACATTTGAATCCAATCCAACTGACTTACTTGCCAAATCTCTCCCTCCCTTCACTCCCCCATAACTGCATTCCATTTCCATCTCTATATGCACTTTGTCATAGACTGTCTTTCCTTCCTGAAATGCATTCTGTCCTCCTCACCCCCACCTTTTAGAATACCTAACTTCCTTCAAATGGCAGCAAGATGACCCAGTGGATTGTGTACTGGTCCTGGAGTCAGAAGGGCCTGATTTCACATCTGACCTCAGGCACTAACTGTGTGACCCTGGACTAGTCACTTAACCATGTTTGTCTCAGTTCCTCATCTGTAAAATAAGCTGGAGAAGAAAATGGCAAACCACTCCAGTATCTTTGCCAAGAATACAGTAAATGGAGTCATGAAGATATAGATATAATGAAACATTTCAACAAAAACTTCCTTCAATGATCAGCTCAAACCCAGATCTTACATGATGACTTTCCTTATTCTCCCCATCCCCCCTCAAAAATCAACCTATTTAATTTGTATATATTTTGTATCCACTTGTGTGTGTGTATATGTATATATGTATGTATATATGAAATAAACATGTCTGTGTGTGTGTGTGTGTGTGTAATTTCTCTAATATAATATAAACTCCTAGAGAACAGGGACTTCGTAGATTTTGTTTTTAAATCTCTATCTAGCATCTAGCTTAGAAACCTGATCTGTTATAGGCAATTAGAAAATGCTTGTTCAATTGATTCATTTTAAGCTCCTTGGGGGCTGCTGCTGTCAGATGTGTTGACTCTCTGTGACCCCATTTAGAAATTTTCTTGGCAAGGATACTGGAGTGGTTTGTCATTTTCTTCTCTACTCATTTTACAGATGAGGAACTGAGGCAAACAGGGTTAAGTGACTTGTCCAGCATCACACAGTTAATAAGTGTCTGAGTCTGGATTTGACTTCATGAAGATGAGCTCTTGGTTCCAAACCCAGTGCCCTATTCCCCCAGTTGCTCTTCCTTGAGGACAGGAACTGTCATTATTTCACCTTTTTATCTCAGTACCTATGGTCTAAATTCCCCCACCTCATCCTCCTCTTAACCAGACAACATGCCTATGTATTATACACACACACGTATACATATCTACCTTTACATGCACACACACACACGAATGATGGGGGAATGGGACCTGGACCCCTAAAAAGAAAAGACAATGTTTCTGAAAGCAATTCAGCCCCTGAAACTTTCCCACACAGCTCAATCCCTAAACCCAGTCCCTGGTATTCTTCTGAGGCATCAGGCCCATCCTGGTCTACCTAGATAGACAATAATCCTTCTGTCCTTTTTTTTTTGGCCCACTGGCCCACCTCAGGCTACTTGCCACTCTTACTTCCATCCAGATCTTTTCACTGACCATTTTTTCCTTTTTTCTCTATAAAAGTACCAATCTTACCCCCATTAAATTGTAATCTTTCCCCCTTCTATTGGTGTCACAATATTGTGTAGGCTTACTAGGAATCTTGCCTGCCTAACCATGATATAATAAAACCTCACTACTCTGATTAAAAGAAGGCTTGAGTGGTCAAATTCTTTTGAGGCAGACCCACCCTGCCCTTGCATTTCATGGTTCCTAGCATCCCCAACTGCAACACACACACACACACACACACACACACACACAGCCACACATATACTTTATTATTTAATCAAATGCTTTATTAACTTCTAGTTTACCTCATTCATTTCCGCAAGATTTTTGAGTTACAAATTTTCTCCCCATTTTTCCCCTACCCACCGCCCCAAAATAGCGATCCCACAGGATATCCCCTCCTCCAATCTGCTCTCTCCCATATCTTCTCCCACACCCCCTCCGACTTTCCAGTAGGGCATGGTGGATCTCTATGCCCCAGTGCCTGTATGTCTTATTTCCCAACTACATGTAAAATAATATTAATAATAATATATATTTAAACATTTGATTTTAAAACTTTGAATTCCAGATTCATTCCTGTCCTCCCTTGTCACCCACCCTTACTGGGCAGATAAGCAGTTCAGTATAGGTTGTACATGTGTAGCTAATACAAAACATTTCACACATATACTTTAAAAGCCAGGTGATCCAACAGATAGAGGATAGGACCTGGAGTCAGGAAGAATTGAGTTTAAATCCAGCCTTAGACACTAACCAGTTTTGTGACCCTGGGCAAGTCAATTATCCTCTATTTCCCTTAGTTTCCTCACTGTAAAATAGAGATAATAATAGCAACCACCACCCAGGGTTGTTGTGAGGATAAAATGAAATAATATTTATAAGGAACTTTGCAAACCTTAAAGCTATTATTGTTAATGCTAGTTATTATCATTAGCTATTATCAAAAGAAATAGAGAAAAAAAAAATGAGTCAAGCGATCAATGCATTGAACAGATCTGATGATGTTCCATACCATGGATCCCTGACCTCTGCCCACTAGTAAGGATATGCTTCTTCTCACATCTCTTTTTGGGGGTGATGGGGGGTAAACGGGATCCCAAAAGGTTCAGCAGATATTCTGATCTTATCCAAGACCAGAAAACCTGCAATATCGTCTGGAAAGAATTCAAGGTCTCAGGCTTAATTGGAGTGAGAGTTGTAGAAGTTTATTGTTACACTTCCATGAGAAGCGGGCAAGAGTCCTTTAGGGGATCTGCTACACTTCCATGAGAAGCGGGCAAGAGTCCTTTAGGGGACCTGCTACACTTCCATGAGAAGCGGGCAAGAGTCCTTTAGGGGACCTGCTACACTTCCATGAGAAGCGGCAAGAGTCCTTTAGGGGACCTGCGAGTGAGAGGGGTACATGCTTTTACTTTTAAAGGGTAGGGCTGCCATTGTCAGGGCTGGCCTGACGGGAGGGGCCTCAGTGCATAGACAAAGGTCAGAGCTGACCAAGGGGAGCATGTGAATAGATAGTTTAGATAAGATTTGGGCCAGGCCGGAGGAGACATGAGGATTTGGGCCAGGCCCGAGGAGACTTGAGGGATTAAGTAAGAACAAAGGAGTCCCAAGGTGTTGCCTAGGCCTAGTGCAGATAGGGGGAAGGGGCAGAGTCGGAGGTTGGGAAAGGAATTTTGCAGATAACAATTTTACAATACAAATTGCAGTTACAATTTCACAGACTGGTTTCACAAGTTGGTTTCACAAATTGACCTAGACCCCAGGTACCCCATCAGGGGGGCAGGGTGGGGGGCTTGTTTGTTCTTTGTAGTTTTGCAGCCTTCACTTTTGAATGCCCTGTGATTGTTGTTTTATCCATTTACAGAGCAATAGGTTCTTATATGTTGAATTGAGCAAAACTGAGGCCAGATGGGTAGCATGCCCTGCTAGCTCTGTGGCACCTCATGGAAGATGAGGGACTACCATCCTACTAAATGGTTTTAATCACTTTTTTTTCAAGTATTAAACATGAATTCTTCGCCTCCCCCCCCCACTCTCACCTCTCTTCCTTTCCCCTCCAGATGCTGCTAAATTCTAATCCATCTCCTCTGCCCATACTTTTTGATAGGCATGAATTTTCCCCCCATCCTCCCACCCCCCTTTTTATTTCTGCCAGACCATTAATGTTTTACCAGCCTTTTCCCAGGCTCATAAGGCTGTGAACCTAGGAGAGAGGGCCAAGAACCCCCATAAGAAATACCCTTATTGGTTGGGTGGGTCTTGTTTTCAATTGTAATTCAAACTCTTTCTTGCCTCCAGCCAGATTCCTTTCAGACTTATCCAAATGTCTTTCAGTTTCCAGACCCTTGGGTCTCTGCTAATTAATCCTTAACTTTAACCTTGCATTTCAAATCTGCATGACTGGAAACCCAAAGAGCTGTATTTAAATATTTAAAATTCCTCTCGCCTCAGGGCATACACTGTTCCTTGGCAGGAGTCAGCCAGATGATTCCCCCCAGGTATTAAATGACTAAATAAAGGAAATAGGTGCTCTGAAACTCCCTTAGACTTGTTTCCAGTTTTCAGAATGAGAAATGCAAGTTAAGAACCCACCAGTGACTGCCCTTTGGAATAATTCTGCCCCTTATCACTAGAAGCCTTAGAATCTAGAGGATGGTATTATGATATGCAAATCAGATTTAGCTTCATTAGATTACATGTAAATGTGGAGGTGAAACACATTTAAGGTGACTCCTCTCCAACATCTAAGTTGCGATTGCTTCATTAAATAGGCCCAAATGGCCAGAAATGTTCTGTGTGGCACATAGCTAACCCATGGTGGGCTTTAATAATTGATAATGGATCAAGTTTGATTAAATAAACACAAGATGCCATTTGTCTTCTTCCTAGCCAGCAAGCTGCTGAACCAACTAAGCCTGGGAATGAGGGGGAGTGGGGAGTGGGGATAGGGAAAGGTGGAGTTGAGAGACAGATGATGTGATTTAGCAAAGACAGCTTGAAACCCTTTGTTCTCACATTCTCCCATGTTTTGAAAATTGTGTTGGGGACTAAGGGAGATAGTTCAATAATATTAAAATGTTGCCTGGGGAGAATCCTTGTGTTCTTCCCGTCATTTAAAGCCAGTGGGTGGGAACATACAATGCACATTTTGCTAGGGATGGAAGACTTGGGGGAGATGCCTTTCTTAGTAGGTTCCAAGTGAGCAAGAAAAGAATCTTAGCCCCAATCCTTAGGCAGAGGCATGGAACATGCCCAGGGGGGTATTTCTACCTCTTTTTTTTTTTTTTTTAACAAAACCCATCTAATAATGGTCTGACTGTTTCAGAAGTGAAAAAAAGAATTATTTCCTCATACTTTCCTCCTACCTAAGGATATTATCTTAAAGCTCCCCTTACACAAGGAAGTGGGGAGCACCACAAGACAAAGACATCAGAGAGAAAGGAAAACAAGTCAGTTTTATGCAAAAGAAATGCTCCCAATAAGAAGGGAACATCAGGGAGGATGGATGCTGATCAGGGCTGCAGGGATCCATGGGAGAGCTGAACACTCAAACTGATGAAAATTCAGTGGTCTTTTATAAGGTTCTTATCTAGGTCAAGCAAGACCAGACACTGGGGAGAGAGGAAAGTGGGGAGTGTGGCCTTGGTATGTGGATCCAGGTTTGTGGACTGCTGCCGATACATCCTGGGGGAAGGGGTGCCTGGGGATTTGGCAACTGGACTAGTTAATATTCAAATTCTCTCAACTTCAGGCAAAGGTGCTTTTGGCTATTACTGCAGGTTTTCCTTTGATGGAGTCACTAAGGGGATTTGAGCTTCTTCATTTATGGGGCAAGCTGTAGGTTACTGAGGTCCTTATGGACATGCTGGCAGTTTGAGTTTCAGCAGAGGGGAGAACAGTTGTCTTTTTAAATCAAATGAATGAGAGCTACTAGGGTGCTCTTTTGGGAATAATAGAAAGGGATGGTAGTGCTCACATAAAATTGATTTACTATTGTCTAGGCTTTTTTTTTTTAAGGCTGGTGGTAGCTTAATAAGATTTAGACTTATCAATGAATGCAATTGAATTTTATTGACTACTAAATAATTCAACATCAAACCCTCTAGGAACAAACCACCAACCTGATTCTTGGTCTCAGACCATACTCATGGCAAGTTCCCTCTTTGGAGCAAGAGGCGTTGTGTCTCCCTCTGAAATGGCATTCTGGCAAGTCTTGTCAATCAGCACTGCTCTCAAGAGAAAATGAATTGTTCACACTTCCAAGTATGGACAACACAGGAGTCTATCTTCATTGTAGCTCAGGAGTAGGCTGATAGTTGGAAACTCTGGGGAACTTTTTATGCTTCTGGATGAGGGTATTTACAAATGACATCTAAGTCCTAATTGCTTATTAATTACCTAAGCTTATGATAAAAGGGAACTATCAATCAAAGCTTTAGTTTCCTAGTGTTCTTATCAGTTTACCCAATGTGGAACATATATCATTAGTAGCTATTTATTCAATTTGGGGAACATATATCAGAATAATTGTTTACCAAGTCTAGGGACATACACAGATCAATAGTAGTTACTTACCAAGCGGGGGGGACATGAACAAGTCATTAGTAGTTGTTTACCAAGTTTGGGGGACATACAAGTCATTGCCCAACTATACCACTGTTATGCTTATTACAGAAAAACAACTTATATTGCAAAAATGGAGGCTTAAGACAAAATGGAGCTGCCCAGCCTAAGTTAGCATACTTATTTAATTACACACTGGATGATAGATTTAGAGTTAGAAAGAACCTTCCTGGTAGCCTAGTCTATTCCCTTTCATTTTATAGATAAGAAAACAAAAGACTCAGAAAGCATAAGTTACTTTGTCTAAGGTCACATAGGTAGTACAAGCGGAAAGAATCTTTGGGCAACCACTCTAGACTATACTCCCTCCCAAAGATATATTCTTTTTTTTTTTTTTAAAGCAATCAGGGTTAAGTAACTTGCTCAAGGTTACACGGCCAGTTATTATTTCTGGGTGTGGTGTTGAGTATCTGAGCCCGGATTTGATCCAGGTCATCCTGACACTGGAGCTGGTGCTCTTACTCGCTGAGCCACCTGGCTGCCCCCCAAAGATATATTCTTTAAAATGATCTGTAAGTCCTGAAAATCTAGCAGGAGAATTGGTAAACTATGGCTCAAAGATCCAGTAGAATCTATTAGCTCATTGGTCAACCAAAAACAAGGGAAGGACAGTATTTGACCCATTGACCATGGTGTGGAGTCTACATGAAGAGGTCCTTAATCTGGGGTTCATCATTTTAAATTTTTTTTTGATGACCTTATATTTCATGTATTTAAAAACATTATTCTGAGAAGGTTTCCATGGGCTTCTCCAGATTGCAAAAAGTGTTATGCCACAAAAAATAATTGAGAACTTCTGCCTTTTCTCTATGAGAATTCTTGCATTAAAACAAGAAGTAAATTTACAAATGAAACCAAAATGAAAAAAAATTCTACTTTCACTTCTTAATGCAAATGAGGATCTGATGAGCAGCATTATCCTATAATGAAAAGGGTGCTAGAATTGGGGTTATGAGATCACAGCTGAGTTCAGATCCTAATTGATGCTTCTGATATGTGTGAATTTGAATGCCAGTTTAATTCTCCAGGCTTCTCCATTCTGCTGGCTATCATCTACTAGCTCCAAGACCATTCTCATTCCTATCTCAAGGAGCTCAATATTTAGCTTATAGTCTTTCTTTCCACATATACAAGTATACTTTGACATGCATATTGATGTTTGTTCAAACTCCTTTACCTCAGAGCTCCTCTACCTACTCACCTCTCATGAACTATTCCTTCATTCTGCCTCTCCTTTACCAAGATGTTGTCTACACATTGACCTCCAGTACCTTATTTTAGCCTTCATTTTCCCCCTCCCTCAATCTCAGATCTTTAGTTATCCAGTGCAACTTTTCACCATTCTCTACTCTTGAACCCTCACTTCCTTGTTCAACCATGCTAATGCCTTGTCAAACACCAATCTAGGATCACTCTACTATCCATCTCCATTCTTTCACTCACGTAGGGCAGAAGAGAACTAGAGGAAATCATATAACATTGCTGACTGGATCCATAACAAATTCATGTTACATAATCTCAAAAGGGTCCTCATTAGAGCAAGGAAGTCTTTTTTCTTTCTTTTTAATTGATTCTCTTTACTATTCATGACAAAAATTCATATAGACTTTCTCTTCTCCCCTTGAGTCCTTCAAAGTATCCCTTTGCCCAACTCCCTACTGAGAACATTAACTCATATTTTACTGAGAAAAGTGAGTTCCTTCTCCCCTTTACTACACCTCATAATTTCTCAAACTCATGTATTATTTTCTCCTCCTTTATTCTATTTTTTTATGAAGAGATGGTCCTCTTCCTTGTCTAGGCCAACCTCTCTACATACACCTTCCTTTAATCTTGTCTCCTCCTATCTTTTACAGCAGATTATTTCCATAGACATTCTCCCTCCCCCTCTAATCCTAAATCTCTTTTTGTATACTGATTCCTTCCATACTACCTAGGTACATTTCCCTCACATTATAAAAAAATACAACAATCTTGGGGCAGCTAGGTGACACAGTGAGTAAGAGCACCGGGCCCTGGAGTCAGGAGGACATGGGATTGGTTCCGGCCTCATATACTTAACACCCACACAAAAAAACTGGCCATGTAACCTTGAGCAAGTTACTTAACCCCAATTGCTTAAAAAAAAAATACAGCAATCTTCACTAAACTACCATTGCTGAGGGTCCTCATCATAACTCTTTCTTTGGATCTAGGGGCACCCCTGAGAAGTTGGAGGTGATTCTTTAATGCCATTGGCTCAAGTCCCCACCAGTGTATTTTTCCCTTCAGATTATCAATTAAGGATCATTTTAGTTAGCCAACCTTGAATAGCTTTTATAAACAGGTATTTATTAAGGTGGCAGATTAAGAACAGTTAGTACAGAGCATCACCTAAAAGTGTGTGATGCATTCTTCACCAAGTATTTACAAAGTCCTGGGGAAAGTGACTTCAAGCTTAGAGAGCACATGTGGCAAAAGGTTACCTTACAGCTTCTGGTTGCTGGAAGTCATAATTACCACCCCCCTACCTCCCACCCTGCCAGCCATTCATGAGGAAACAGGTAGGGGAGACTTAGGCTGAGTCTTCTTTTATCTTACCCTTCAGTGGTTTTTCCTCAGGGCTTTTCCAGGGAAGCTTTGCTTGATATAATCTCTTGAATGACCCCAGGGCAAAACTACAATGATAGTTTATCCATGGGGCATGACCAAGTTTCCTTGGCCTTATTTAAACTCTTCTTATGCAATATCTCTCCAGATCCAAGTACTTTTAGCTCTTAGTCTGAAGCCTATGATAGAGATTGATTGATGAGAAGGCTCATAGCTTACTTTAAGTGAGGTGTGGTGGCTTGATTGAATTAATCAATCAACCCACAGTAACAAGTGAAAGCTTTTATCCTATATCTCCCCTCTATTTCTTGGTGAAACTTCTAGAAAAACAATTGTCTACACTCATTGCTTCTCATTTTCTCACTTTGCAATTCTTTGCAGTGTGGATTTAGGCCTTATGATGTCATGAACCTTATGACCTCAGAACTCAACTCTACAGTTAGCAATGATTCTTTAATTTCCTAATCTTTCCCCAGTTCTCATTATTCTTGACCTTTGTAGCATTTGACACTGCCCACCAACTGCTGATGGGCAGCTAAGTGGTGAAGTAGATAGAGCACGGGGCTTGGAATCAGGAAAACTCATCTTCATGAGTTCAAATCTGACCTCAGACATTTACTAACTATGTAACTGTGGACAAGTCACTTACCCCTGTATGACTTAGTTTCCTCATCTGTAAGATGAGCTGTAAAAGGCAATGACAAGTCACTCCTGTATCTTTGTCAAGAAAACCTCAAATGGGGTTGTGGAGAATTGGACAAGAGTGAAATGACTGAACAACAAAGAAATCACTCTCTCTTCTTCTATAACGCTCTCCTCTCAGGGCTTGTTGTGACATTATTCTATCTTTATTCTCTTCCATGTCTGACACTTCCATGACAGTCTTCCTTGCTGCCATGATCCCTAACAGTAGGTATACTCCAAAGCTTTACTCCAGGCCTTCTTCTCTTCTCTCTTAATACTCCTTTATTTATTAACCTCATTAGGTTGCAGGGGTTCATTTACCTCTATGACTTTCCGATCAACATATACTAATCTAATCATTCTCCAATCCCATATAACAAATGCTTTTGGCATTCAATTTTCTTCACAATCTGGTCCCAATCTACCTCTACAGTCTTATATACTAATCTAATATCTTTTATATACTTTATTGTTCAGCCACATTTGCCTTTTTATTTTTTCATTCACATCACTCCATCTTCTGTCTCTGTACCTTTGTATTGACTCTCCTCCCACATATACACCCTGCCAGGCCTGGAATGTTTTCCTTCCTGGATTCTACCTCTTAAAGATATTCTTAAAGAATATCACTATTCTTTAAGGCTCACCTAAAGTGCTACTTTCTTTCTATAAGGGCTTTCTTGAAATCCCCCAGCTATTAATGTTGTTCCCCTCTCCACTCATTTTTTCTTTATTTTCTTTATACTTATATACTACATGGGCAGGTTGGTGGTGCCATGGACAGAGCACAAAACCTGGGGTCAAGAAGACTCATCTTCCTGAATTCAAATCTGGCTTCAGATATTCACTAGCTGTGTGACCCTGGGCAAGTTATTTAACTGCCTCTGTTTCCTTATCTGTAAAATGAATTGGAGAAAGAATGGCAAGTCACTCTAGTATCTTTGCCAAGGAAACTCCAAATAGGGTCATAAAGAGCTGGACATGACTGAAACAACTGAACAACAACAAATATATACACATATCTGTTGACAATATAATGTAAGCTCCTCAAGGTGAAGGTTGACTATTTCCTATTGTCCTTATATTCTTGTCATTTAGCAAAATGCCTGGTATGTGGTAGGCATTTAATAAAAGCATGTTGGTTTATTGATTGGACCTCAGTTTCCTTATCTGTAAAATGAGGGCATTGGATGAAGTGATCTCTAATAACTTCAGGTTTTTTTATCATTTTTTTTCTTTTTGGAGGGGGGAAGGCAGGGCAATTGGGGTTAAATGATTTGCCCAAAGTCACATGGCTAGTTAGTTGTGTAAAGTGTCTGAGGTCAGATTTGAACCCAGGTCCTTCTGACTCCAGGGCTGGTGCTTTATTCACTGCGCCACCCAGCCACCCCTAAACTCATCAGTTTTAAAAATCTTTGTAATACCAGTGAATTATCAAAGAATTTGGAGTTCCACAAATGATTGACTGCAGATGAGAAATGTATTTTTTCTGTCAATAAATTGTTTGTTGTATTTTAAATGGTTCAATATTCAATGTTTTCATTTTTCTATGCTGCAGAAAATGTCTTTCAGCTTAATTAATGATCCATTCATTAGTCTTTGTATTTCCCTTTTAGGTTCTGGTAGGATTTTTCTGGGAATAGAAGGAGAGGTGAGGCTGGCCAGAGTAGTTACACAATTCAGCACTCTGGAGAGTGCTTATGCTTTACTTTTAGATCATCCTCAAAGGAGGAGGACAGCGACAGGGCAGATGAGCCATTGATTTACAAGAATTTAAAATTATCTCAAAAATTATCTCTTCATGTCATATCTGGAATAAAACTAGATGAAAACTTTAAATACAAGTGACAGATTTCAGGGGCTGGAGAAGGGAAGGAACAAGGATTTAACTCTTCTAGAGAGTCCTGGACCCTGACCAAGGCAATGGCAGAGAGTAATGACATAATAGAAAGAGCTCTGAATTTGGAGTCATAGGACCTAGGTTTGAATCCTGGCTATACCACTAACTAGCCATATGACTTTGGACAAGTCAATGAGCCTCAGTTTCTTAAAGTATAAAATAGGGACAGTAATTATTGTATTATCTATATCACTGAGTTGTTGTCAGGATGGTATAATATAATGATAAAAGTAAAAATGTGTGTAAAATATTTTTCAAATGCAAACTTAAAAAAATTACTTTGGGGTCAGACATGAAAACTCTCTCCATAGATGCAGCTTGGTAATTTATTTGTTGCTTAGGATCTGCTGCCTAGGACACTGACTTCCCCAGCAAAACACAGCTATTATGTTTCAGAGGGAAGAATTAAAAGCCAGATCTTCCTGGCCCTCTATCCACTAATCCCACTGCCTCTCCAGCTGTTTTTATGGGCAGAACAGAAAGACCTCTAGGATGCAGACAGTTTCCCCAAGGGAAAGCCTGGATAGTCAAATGCTGTTATCCTGTACAGAGTTTAACTTTATACATGACTGAAAGTCTTTTGAGGTTCCTTAGAACTCTGAGATTCTACACATTTATAATTCTATTAAGGGTGATATAGAAGAAATAGCACCATTCCTGGAACTCTTATATTGCAGCCTACAATCTCAAACTACAATCTCCCCAGGCCTCAGTTTCCTTACAGAGAATAAAATTGAGACAGTCATATTTTCATTACCTACTTCAGGAAACTATGAAGAAAATGCTTTATGAACCATAAAGCACTCTCTCTCTCTCTCTCTTTTCTCCCTCCCTCCCTTCCTCCTTCCAAATATATTTGTTGTTGCTGTTAAAAGAGGAATGACTATCTTTTTTAAAATTAAATTTATTTACTTTTAGTTTTCAACATTCAATTCCATAAGATTTTGAGTTCCAAATTTTCTCCACATCCCCTCCCCCAACCCCAAAATAGCATATAATTTGATATAGACTCTACATATACATCCCATTAAACCTATTTTCACATTAGTCATGTTGTAAAGAAGAATTAGAACCAATGGGAGGAATAGGAGGAAAGAAGAAACAAAATAAAACAAACGAAAAAGAGAACAAATAGTATGCTTCAATCTACATTCAAACTCCATAGTTCTTTTTCTGCGTGTAGATAGCATTGTCTATCATGAGTCTTTTGGAGTTGTCACAGATACTTACATTGCTAAGAAGAGATAAGTCTATGAAAGTTAGTCATTGCATAATACTGCTGTTACTGTTTACAACGTTCTCTTGCTTCTGCTCACTTCACTCAGTAGCTGTTCATATAAGTCTTTCCAGGATTTTCTGAAGTCTGCCTTCTCATCATTTCTTATGGCATGTAAGTAAAGTACTCTATTACATTCATATACTACAACTTGTTCAGCCATTCCCCAACTGATGGGCTTCCCCTCAATTTCTGATGCTTAGCCACCACAAAAAGAGCTGCTATAAGTATTTTTGTATATGTGGGTTCTTTTCCCATTTGTATGATCTCTTTGGGATACAAACCTAGAAGTGGTATTGCTGGGTCAAAGGGTACGCACATTTTTATAGCCCTTTGGATATAGTTTCAAATTGCTCTCCAGAATGTTGGATCAGTTCACAACTCCACCAACAATGCATTAGTGTTCCAATTTTCCCACATCTTTCCTGTTTTGTCATGTTAGCCAACCTGATAAGTGTGACATGATACCTCAGAGTTGTTTTGATTCACATGTCTCTAATCAATAGTGATTTAGAACATTTTTTCCATGTTATTATAGAGAGCTTTAATTTCTTCATCTGAAAACTGCTTGTTCATATCCTTTGGTCTTTTATCAATTGGGGAATGACTTGTATTCTTATAAATTTGACTCAGTTCTCTATATATTTCAGAAATGAAGGCTTTATCAGAGATACTGGTTGTAAAAATTGCTTCCCAGCTCTCTGCTTCCCTACTAATCTTGGTTGCATTGGTTTTGTTTGTAGAAAACCTTTTCAATTTAATGTAATCAAAATCATCTATTTTGCATTTCATAATGTTCTCTATCTCTTGTTTGGTCATAAATTCTTGCATTCTCCAAAATCTGACAGGTAAGCTACTTCTTGCTTTCCTAGTTTGCTTATAGTATCAGCCTTTGTAGCATAAAATGAATTTTATAGGACTCTTTCACCTATTTCCCCAAATTGTCTGTTTAGTATTGGAATTAATTATTCTTTAAATATTTAATAGAATTCTCTTGTAAATATATCTGGCCCTGGAGATTTTTTCCTAGGATGTTCATTGATGGCTTGTTCAATTTCTTTTTCTGAAATGAGGTTATTTAAATATTTTATTTCCTCTTCTGTTAATCTGGGAAATTTATATTTTTGTAAATATTCATCCATTTCACTAAGATTGTCAAATTAATTGGCATACAATTGGGCAAAATAGCTCCTAATGATTTTTCTAATGTCCTTTTCATTGGTGATGAATTCACCCTTTTTTTTTTTTTGGCCTTTTCTTTTGGAGGGGGGAAGTGTAGCAGCAAGCACCCCAACCTCAGGGTTTGCTGCCCATACAGGTTCTTGGATCTGCTTTGATAAAGGAAAGCAACTCAAAATGGGTTAACAAGCTTACTTTAATCAGTCAGATATGTATCGTTTACCTCGTTCAGGGGAAAAAGGTCAGCACCCCAAACTTCAGAATATACAGACAGTATTATCAAGACAGAAACAGATCAAGTACACAGCTTTTCAAACTGTGCAACCATTACATCCATACCAAATCAGCATCTGGGTTTTTCAAAGCTGGGGGACTCTCAACAACGGCTTCCCAGAATTCAGATCAAATCACAGAACACTTCTCAAAGTGAGCCCCCAAAACAAAGCTACACATCAGGGCTTATATAGCCTTCTCCTGG
>NW_027186457.1:4982792-5016360 GCF_028583685.1 Petaurus breviceps papuanus | reverse complement strand
CCCCCAAAACAAAGCTACACATCAGGGCTTATATAGCCTTCTCCTGGCTCAGAAAATGTAACAACCTTATTGACCCACTGGCCAATCAAAAAGTATCTACTGAAAAACAAGCCTCCCACCCCAGGCTCCAGGTGCATGTTAGCATAGGGGCAGGGAAGATCTTTAAATCTGCATTTCCATTACAGGAAGGCAGGGCAATTAGGGTTAAGTGACTTGCCCAAGGTCACACAGCTAGTAAGTGTTAAGTGTCTGAAGCCTTATTTGAACTCAGGTCCTCCTGACTCCAGGGCCAATGCTCTATTTACTGTACAACCTAGCTGCCACAAATTCACCCTTTTTTGATACTGGTAATTTGATTTTCTTCTTTTTAAAAATCAAATTGACCAAAGGTTTATCTATTTTGTTGACTTTTTCATAAATGCAGCTCTTAGTTTTACTTATTAGCTCAATAGTTTTCTTAACTTCACTTTTATTAATCTCTCCTTTGGTTTTCAGTATTTCTAATTTGGTTTTTAATTGGAGTTTTTTTTTTTGTTTTTGCTTTTTGGAGGACAATTGGGGTTAAGTGACTTGCCCAAGGTCACATGGCTAGCTGTGTGTGTGTGTGTGTGTGTGTGTGTGTGTGTGTGTGTGTGTGTAAGTGTCTGAGGCCGGATTTGAACTCAGGTTCTCCTGACTCCAGGGTCGGCGTTCTCTTCACTGCACCACCTAGCCGCCCCCTAATTGAGGATTTTTTTTAAACCTTTTTTAAAGGTTAAGGAACTTACTCAAGGTTACACGGCCAGGTGTTTCTGGGTGTGGTGCTAAGCGTATGAGCCTGGATTCGATCCCCAGGTCATCCCGACACTGGGGCCGGTGCTCTTACTCGCTGTGCTACCTGGCTGCCCCAAATTGAGAATTTTTAATGTGTTCTTTTGCTAGCTTTTTTTTTTACTTGCATGTTAATTAATTGATCTCCTCTTTCTCTATTTTATTCACATTAGCATTTAGATATATAAAACTTCCCCTAAGAACCACTTTGGCTGCATCCTATAAGTTTTGATATGTTATCTCATTGTTGTCATTCTCTTGAATGAAGTTATGATTATTTCTTTGATTTGTTGTTTGACCCATTCATTCTTTAGGATAAGATTATTTGGTTTCCAATTAATTTTTAGTCTATCTTTCCATGGTCCTTTATTACATGTAATTTTTGTTGTATCATTATTTGAATAGGATGAATTTATTATTTCTGCTTCTCTGCATTGGGTTGTGAGGTTTTTATGCCCTAATACATGGTCAATTTTTGCATACATGCCGTGTACTGCTGAGAAAAATGGTATATTCCTTTCTTTCCCCATTCAATTTTCTTCAGAGGTCTACCATATCTAACTTTTCTAAAATTTCTATTCATTTCCTTAACATTTTTTGTTTTTATTTTGTGGTTAGATTTATCTAGTTCAGGGAGGTGGAGGTAACCCCCAACTATAATTTTGTTTTCTATTTCTTTCTGTAACTCCTTTAACTTCTCCTCTAAGAATTTAGATGTACTTGGTGCATGTATATTTAGTAATGATATTACTTCATGATCTATGGTACCTTTTAGCAGGATGTAGTTTCCTTCTTCATCTCTTTTAATTAGCTCTATTTTTGCTTTTGCTTTGTCTGAGATCAGAATGCTATTCCTGATTTTTAAATTTTAGCTGAAGCATAATATATTCTACTCCAGCCTTTTACCTTTACTCTATATGTATCCCTCTGTTTCAAATGTGTTTCTTGCAAACAACATATTGTAGGAGTAACTGTCTGTTAAAATGATTTTTTTTTCAGCTCACAGATTAATGCTGTGTGGCAACATGGCTAAGTTATCATAGTTATTGCTGCAGACAAATGACTATTGTTGTTTGTCCTTTGTTTTTCAAAAGGAGCAATGACATTGTGGGGTGAGATTTTGACTAACATGTGAATTAAATTTAAATGAGGCAGAGTTTCTCTTGTTGTCAGCCTCACTATCTCTTCCAGAGTCATTGAAGTTTAGTGGTAAGATAAAAAGTCTGCATGACAGGTGATGCCCCAGGATGCAGTGGGTGACCTCGGTGTCTTCAGTGTCTGACCACACTCTAAGCGTTCCACAGCTCCTGATTTAGCCACTTTCATGGCCATTGGAACAATTTGTTTTCATGTGCCCATTCAGTTGGGGGAAGTCTTCACATGCTTGGGGTAGAAATCCCCAACTCATCTATGGGTTTGAGGCCCATCAGTTACCTTCAACCTGGTTTAGCTAGTCTGCCAAGGTGTTTTACCAGGGTGTAGCTGCTGTGGATGCTACAGCTTCCTGGAGCCACAGAAGAGAATTAGATAAAGGTGGATACAAAAGGTGGCAGACATGTGACCAGACATGGGTAATAATTTCCAGATTTTATTAGGTTTTCCTTCTTCCCTCATCAAACAAACATGTAATCACTCCACAAATATGGCTGATGATGATGTTGCTAGTCTGTTCAAGCAGTCCCAGCTGGAGTAGTACAGACATCCTCCATAAAAGCAGAGACAAAGTTTATTATTCCTTTTCTCACTAGGAAGCTGTGGAAATAAAATGGTCTTGGGTATCAGGAGACCTGGGTTCAAATCTTATACTTAAATTTGTCTGCATGTGGGCAAATTACTTAACCTCCCTGGTTCTCAGTTTTTTAAACTGTAAAATTGAGGTGTGGACTATGGATAAGATGACCTCTGAGATTCTTCCCAATTCCAGTCAGAGAGCCAAGGCCTGTGATCTTAAGATCTTTCCCTTCCCTATAATGTGCCTAGGTGTTACCCCCATCCCCATAAAGTCCCCTCAGAGCCCAAGCATCACATCTCACATTGAGTAGACACTTAATTTTTCCTGACTATTTGCTGTAGGCTTGGGGATGGGTAATGAGAAAGGCATTGTTTAATGTGGAACGAACCTACCCTCACCCCTTACCACACATGTGCATTAAACCTAACAAATTACCTACTATGATACACAGAGTAATTGCCGTCAGTCTCCTCTGTTTCCAGCTAGTTTCTTTTATTTTATAACTGTAGCTGTAATTCTTTTCCATTATCATTTTTTTTCAAGGTTCCATTCTCCTGAACTCTTCCTTCACACCCTTGACTAGGCCAGTCTGCCCTGGTCCCAGATAAGTATTAATTAATCCCTGGAACAGCATTACATTTTCTACCAAGCTGAGAAGGGAATGAACAAACTGTTCTCACAATTACCCTCCAGCCACCAGGTATATTATCAGACTTCAGATCCTGGAACCTGAGCTAGCTCCTATCAGATATAATTCACTCACCCCAGCTGTTCAGTCAATTTAACCCTTTGGCCACCACAAGAGTATATAGAATAAATAGGAAAGAGATTGGAAATCTAAAATGTTGCTGTCGTGAACTATAATAGAATCCTAGGCACAGGTGTAATGTCAAAAAGGTACATAGTATATCTTCCTGGCCAAGGGCAGGAGACTAGTTTTTTTTTTTTTTAAGCAATTGGGGTTAAGTAACTTGTTCAAGGTTACCCGGTCAGTTATTTCTGGGTGTGGTGGTGAAGTATCTGAGCCCAGATTAGGAGAATAGTTTAACTATTCTGGGTGTTTTCATTTCTATCTTATTTCTGATGACTTCAAAAAAGAAACAGCATGGTATGTAGAAATGGTAGACTGGAAGGTAGAAGGTCTAGCTACTGGTTTACCATGAGATCTTCATTTGTTTCTCTTGGTATCAGTTTACTTATCTGAAATATGAGTTATTTTGGGTAGACCCTTTTAACATTAAAAAAATGTTCAGACCCCCAAGTGGTAGTCATTCTATCTGTGGTCTGATAAAACGCGTAATAAGATATTATAATGCTTTGTGTACAGAGAGCCATAACTAGAAATTTTTGTGCCCAAGTCAAGCGGCACAAAGCAGGCCATCTTGATTAAGAAGGTGATGAGTTTACCATAAATAGCTATTTGGTAGCTTTTTATTTTAGCAAATTATTCTTGCCAACTAGGCACTAAGTTCTGTTTTTTTTCCCATATTTCTGATAGCACTCAAGCTGAGAGTTGAAGGATTCTAAGAATCATCAATGAGGGAACTCATTACATTCATGAGGACAAATCTGTACAAAGGCACAGAGGTGGGATATTGAATTGGGCTTTGAAGGATGATAATAGTTCATAAATAGATGATTTTTTTTTTAAAGCAACTGGGGTTGAGTAACTTGCTCAAGTTTACACGGCCAGGTGTTTCTGGGTGGGTGCTAAGTTTCTGAGCCCAGGATTCAATCTCCAGGTCATCCCGACACTGGAGCCGGTGCTCTTACTCGCTGTGCTACCTGGTCACCCCAATAGATGATTTTTGAAAGTTTGCAAAGTGTTCTACACAAATATTATCTCCATTTTATGGACAATGAACCTGAGGCTCAAGAGTATAAATTACTTGACCATGATTCCACACTCAGATTTCTGAAACAAAATTAGAATCCAGATCTCCTGATTTCTAACCCAACATTCTTTCCATGATAACATACTATCTCTTGATCATTAAGAATTCAACAGGTGAAAAGGAGGCAGGAAGGTGTTCTGGATGCAGCTAGGTGGCACAGTAAATAGCCCACTGGACTTGGAAGTCAGGAAGACGAGTTCAAATTGAGCTTAGGCACTAGTTAGTTTTGTGACTCTAGAATATCACTGACCCTCTTCTGTTTCTTCATCTCTAAGATGGAGATAATCATAATGCTACTTCCTTTCAGGGTTGAGAGGAAAAAATGAGATAATATTAATAAAGCAGTTTGAGAAGCTTAAAGCACTATATAAATGCTAGGGTGATGATGATGATGATGACGATAATGATGATGATATGAGCATTGTGAATACAAGTGTGGAGGAAGGTAAATACCAGCTGTATTCAAGGAACAATCAATTAATATGCATTTATCATGTGCAATCTAGGTACCAATGTTTACAAGATGCTTACTGGGGAGATGTCAGGTATGTAAGAAAGATGCACAGAAAGGAGATACAAAATGGGTAGCTAGGTGGCATAGTGACTAGAGAGCCAGGCCTGGAGTCATGAAGACCTGAGTTCAAATCATTGACTCAAATACCTACTAGCTGGGTGACCCTGAACAAATCACATAACCCTATTTGCTTCAGTTTCCTCCTCTGTAAAATCAAGTGGAGAAGGAAATGTCAGATGATTCCAATATATCTGCAAAGAAAACCCCCAAAAGGAGTCACAAAAAATTAGACGTGACTGAAAATACAAGATGTAAAGTGAGTGTAAGAGAGGTGCATATAGAGGACATATAAAGTAAAAATAGAAGGGAAGACGGTGGCACCTCTGGGACCAAGAAAGTACCAGAAGATTGTGCTTAAGCTGAATTTTGAAAGGAAACAGGAATTCAAAAAATTGGTACCAGAAGTGAAAGCATTCCAGTCGTAGGGGACCTCTCAGACAAAAGAAAGAGAGTGTTGCATGTGAAGCACAATCAGCAAATAAGTCAGTCTCATTGGATTGTAGGTGCATAGAAAGAGAGAACTGGCTAGATTGAGAGCCAGTCTGACCTCTGGCTCCCTCAGTTTCCTCAACTGTAAAATGGGGATAATAAGAGCACCTGCCTCCCAGGGTTATTATGAGGATCAAACAAGATAACATTTGTAAAGTGTGTAGCACAGTGTCTGGCACAGAGGGCTCATTCCCTTTCCTTGTAAATAGACATGCCACGATTTGGCAACCAAGTGGATACGGGGGGTAAGAAAGAGAATGTCTTCAAGGTTGTGAACCTAGGTGACTGGAAGAATGGTGATTTCTTCACAGTATCAGGGAAGATGGTAGGTTTGGGAAAATGGTAGAGTCCTATTTCAGACATGTTGAGTTTGAGATGCCTTTGGCAATTCAGTTTGAAATATCCAGTAGGCAATTGGTGATGTGGAATTGGGGCTCCGGAGAGAGATGAGGGTTACACACAAACACACACACACACACACACACACACACACACACACAAATGTAGGATTCATAAGCACAGAATTGATAAGTAGATCCACAGAAGCTGATGAGGCCACTGAGAAAGAAGCGAGAAGGGGGTCCAGAACAGAGCCTAAGGGTATACCTGCAGTGAGGGAGCATGATCTGAATTAAGATGTAGTGAAGGAGATTGAGAAGGATTGATCAGATAAGGTAGATATGCTGGGAGGAGTGGAGTCAGGGTGAATGAGAAGTGAATAGCTTATTCCAATTCTTTACCTTGACTTCAGCCTCTTTGCTTTTGGGGATTGTTATAAGGCAGCTTTTGATCCTTGTCACGTCAGTATCTTTCTGCATTTCCTTTCTTCTGTCCTTCCTAGCATTTATGACTATGTTCTAGACACTGTACCTGGGGATAGGAAGTCTAAATCTAGACAGAAATCTACTCTAAAAGAGCCTACACTCTCCTTGTAAGAAGGAGGAAACAACATGAACACAGGGTATGCATATGTATGTGTATATATATGTATACATACACACACGTATACAAACATACATATATGTATATGTAAATTCAAATTTCTGTGGAAGGGGGCACTAGCAATTAGGGGTAGGGGTGGGTGAGCAAGACAGGTCCAGTGGAAAAGGTGATATCTGAGTTGACTCTTGAAAGCAGTCAGGGATCCTATCAGGAGGAGGTGAGGAGGCAGTTCTTTCCAGGCATAGATGGTGAGACTGGAGATAGAATGTCAAACACAGTGAATGAAAGGCAAGTAGGCCAGTGATGTTGTGAGAAACAAGCTGAAAAGTTTTCCTCAGTCTAATTTTTCTGCTCATCAGAATAGCTCAATTTTACTTTTGAAGAGAATGCCAATTTCCAACCTCCTTCCCAAGAGAAGGTACTATTTTTGTCTGATGTCTTGAATAGCCTTTGCTACTACCCACGTCAGAGTTCACATTTGCTTGGGGAAAAAATGTTCATTCTGCATGGTTTGATTTGAGCAGATTGCCTTCTTAGCACAGGGTCAGTGCTCAACTTGGAAGCCCTAAGCAGATCATTATATCTGAAAGAAATATGTCGCTATTGCCTTACTGCCTCACTGCGTCCCACTGTGCTTTCTAGTAAGAGTGGGAAGAATTAAACTAAAAACAACATACAGCAGGTTAATGAGTCATACATTTGGATGTGATGGTTTATTCTGCTTAGTCTCTTCCTGGATCACCCAGATTCTTGCACTAATTTCTACCTCCTGGGGTTATCATTGCTTCCTGCATCTGTTAGTTTCAGGATGCTGGATTTTCGAGGTCATCAATGAAATATCAGGGCATCTCAAGGCCTTTAGGTGCAAAGGCTGTTTAGGTTTAAGCACTATTGTGCCACATCCATCTCCATTACTTACCACTAGCTAGGGTTTCCAAAATCCCATCCTGGTGCTATTTTTTGTGGGCTCTAGATGCCTGTAGACAAAGAGCCTTGCCAATTATACTTGTCTGTGGCCCAGTGCCGGGCATGCTGAGAGACCGCCATTTTCTTTGCCTACACTGGTGCTGGCTTTGGTAGACCACTTCTTGTTATCTGTTGTCATCTGTTTTTCTGTGCAATTTTGTGGTGGAAGAAGTCACTCATTCTAGTTATTCATTGACCTTTTTTAAATCATAATTTGGTCTGGTATAAATTTGAGGCCTTTAGTGGAGATCAATATAGTGGTTAGGTATTCTGCTTCCATTCTCAGTCATCCCTGTATCCATGGGTTAAACAGATATGTTGTCAGATATTTGTCAATTGGTATTAGCATTCCAAATGGTAAATATATGTTCTTAGCAAGGATCCATTATGGTTTGCTACTATTTTAAAATATAGGAATACTCTTAGGTAGAAGGTATTATTAGAAGGAAAAATTGCTACCTGCTGCTCACAAACTTTCAGGCAAATTTTGTATGGATTACCCACCTCAGTAACCCCATGGGATATTTTAGCCCTTACATTTGTGGTAACAATTTCTATAGCTTCAACCTAAGAACCCAGAACCTTTGTGATGGTGCTGATATTTTTTCTACCATAAATTACTAGGGTTAAGATCTCATTAGAGTGAAGACCATTATGAGCATTTTCCCCTACAATACAACTATTTATATGTCCTGTTGGAGGAACTATAGATCTTTGGACGCTATATATTTAGGAAAGATGTAGTAATTGACCATGGGCTGGCAGAGCTCAAGGCAAACAGAGTATTCAGATTTGCAGGAATGGTTAAATTTAAAGCTAGTCAAAATATAAAGCAGGCATACTAGGAATGACAAAGTTGTATGAGCAGCCACATAGGCCAGAACCCTGGACAGCTCAGTAGTATTATTATGATAGGATTCTCCTAACTGAAGACTTCTTTTTTCTAGTTTTCTCTGGTTCATCCTATACTGGATGAGACTCTCGAGTTCAGGAGAACCAGCTGGTAGTCTAACAGACCCAAACTTCTGTTAAGACTTTTCTAGCTTCTAGAAATATAGGTACAACCTCATCAGGAAGCTTTGGTAATTATGTTAGAAGGTAGGACCTTATCTTTTGATCTAACTAGTTAGGGAGCCTAATATTCTTGGAACTTCTGTGGTTTCTAACTTGGAAGAGAAAATGGCCCAGATGGCTAGAGATGTTTTTCTTTCTCCAGATGCTTTTTCTTTAATATAAAATTTTGATATTTTATTAGGTGGCTCTGCTTGGGGTTCATCCCTAATGTCTTCTTTTATTATATCATGTGTTTCTCTTGAGTTTACTAATTGGCATGTTAGAATTGGCAGATAATAATTATAACTAGTTTTATATGGTGCTTTAAGGTCTGTAAAGCATTTTACAACAACAGTAATAGGTAACATATAGCACTTACCATGTGCCAGACATTCTGTAAATGCCTTACAATTATTATCTCTTTTGATTCTAACAACAACAACCCTGGGAGATAGGTCTACTATTATCCCCTTTTTACAGCTGAGAAAGCTGATATAGGGATTAAGTGACTTGCTCAGGGTTAAATACCTAGAAAGTATCTTAGATAGGGTTTGAACTCAGGTCTTTCTGACTTCAGGTCTAGTATTCTAGCTGTATCCATAGGTTAACCTACACTGTGCTTCTTAAAGGCATTTAGTTTCTGCAATCTCAGAAAATGCATAGGTCTCAGTTTTTACTTTAATTAGTCAGACCAACTCTAGAAATTTCAAATATAAACCTTGTAGTAAATGCATGTGTGTACTTTCCCTTCCCCCAAACCACACACATGCCCACTTCAGCACCCTAACACACCTGCTTTATTACAATTCCAGCTGTGCCAGCAGATATTTCCCATCTAAGTTAAGAGAATGGTATTAGCCAATGTGCAAAAGCAGCAAAAATATTAATAGAGAATATGTTTTAAATTCTCAGATGTAGGGAAAAGGAAAAAAAAAACTTTGCAGAAAGCTCAGTGTTCTACTTTGCAGTTCTTGAGGAAGTAATCTTGTTGAAAATGGGGAAATTTGCCACATATTCAGTGCTTATCTGAATTGTAGACAAGGTTCTTGTAAGGACATAGTGTAATGAGTTCTGGCTTTGCAAAGCCAAAATTAAGATGTACTGGGTTATAGTGAGATATTATGGGAAGAGTGCTAAACTAGAAGTGAAGAAACTTGGGTCCTCATAATGGATTCTCTAATACTCATGAGTAGTACAACCTTACCCAAGTTACCGTGCTTCTTTGAGACTCAGTTCCATCACCTGTAAAATGTAAGAGCTGAGCAATATGAACTTATAGGTCCTTTCTAGTGCTAAGATTCATAGATCTTCCTTCCTCCCTCTCTTCCTCTCTTCCTCCCTTCCTTCCTCCCTTTTTCTTTTCCTCCCTCCCTCCCCTCCTCCCTTCCTCTGTTCTTTCCTTCCTCCCTCCCTTCTTCTGGAGAGTCTAGACTGTCAAGTCTAGACTGTCAAGTCAAGACTGTTGACAGTAGATTGAATAATACCTTCTCTATGGTATCCTCCATATTGAACAGCTGACTGCAATAAAACAAAACACTTTTAAAATGCCAGAAACATTCTGGTATCACAACTCCTTGAATCTTACATTACTCTGTTTCCCTTTTTTTTTAGATACTTATTATGCAATGTTGTGTATCATAATTATTTGCATTTGTGGCTCATCCCTCTCTAGACTGAAAGCTCCATGAGGACATATACTATGTCTTATTTAAATTTTGTACATCCTTTTCCCCAAATAAGAATAAAATAACCACGTTATTACAAAGGACAATTGGTGTGGCATGCTATAATTAATTAGGAAATGTTATCAATCTTTCAAGAAGGTTAAAATTATCCTATCACCTGTAGGAAAATCTTTCCAATTTTTTATATGAATGTATATGTATGTGTATACATGTATATGTATGTACAACATAATAATGTATTATAATATATTGAAAATATAATAAGCAAATCTTTATATCTATGTCTCTGTTATATTTTTCTCTTTCTATCTGTCTCTTTGTTTTTATTTCCTTTCATTCACAGAAACTGTGTCTTTTCTGTAGTGGATAGAGTTGTGCTTTGTTTTCAAATCCTGCTTCTGATAAAAGCTAGCTATGTCACCATGGGCAAATCCCCTAATCTCCATATCTTGAATAATTATTTAGGATTTATTTTCTAAGTCATAGAGGGGAAGTTCCCATGCTGATGAAATGAAGAACACTTGGAGTGTTCTTGAGAAACTCTATAGAGTTTTTTAAATTAAAAAAATTTTGTTTAAAGCAAATGGGGTTAAGTAATTTGCTCAAGGTTACATGGCCAGTTATTTCTGGGTTAGCTGGCAAGTATCTGAGCCCAGATTTGATCCCAGGTCATCCCGACTCTGGGGCCAGTGCTCTTACTCACTGAGCCACCTGGCCACCCCTTTTTTTAATTTTTAAACATTTGATTTTAAAACTTTGAACTCCAGATTCTTTCCCTTCCTCCCTCATCACCCACCCTTACTGGGAAGATAAGCAATTTAATATAGGTTGTACATGTGTAGCTATGTAAAACATTTCCATAGTGGATATATTGCGAAAGACTGACTGTATTTCCTTCCAACCCATCCCGTACCCAAGTTGATCTATTCTCTACTTTGACCCTGTCCCTTTTCAAAAGTGTGTGCTTCCAACTTCCCTTCCCCCCTCAACCTGCCCTCCCCTCCATCATCCCCCTTCTCATCCCCTTCCCTCCTACTCTCCTGTAGGGTGAGATACCCTATTGAGTGTGTATGTCATTCCCTCCCTAAGCCAAATTCAATGAGAATAAGGGTTGACTCATTCTCTTTTGCCTTCCTGTTCTTCTCCTCCATTGTAACAGTTTTTCCTTGCCTCTTCTATATGAGATAATTTACCCCATTCTGTCTCTCCCCATCTCCTCTCATTTTACTTCTCTCTCACCTCTCAATTTCACCTTTTAAGTATCATCCCTTCCTATTCAATTGGTCTTAAGCCCTCTGTCTATGTATACCTGTACACATATATGCACACACTCACAAATGTATTCATAAGCCCATATACCCTCATATATAGATATATATGTATGTATACATATATACACACACACACACACACACACACACACACACACACATATATATATATATATATATATATATATATATTCCCTTCAATTATTCTCATACTGAGAAAAGTTTCATCAGTTACAATTATCATTTTTTTCCATGTAGGAATGTAAATAGTTAAACTTTGAGAAGTTCCTTATAATTTCTTTTCCCTGTTTACCTTCTCATGCTTCTCTTGCTTCTTGTATCTGAATGTCAAATTTTCTACTCAACTCTGATTTTTCATCATTAATGCTTGAAAGTCCTCTATTCCACTGAATGTCCATATTTCCCCCTGAAACATGATACTCAGTTTTGCTGGGTAGATGATTCTTGGTTTTAATCCAAGTTTCTTTGACCTCCGGAATATCATATTCCAAGCCCTTCAATCCCTCAGTGTAGAAGCTGCCAGATCCTGGTTTATCCTGATTGTGTTTCCACAATATTAAAATTGTTTCTTCCTGGCTACTTTTAATATTTTCTCCTTGATCTGGGAACTCCAGAACCTGGCTATAATATTCCCAGGAGCTTTCTTTTTGGGATCTTTTCGGGAGGTTATTGGTAGATTCTTTCAAACTCTATTTTGCCCTCTGGTTCTAAAACATCAGGGCAATTTTCCTTAAGAATTTCATGAAAGATGATTTCTAGGTTCTCTTTTTGATCATGGCTTTCAGGTAGTCCAATAATTCTTAAATGATCTCTCCTGGATCTATTTTCCAGGTCAGTGGTTTTTCCAATGAGATATTTCACATTGCTTTCTATTTTTTTTCATTGATTTGGATCTATTTAATAGTATCTTGATTTCTCATAAAGTCACTAGCTTCCATTTGCTCCAATCTAATTCTGAAGGAATTGTTCTCTTCAGTGAGCTTTTGGGATTCTTTTTCCATCTAGCAAATTAGGCTTTTTAAGGTATTCCCTCATTGGCTTTTTGGGCCTCTTTTGCCATTTGTGTTAGTCTATTTTTTAAGGTATTATTTTCTTCAGTCAGGTTGTTGACTCTTTTTTCATGATTTCCTTGCTTCATTCTCATTTGTCTTCCCAATTATTCCTCCACTTCTCTTATTTGGTTTTCAAAATCCTTCTTAAGCTCTTCTATGGCCTGTAACCAATTCATATTTTTCTTGGAAGCTTTTGGTGCAGGAGTTATGACTTTGTTGTCTTCCTCCTGTTCCATGCTTTGATCCTTTTTGTCCCCAAAATAGGAGTCTAAAGTCATATCGCTGTGCTTGCTTTGCTTCCTTTGCTTGCTCATGTTGCCACTCGATTACTTGACTTTTGACTTTTTTTTTTTTTGCCAGAGTAGAACTCTCCTTCCAGAGAGGAGAGCTTTGTCTCAAATCAGTGGGGTTTTCTTAGCTGCCGGAGCTATTAGTTGGCTGCCCTCTCTGAAGTCTCCACATGCTCTGGCTCACTGGTCATGCACCCAAGGACTTCCACCATAGACAGCAATCCATATCCAATCAGGTTAAAGCAAGAGCTATTGCCCCTCAGACTGGTTGCTTGTTCCACATACAGTCAGCAGTCCAGGAACTCTGAAACAGCCATGCTGCACCTCAGCTGTTTCTTCCTCAGGGGGCAGAGGCTGGACCACACTCCCAGACTCACTGTTCCCAGAGTTCACACTGACCTCTCATTTTGTTCTTAACATCTACAGGTTGATAATTATGGAGACTACCACAGCTGCTAGTGATCCACTCTCCTGGAGTCCCTCCAGCGGCGGCTGATTGTGGCTGTCCTGAGGCTAAAACCAAGGACTCATGCAGGTCTGAGCTCTGCTCCCAGCACACTGGGAAGTACCCCTCCTGCCAGCCTGCTGGGCTATCTTCAGTGGGAGGTTAGTTTCTCTCTGTCACTTTGTGTGTTCTGTAGCTCTAAATTTTGTTTAGAGTCATTTTTTATATGTATTGGAAGGGTGGAAGCAGGAGTCATGTGGAAGTCTTGTTTCAACTCTGCCATCTTGTCTCCACCCACTAGAGTTTGTTTTTTATAGAAACAAGAAAAACCATTATAATATCATATTCTTTGATTCAGTTATCTACATATATCTACAGGAAGCCTTTCTATTGGGACCACATAAATATAATGCCAGCTGGTAGCAATTTATCCAAATTGTAAGCATCATACTAGGAAATTAATGACCTCTCCTATCTAGTCTTAGGAAGTGAAAAACAAACATATTCAGGGGATTTTTACCAGCCTCCCCTCTTTCTTTCTACTTCAATTTATTAATGTCATAGTTTCTGTGATTACTATGAGTTTCAGTATCCTGAAGTAATCTCGTCTGTAGATGCCTTTAAGAGTAGGAGAATTTCAAAGGACATCAACATAGTCCCCTTATTCCTCAATATCTCTTTCACTAATCTACCATAGTGCCTGGAATTTCAAGTTTGGCATTGATTCCTTTCACTTAACCACTGCTTGTTCCATGTACTTGATAGTTTATTGGAAAAACCTTTCTCTTTGATGGAAGAGATTCAAAGAAACAATGCAGCATTGAGTTGCTGGATGATATGGTGCGAATGAGGATCAGAGAAGGAGTGCTGAAGTGGATAAAAGAAAAGTAATGAATTGAATTAAAAAGGATGAGAAAGAGTAGGTCATGTTATAAAAGAGAAACTTGGACAACTTCGTGATTTTGCCCAGGGTCATTTTCAGTATCACTTTGTAGGTCATAGTTTCAATTTATGTTAAGACTCTCACTTACCCATCATAGGATTTCTTTCAGGCCTTGAGTCAGGGGGGCAATGTTCATTTGCATAAGTGAAGGGAGAGGTGAAAAAACGAATTGTTTCCAGTTTCATGCAATAAATTGAGAAAAAAAAAACTACAGTATCATTGAAAAGGCTTTTAAAATATTCATTGTTAAAAGACCAAGGGGAAGAAGCTGATAACCACAGAGCTGTAACTTATGAAATAATAAACTTTGGAGCAGTAACAATAAATTGCATTGGAGGGAATAAGTCTACATTATACTGGTTTCCATCCAAATTTTCATTTTGAATGATTTTTTAAAAAATTTATTTTTTTGACATTCTTTTAAAAAAACTTCAAGTCCAAGATTTTCCCCCTCCATCCCACATTTCCCTACCCACTAAGAAGGCAAATAATATATCAATTATGTATGTGAAATCATGCAAAATGCATTTCCTTATCAACTATTTTCTTGAAGCAAAAAAAAGTGAGAAAATTACACTTTAATTTGCAATCAGAGTTCAGAATTTCTCTCTCCGGAGATGGATAGCATTTTTTTCATTATGAATGCTTTGGGATTGTCTTGGGTCACTGTATTGATCAGAGTAACCAGAACCAAGTCTTTCTTAGTTGATCATCATTACAACATTGATATTAACATGCACGATGATCTCTTGCTTTTTTTAAACTTAATTTTGCCTAAGTTGATATAGGTCTTATCATGTTATTTTTCCCCTCTGAAATCACTCCCCTTATACCACAATAGTAATCCATCACAACTATATGCCACAACTTGTTCAGCCATTGCCCAATTGAAGAGCATCCCTTCAATTTCTGTTTTTTTGCCTCCACAGAAAGAGCTAATATGTATATATGTGTATATATATGTATATGTGTGTACATATATGCATATATACACATATATATGTGTGTAGATAGATAGATAGATAGATAGATAGATAGATAGATAGATAGATAGATAGATAAATAGATATAGATTCTTTTCCTTTTCCTTTGGTCACTTTGGGATATAGACCTAGTAGGGATATTGCTAGAAAAAAGAGTATGCACATTTTTGTAGCTGTTTGGGCATAGTTCCATATTGTTCTGCAGAATGGTTGGACCAGTTAATTACTCCACCAACAATTCATCAATGTGCCTATTTCTCCTCATCACCTACAGCATTTGTCATTTTTGAAAGGTCTAAGATGGTACCTCAGAGTTATTTAAATTTGTCTTTCTCTAGTCAATAGTGATTTAGAGCATTTTTTTCATATTTCTTATAGATAACTTTGATTTCTTCTGAAAACTACCTGTTTAAATCCTTTAATCCTTTATCAATTGGGAATCACTCTTATTTTTATAAATTTCACTCTGTTCTCTATATATTTGAGAAATTAGGGCTTCATCAGAGACACTGAAAATTTTTATATTACTTTATTGTCTATGGTACTATTTAGCAGAATGCAGTTTCCCTGATTATCTCTTTCAAGTAGGTCTAATTTTGCTTTTGCTTTGTTTGAGCTTATAATTGCCATATCTGCCCTCTTCACTTTAACTGAAGCATAATAGATTCTTTTTTAGCCCTTCATTTCAACTCTGTGTTTCTCCTGTTCGAAATGTGTCTCATGTAAACAACATGTTGTTGGACTCTGGTTTCCAATTCATTATACTATCCACTTCTGTTCTATGGGTGAGCTGATTTCATTCCTAGTCACAGTCATGATCACTAACTGTGCATTTCCCTCCATCCCATTTTCATCTTTTTGTGTTTCTTTTTATGCTGTCTCTTCTCAAAGCCTGTTTTGCTTCTGACAACTGCCTCCCCCAATTCACCTTTCCCCTCATCACCCCCTACCCCATATCTCTAAACCTTTTCCTCTTTTATTTCCCTATTGGGTAAAATAGATTTCTATACCCAACTCTGTATATGTCTGTATGTATATATGTGTGTGTGTATGTATGTATATGCATATATATGTGTGCATACATATACCTATATATACACACATACATACATATGTACATATTCTTCCCTCTTTGAACCAATTCTGATGAGTGTAAGATTTAAGAATTGCTCAACCTTCCCCTATTTCTCCTCCATTACAAAAGCTCTTGCACATCTTTATGTGAATAAATGTGCCCCATTCTACCTCTACTTTACCCTTTTCTCCCAGTGGATCCCTCTTACTCACCTTAACATCCATTTTTTGAAGATCATCGCAACATAATTAACTTACATCCATGCCCTTTGTTTATTCAGATTCTCTCACTACCCTAATAATAATAAAATTCTTAGGAGTTAGAGTATAATTTTCCCATATCAGAATATAAAGTTAAACTCCATTGAGCCCCTTATGATTACTCTGTAATGTTTTCCTGTTTATGTTCTCTTGAATCTTCTGTTTGAATATTAAACTTTCTGGTATTTTCTTCAGGAAAATCCTCTGTTTCATTAAATATCCCTTTTCTCCCTTGAAGGTTTATATTCAGTTTTGTTGAGTAGATTATTCTTGGTTGCAAACATAGCTCCTTTTTCTTCAAGTATATCATATTCCAAGCCCTCCACTGCTTTATATGGAAGCTGCTAAATTTTGTGTAATCTCAACTGTGGCTCCATGATATTCGAATTGTTTCTTTAGAATTACAATATTTTCTCTTTGACCTATAAACTCTGGAATTTGGTTATAGTATTTCTGGGAGTTTTTATTTTGCAATCTCTTTCAGGAGTTGATCAGTAGATTTGTTCAATTTTTATTTTGACTTTTGGCTCTAAGATACCAAGGGCAGTTTCCCTTTATACTTTCTTGAAATATGATTACTATGCTCTTTTTAAAAAATCATGACTTTCAGGTAGTCTAATAATTCTTAAATGATCTCTTCTTGATCTATTTCCTGGTTTGTTATTTTTTCAATAACATATTTCACATTTTCTTCATTTTCTTTCATTCTTTTGACTTTGTTTTGTTGTTTCTTGAAGTCTCATGGAGTAATTAGTTTCATCTTTCCCAATTTGAATTTTTAAGGAATTATTTTCTTCAGTGAACTGTTTTACCTCCTTTCCCACTTGGTTCATTCTACTTTTTAAGGAGTTCTTTTCTTCAATGAATTTTTGTTCCTCTTTTCCCATTTGATCTAGTCTGCTTTTAATGGAGTTTTTTTTAATCAGTGAATTTTTGTGCCTCTTTTACCATTAAGCCAATTCTGTTTTTTTTTTATGGAGTTCTTTTCTTCAGTGAATTTTTGTTCCTCCTTTTCCACTTGGCTTATTCTGCCTTTAAAGGAGTTTTTTTTTTCAGTGAATATTTATGCTTCTTTCACCATTAGAACAATTTTGTTTATAAGGTGTTATTTTCTTCAGTATTTTTTGTGCCTCTTTTACTAAGCCATTAATTCTCTTTTCATAATTTCTTTGCATCACTCTCATTTCTTTCTCCATTTTTGCCTCTACCACTCATCTCTTTCTTTAACTCCTCCAGGGATTCTTCTTTTTTTTTTTTGCCTTTTGGAGGATAGCCGCAAGTGCTAGTGTTCCTCTTCACCCTGGAACTAAGATGATGTACTCTGATCTCCTATAGCCACAAGTGCTGGCATTCTTCTTGACCATGGAACTGTTATCAGAACCCTTGCTCCCTTGTGTTTGACCATAAGCACTCCTCTCCGCCCTGAACTGCAGCCCAGAACTGTGTATGGGCATTAGAGCTACCAATAAGCAGAGTCTGTTCCCTGTGCCAACAAAAGGTCCATTTGATCTCTTTCTTACCACTTTCCAATCCTGGTCCCATCTCTGGACTTAGAGCTCCCAAAGCTGCTCTGCTGCTGTTAGTGTCACTACTGCCTCTATGACCCACTGGTGGTGCTCCTTCTGTGTTCCAGGACTGCACCCACACCAGTTTTGCAGACCCTCCTGTGGACCTCCCAAGTCATCTTAGGCTGGAAAAAATGTCTCCCTCTGACCTTTTGTTGGCTCTGCCACTCCAAAATATGATTTGGGATGTTATTATTATTTTTTTTTACAATAAGTTTTCATATATATTTTTTTTTTTTTGCCTTTTGGAGGGCATTTGGGGTTAAGTAACTTGCCCAGGGTTACATGGCTAGTTTTTTTGTGTGTGTTAAGTGTATGAGGCCAGAACCAAACTCAGCTCCTCCTGACTCTGGGGCGGTGCTTTACTCACTGAGCCACCTAGCTGCCCCTGGGATGTTATTTTAAAGTTGTTTGGAAGAGTTCAACTGGGTCCATATTTTACCTCTTTTCTCTGCCCCCTACTCCCTTGAATGATTTTCTTGCAACCTGTCTGACAATGATAATTTAGATATTAACTGAATGCAATATTTACTATGTGGTCTTTTTCAAAGTAAAAAAGTAGAAAATCAAAACATCCTATACCTATTATAGATTCAAGAACTAGACTTGATCACTTATTTATTATATATTACATTTATTATTATATATTATATACAAAATATTTATGTATATATATTTGATAGGGGCTAACTGATCAAATATATATATATATTTTTTTTTTGACAGGGGCTAACTGATTATATATATATATGGCTCAACAGTAAGAATCCACTGGATCTAGGAATTCAATACCTACTTTGAAACCTATTCTGTTCCATGGGTCCATCATCTCTAAGATGTGACCACACTGAAATCACCTGATCAGGGGATCATAGGGACAAGAAAAAATATAGAATGAATACAATGGAACAAAGAGGGAAATCCCTTAAATCTCTTTCATTTGACTCCACTTTATACTTTATACCAGGGGTGGGGAACCTGTAGCCTTGAGAGAATTTGTTCTGTGAAGTTAGGATTCAGTCAAAGGGCTATACTTGAGGACCTAGAGGGCCACATGTGGCCTTGAGGCTGCAGTTCCCCACGGCTGCCTTATAACCTTTGCAATTTCCTCCCCCCTCCTCTGCTACTTTCCAAATCATTACCTTTCTTCAGAGTTCAGTCTCATCTCCCTCATGATCTAGCTTGATAGTACACATTGTCCATTGTTTATTGGCTATCACATTCCCCACAGAAGCTAATCCAAACCTCCTTTTTCTCTTAAAGCCCCCAATTCCATCTTCTCCCCTCTCTTGAAAGGGAACCTCATTGCCTTTTCTGATGAGAGGATTGAGTCCATTCTATGTGAATTCCTTCACCTTCTCCTTTCTACTCTTCTAATCCACTCAAGCAGGATAGAACAGAGCACTAGATTTGGAGCCAGAGTATATGTTTGAAACTTTGCTTCACCACTTACTACTGGAAATTTTGGGAAACAAACTTTCTGTGTCTCAACTTCATTTAAAAAAGGAGGAGACTGGACTAACCTTTAGGGTCCCTTTCAGCTTAAAATCTATGATTCTGTCAAACCTTTGATCCTATGAATAGTACCTATGACTACCACCTCTACCAAGGATGTATTTTTGGAATAAATCCTACTTGATCAAAGTGTATTATTCTTGTGATCAGTTGCTGTAGTCTTTTTGCTAATATTTTATTTAAAATTTTTGCATCTATATTCATGAGGGAAATTGGTCTATAATTTTCTTTCTCCATTTTATCTCTTCCTGATTTAGGTATCAGTACCATATTTGTGCCATAAGAAGAATTTGGTAGGACTTCACTAATTTTCCCAAATAGTTTGTAGAGTATTGGAACCAACTGCTCTTTAAATGTTTGATAGAATTCTCTAGTAAATCCATCTGGCCCTGGAGATTTTTCCCTAGAGAGTTCATTGATGGCTTGTTCAAATTTTTTTTTCTGAGATGGGGTTATTTCAGTAATTTACTTCAGTTAATCCAGGCAATTTATATTTTTGTAATTATTTATGCATTTCACTAAGATTGTCAAGTTTATGTGCATATATTAAGGACATATTGTTTAAAAACTGCTGCTAAGTATAGTTTGAAATGTTTCCTCAGTTGACCTACTGATGCCATTTCTGGTGATCATGTCTGGGTACTCTCTCCATGCCCCATGCCCTATTCTTAAAACCCTTAAATGTGGGTATTTTCAGAATATTATTCCATGCCATATTTTATTTGTCAATCATGCAGTCATTCCCATGTTCCAGGTTTCCTGAAGTCTGGGATATGCACAGATGTTGTCAGAGTATTCATTCACCAGGAGCTAACCATCATTGTCACAGATGATCCTGACCAACATGAGCTATGTGATAAATGGGAGAATAGGCTCTTCAAATGATTTTAAATAATGAATGATCACAATCATCCTCACAGTACCTAGGAATGACTCAATAGGGAATACATACTGTGGAAAGTACTTTAAAACTTTTTAAGATCCCATTCGGGAAAATTGCCCTAGCTCATATAGTTCAACTATCCTTCATGTCACCCTTCAGACTCACTTTCAAATGGTCTCCAGACATAATATAGGGGAAAGTCACAATGGTTCAGGGAATCCATGTTGTCTAATTCTAGTCCACCTACTAATCATTTGTGTGATAATTGAAAGTTACTTTACCTCTTTGGCCCTTAGTTTTCTCATCTGCAAAATTACCTGTGCTATCAATTTTGTGAACAGAAGTAGACTTTCCATTGTATTTATAAGGGTCACCTTTTGAGGTTACATTTCAGAAATATATTTCTAGATAGGCTGACATATAGAAAAGAAGATTGGACTGTCATATAGCAGAAGTGAGAGATAGTCATTGAATATTCTTATAGTGTTCATGAAGTTGAAAGTTCCAGAATAGGTTTTTCACCTTTTTCTATGTATCATGGCCCCCTTTGGTGGTTAGCCTGATGAAACCCTTTTTAGAATCAGATTTCTAAATGCATAAAATACATATGATTAAGAGGACATTAGTTATATTAAAATATTTAAAATATTTTTTAAAACCCAAGTTTATGTATCTTATTCTTCAGGTCATCAGTGATATATTGATGGAAGATTTATGAGAGGCCATTGTCAAGAGCCAAATAAGATGAAAAGGCATAGGTATATCATAATCTGCCCAGTTGGACTGTGTCAATGAGATCACAGATTCATAAATGAGAGAAACATTTCTGGACATGTATTACATTTTAGAATGCATTTACAAATAGAATTTTGTAAACTCTTTTGGCATCATATTTTGTGATTCCCACAACCAGATTTGAAATACCCTAGCAAAAATTGGAATTATAGGTAAACACAAAGAGCATTGTGGAAGACCCTAAGGTTTCACAATGAAGAATATGCCTATGTCTACTCCAAATTTGCACTTGGTGATATTTCTGGACTCCATTTATTTGTAACTTTCCCAAATAACTTCTAGTTTCACATTTGATAATTAAACCATGGCCTTATTTAAAAATCTCAGTGGTGTTATAGTTGAACTTATACATGTGTGAATTTCAAATCTCCCTGATATCACACTTTATGACAAATCCATCCCATCTCTCTTTTCCCCACTTCCCACACATTCAGATCATACTCTCAACCATATCTGGAAAGCTTCCCTATGGCTGCATGCCCAAACATTCATTATTATCAACATTTATTGAGGACTCTGGAAAGCACTGTGTTGGGGAGGAGGTTGGGGTGAGAAAGAAGCATAAATAAACAGGTAAACAGCTTTACCATCAAGGTATTCATAATCTAGAAACATCCCTCATGTGTCTGGTTAATTTGATCATCAGTTGATACTGTTCGCTACTCAGTAGGGAGTCCCACAATCCCCCTGACGATTTGCACAGTCTCCACTGGGACAGAAGTACTCAGTAGGTGCCTTCCAGGTTATTGTTGACTCTCAGATCTGCCTATCTCTAAAGAACATTAGAGCTTATTGCCTAGAGTTACATGCATTTGTGGATCTACCCAATCAATCTGGACTCTGAGCCCTCACCCACAGGTTGACCTTGGCAGCATGGAGTTGGTTCACCACAGATGCAGACATACATTGTAGAATGCTGCTTACAGCCTTTTTACTTTTAGCATAGAATCAATAAGTAAATAAAAATACTTAATAACAAGGAGATGATGCATAATGACAATAGCCATCTACCCTGTGGCTGCAAATTCACTTTTCTCCTAACCCAGGAGTTTTCTCAGAGGGTTCTATAGCCATCTGAAAAGAGTAATATGCAGCCAGAAGTAACATCCTCCAACTTATGTTAAAAAAACAATAATAATACATACATATATAATATATTACATATGTACATACACACATATATGTATATATACATTATATATATAATGAAGTAGAAACAAGTGCAGATGATGAAAGATAAATAAAAAAGATTGGCATAGAATGGTACAATAGAGTGGCACTGGCTGTGAGTTCAAATGCTACTTCAGACACATAGCTGTGTGACCTTGGGCAAATCCTTTAATTTCCTTGAAGTTCAATTTCCTCATCTGTAAAATGTGGGGGAATGGTACATAAAATCTGAGGTCTTTTCTAGCTTTAGATCAGGATTGGGATACCTGTGGCCTTGAGGCCACATGTGTGCCTCTAGGTCCTCTGGTGTGGCCTTTTGACTGAGTCCAAATTTATAGAATAAATCCTTTTATTCAGGGCATTCGTTCTGTGAAGTTTAGATTCAGGCAAAGGGCCTCACTTGAGGACCCGGAGGCCTCCATGTGGCCCTGACACTGCAGGCTCCCCTCCCATGCTTTAGATCTATGAATAGTGTCAAGAGTTGAGAGACTTTTTGAGCTATGTTGGGGACAAGAGGTACATTAAACAGGGATTGTGGATTCCAATAATGGAGGACAATCTAGATTAGCAGTTAAGATCCATAATCTTTGAAAAAAAAAAACAGTTTCAGGAAGGGTGTGGAAATGGAGGTTAGATCACAAGGAATCATGAAGTCAGTGGATGGTGAGGAGATGGAATCACTGAGTACCAATGACCAAAGTTTAACAGTAAAAAGGAGAGATAAAGAATGATACTTTGGGGGGATGTCAGGGTCAGGGGAAAGTCTTTAATGATATAGAAAAGCAGAAAACTTTTATAGACAGCTTCTAAACAACCAGTAAATAAGGTCGGGGTGAAGATGAGAGAGAAGGTCATGGTCAATGGTTTAGTCCCTAGAGAAATGGGAAAGGATGATATTAAGGGCATAAATAGAAAGGTTGACTGTAGCAAGGGTTAGGGCACCTTGTCATCTGAGATTGGTACAAAGGAGGTGGGAAAGCGTGAGAACATTGGCGTGTTTAGACTTTGAAATAGTAGAGATAAGGGATTATGACAATTTTCTCAGTAAAGAGGCTAGGCCATCTGCAAAGAAGGGACAGGGCTGGCCTTGGGAACTTGAGGAGAGAGAAGGTTTGAGACAGCTGCTAAGGAGTGAAGTCTCAGCTGAGATTATATAAAATAAATCTGTAGTTGACCCAGACAGCATGTTTCAGTGACTACTCCTATCAACACTGGAATAGCAGGACTGTTTTAGAATTGGCAGGATGTGGAAAAAATGGGGCAAAGATCCTAAGAGTGGAAGAGCAGCTCAAGACTCTGAAGGAATAAAGGTGAGGATGACGCAGGGGCAAAGGTTGGGAGCAATGCAGGGAGCAGATGATGGACTGGAGTTCATAGTCAGGATGAAGAATGGGTTTTGGATCACTGAGGCAGGAGGAGACATAAAAGGATCAGACTGTGATAGGGGAGAGGAGTTTCAGAGTTCTAAGGGAGTCTAAAAATGGAAAACACAGAACTGATTACACAGCACCCTGTGTTCCCTAGTGCTAAAAGATTCATTCAAGTGAGTGAAATGTCAGAGGCCATTTTCTTTTTCCTGAGTCAAGGAAATTTCCCGATATGCTTGACTTAGGAAAAGGAGAAGGGAATAACATTGCTCAGTGTGCTACTACTACTTTAATGGAGCATCCCTGTGTAGGATTGGAGACAACCGGAACCACTTCGAACTTGACAAGATGGTCAGTCAGGTGTCAGGGGCAAAACCATTGGGATTTTCTTCCCAATGGGGAAGCTTGCAATGGTGAAAGCAACAGCCTGTTTTGATAAGACTTTGAGTTGATAGAACATTAGACATCATTTGGTGTAACACCCTTGTTTTACAGAGCACAAAACTGTGACTCAGAGAGGAGAAGCACTTTGCCCAAGGTCACATGGATTGTATGTAGGGCCACCTAGGATCCTAACCTAGGGACTGACTCCAATTCCCTGCTGCTATTGTGAAGGAGGTTTAGTGATGCCTCCAAGTATTTTCTATGTGGGCAGTTCTCTGAGGTCTTAGGCGCCATTAGTTGAGTCTGAGTGGAGAGGAGACTTTGGGGTTAGCATAAAGCAAATAAGGGCATTATGAAGTATAACTGAGTGCTGGATGTGTATGCAGAGGGCCTAGGGTTGATTCCTGACTGTGCCACTTAACTACCTGTGTGACCTCTGTGGGCACTGGTTTCCTCATTTGAAACAGGAGGGTGTTGGCCTAAAAACCACCTCCAAGGTTCTTTCCATTTTAAAATCTCTTTTCTTATGATTTCAGATACAGCAGGATGCATTGGCAAAGTGTGTGACAAAAACATTCATGATGTGGTAACCATAGAAAGCCTTTTCTTTGGGGATTTCCTGGTAGTTGTATGCCATTTAAAAAAGGAGAATAGAAAATATACATGTGTGACCTGGGATGACTCCATTTCAATGGATCTGTTTATTCTTCTCTAAAATGAGGGGGTTTATAATGCATGAACCTTAATGTCCTTTCAAGTTCTACATCCATCCATGAATCTTTGTGCTATAAAGCAAATAGGAATTATAAATGCAAATGTGGATTTGAGATGCTAATTTTATATTAACTGAAATGAAACATAGTAGGAGAATTAACAACTAGGGACCAGTGTAGCTGTTGGGCATGAGGGTATGAGTAGTGTAAGAAGTTAACTTTAGAAAGGGGAAAAGAGGGGTGGCTAGGTGGTGCAGTGAATAGAGCACCAGCTCTAGAGTCAGGAGGAGCTGAGTTCAAATTTGGCCTTAGACACAACACAAAACTAGCCATGTGACTTCGGGCAAGTGACAACTCCAATTGCCCTACCTTCTTCCCTCCAATAAAACAAAAAAAAGAAGGGGGGCAGAAATAATTGAGTAGGGTGGATAGAATTAATCAATGAGGGAGGGCAGCAACTGTAGAGATCAGTTTCAAATGATCATTGAATTATTCAGGGCTCATCTATAGAATTGGGCATTTATAAGATCATAGATTTAGACCTTGATGGGACTTAGAAGTCTTCTAGTTCAATCCCCTTAGTTTATAGAGGAGGAAACTGAGGCTGAGAGGCTAAGTGGCTTGTTGCACACAGCTAGTAAATGTCTGAAGTAGGTTTCCATCTTGAAATCTAACCATTTATCCATTATACTGATCAACCTTTAAATCAGAGGCCTTTAACCTTTTATGTGTTATGGAGGCCTACGGAAGTCTGTTAATCATATGGGCTCAATTTGGTTAGAGGTTAATGAACATAAAAATATATATATTTTTCCCTGATCAAAGTTCATAGGCCCCTTGAAATTGATTCATGGGGGGTGGCTGGGTGGCATAGTAAATAGAGCACTGACCTTCTATCAGAGAGTCAGGAGGAAGTTAGAGAAGTCAGGAGGACCTGAGTTCAAATCCAGCCTCAGACACTTAACAGTAGCCATGTGACCTTGGGCAAGTCACTTGACCCCAATTGTCCTGCCTTCCCTCCTCCAAAGAGCAAAAAAGGAAAAAAATTTGATTCACGGACACCTTGAGGTTTAGAGGACCCCAGGTCAAGAACTCCTACAATGTTTTCTAAAGCCCCTTCCAGCTCTGAACATTCTGTGATCCTGTGTTTTTTGTGATCTATATTTGACATTCAGGAAGAAAAATTTTTAGGTTAGGTGTGGGAAGTAAGGGAAATAAAGTAAATAGCTTAGAATGTTCCAGGGAAAAGTTTTGTCCTCAACCCAGGACTTCTGCCTGTCTAATCAGATAGAAAATACCTTGTTTCCTCAAGGACCAGGGGCTTCGGGAGAATAACTATCTGACCTAGAAAGTAAATCAGGGAAGGAACAAGAGAACCTAGATTTAGCTGTTAATCTGGTACCAAGAGGATAATATAATAATATTATATGCATGCCATTTAGCACCGGTGTTCTGAGAGAGTCACTGTAGTGTACTGGATAGAGGCCTTGAAGTCAAGATCTGGGTTCAGATTCTGCCAATGACACATATTGATGATGTCAGCCTGGGCAAGTCACTTCAGATTTCAGTGTACTCGGGATATGAAGCTATAAGTAGCAAAGAAGGAACTGACCTACATTGGTAGGATCTGGAAGTATCACATGTTGATGAAATAATAGGTATGATCCCTATCCCAATTTCCACTCTTGTCCTGAATTTAGTTAAATATTTGTACTAAGTGTACTTGGCTGAGCATGAGGTGATTTATACTTATTATGGAGAAGGGGTGCAAAGGAGAACCAAGGCTTCATTCCCAAGATTGTTGCTTTAAAAAAAAAAAACAGAACAAAAAAATATACTTGTATTTTTCAGATGATGACAGCCAGAATGCTCAGCAATGTATGCGGAGTCTTGTGTTGGAGAGTTTCCCAATTCCTACATCACTCAGGACTATGTGTTTGCATAAGATAATGAATCTAGGGAGTTAAAGATAAAAGGAGAAAAAAAGTTGTAGGGTAGAAGATAGCTTGACTCTTTGCAACACATACAAGGTGTATATGTGCCTTGGGTGGAGGAGGTGCATGACTAACTTGTAAACAAACACTCAGGCTAAGGAGTGGCATGATACATCATCTGGTTCATACTCCCTTTGCAAGTGTGTTTCCATGATTCCCTGCCTATTTTCTTGGCTTTTTAAAAACAGAATCTAAGGACCTTGAGGTCAGAGACCTTTTTTATCTTTGTTTTTGTATCCCCAGTTCCTGACAATGTAAACGGGATATTCTAGAATATTGAGGGATGTTGTATGTGCCATCAGATATGGTTAATGTATTATCTGGTTTTATTGAACTGCTTTTTTCTCTTTCTTTTAAAAAATAAGTTACACAGGGTGGCTTGCTGTGTAGGGAAAGGAAAAGGGCATATTTGGAAATGAAGATGATATAAGAACAAAAGTTCTCAATAACGGCCTGATACAGTGTAGACTACTGGGTGGATAGTCTGCTTTGAAGCAAGGAATACCTAGATTTAACTCTCTCTGGCACATAATGACTGTATGTCCTTGCATAACACTCAAGCAAGATGCCCTTTGCTCTCAAAGAGACAACACATAGCAGAGTGGTGGCTGGGGAAGTGTTTTTGGTAGTTGGAAGAAGGGGGAGTTAGAGGAATCAACCAGGAAAATTGTCCTTTATACCAGGGAAATTGTCTTTCCTCTATTCTTTTTTTTTTTTTTTTTGGTGCTGGTTTGGTTTTCATTTGCTTAATGTCCTTGCCAGGTTTGTGTCCTCCAGGGCTCAAGCCATCAACCTCTGGATGACCACTAAGGCTATGTAAATTTCTGACTGAATCCAAGTTCTTCAGCCCACTGGACGTGGCATCATTCATGTTTCGGAGTCTGATCCCTTGAATGTGAAGTCCAACCCCCTTGAACAGGACCGAGAGAGGCAGGGAAAGCTCTACACCCCTTGCCAGCAGGAAGCACTTTCAGAAGCTGAGACCTTCATCTTTTACCCCAAAGGAATTTGCGTCCCATTTGTTTGAGGGGGGGAATGATGAGGTATAGGCTCTAGGAGGCCCCTTGAGCTCTCCTTGAATCTTTGAGGGTCAGGCTCTGGGAACCCCCCCTTGAACTCTGATTAAATTGTCCTATTTGATGAGGCATTTGCATGAGGCCATAAGCCTTACATTGTGGCTGGGCCAAGACCTCTTTTACTAGCCTAGCCCTCCATTGTCCATTTATTTCCCACCCTTGAGTCTATCAAAGTATCAATCCACCCTTGAACTGGCTTAGCCCACCATTGTCTGTAGTCTCCAGGTAGCCTCCTACAACTTTCCACCCTTAATCACTCATTGACCCTCCCCAAACTCCTCCTCTAGACCACCCCTAGATTCCTCCCACAACCTTCTGTATATATGACCCCATCTTGTCTCCATGTGTGTGAAAGCACCATAGAATGACCTAGCACAGAATTATTGTATCTAATACAAGAGAACTTTTAACAAACTTTACTTTTCTTTTTCTGAGAAGACTTAAGACAAATTCATTCCTCAGGACCTGGCGTGTTGCTATTTTGGGGTCTCCAGAGCAACCCTAACCCTTTTTATGGGAAACCTCTTCAATTGCTAATTCTATTTTCCTCTTGACTGGGCTAGTCTCATCTTTAGTTTACTCCTTCTGTCTCTCTCTGTCTTTGTCTGTCCATCTGTCTGTCTTAGTTCACTACCTGGATCAAGAAAGGTTGTCTGTTTCTTCCTAGGAAAGTTTTTTTTTCCCCTAGACCCTATTGACTGCCCTTAACCAATGGTATATATAAGTATCTATTTCTTTATTCCTTTTGCTTATCTAAATTTTCTCTGAAATATATTCACTAGACCTATGTTAAGGTGGGCTATGCCTTTCAGTTAATCTAGGTAGGTTTTTTGTTTTTTTTACCCACACTCTGAGACTAATATCTAAGGTAAATCACATGTCATTTCTCTTATCAGCTGCCATATTTATATTAAGGTGTTCCACAAGGCGTCTGATTCCTTTCCCAGAAAAGGACAGAACTCCATTTTTCCCCCTGATCCACAGCCCTCGCTTCCTTCCTAACCATACTATCTGAAGATGGGCTCTAGCCCTCCCCCAACACTTCACACAACAGAAATGGTCAAAAAAATTTATTAAATACTTACTGTATGTGAGGACCTCTGCTAAGCACTTGGTATAGAAATATGAAAAAAAAAAGACAGCCTTTAACCTCAAGAAGTTTACACTCTAATGAGGGAAGATAATGCAGAAAAGAAAGCTGTAAAGGATAGGGGATATCTATTGTGGGGGCATGGTGGAGAAGTCAAAGGAGACCAAAATTTAGCACTTCCGGAGAATTCAAAGAGGTCTCAAAGAAGTGCTGCCAGAGACTCCAAGAAGTCCACTCTCCTTAAAAGGAGATGACCTACATGTCCTGAGTGCAGTGGGTAAGCAGGCTACTATTTCCATTCATTGCCTTTTTTTATTCTCCAACTTAATTTCTTCTGTCTCTTTATCTCTTCTGTCTCTTCCCATTCTTCCTCCCCTTCTACTTTCTTTTTCTTTTTCCCTGTTTCTGTATGTCGCTTTCTGTCTCAGTCTCTCGCTTCCCCCTCCTCCCTGTCTTTCTTACTGTCTCTATCCTTCCTTTCCAGTTTTTTTCTCTCTCTTTCACTTATTCTTGTTTTCTTGCTTTGCTGCCCATGGCAAAGAAATATGTGATAATCAGCTAGGGAAACCACCAATAGAAGGTTCTTTCCTCCACAGGGATATTACAGAATTCTATCATTGAAGTTTTACAGGGCCAAAATACTCCTATCATCAATTACTGTAAAAATAGCAGACATAATTCCCACCAAAGGGCAAGAGGGTCCTTCAGACAAACTCTAAGATTTAGAAAAACTGAATTATTATGTGAACTAAGATATCACTAGCTTATCTTGGACACAGGGGCAAAGCAGGGCTTGACACTTTCCAGAGGAATCCTTGGGTCTTAGAAAGACCTTTTTAAGCATTTAACTTCTTGTTTGTCTACTGGGGATCACATAAGAGAGTTTGTTCCGTCAATCAGTCCAAGAGCATTTATTAAACATTTATTGGCAGCACAGTGATGTAGTGAATAGATCACAGGACCTAGAGTTAGGAAGACCTGAGTTCAAACCTGCATTCAGACACTTACTAGCTTACTAGGTAAGTCATTTAACACCGTTTGCCTCAGTTTCTTCATCTGTAAAATGGACTGGAGAAGGAATGGCAAATCATTCCAGTATCTTTGCCAAGAAAACCCCAAATGGGGCCATAAAGAGTTGAACACAATTGAAACAATTGAATAACAAAAGCATTTACTACAGGCTAAGGACTCTGTTAAGTGCTGGGGGGTAAACAGATAAGCAAAACCAGCTATATTTCCTTGATCTTTCTCTACTTTGTACAAGTCATCAAACACCAAGACTGTCCGTGAGAAACTAAGTCTCCTTATTGAATGTCCTTAGGAGAAAGGAGCAAAATTTATAGTCTCTTTTAAGGAGGATAGCTATGTTTTTCTCTGGAAGAAAAGAAAATATTGAACTTGGGGAAACAAGGCAGGAGTCCACTGATAGCCTTAATATACTGAGGCGGCTATGTTGAAGTAGAAATAATGCTGGACCTGGAATCAGGAAGACATGAATTCAAATCCTGCCTCAGATACTTACTGTGTGACCCTAGGTAAATCACTTAACCTCTTTTTGCCTTCATTTCCTCATCTATAAAATGGGGATAATAATAGCAACTACTTTCCAGGGTTTTTGTAAGGATCAAATGAGATAATAATTATAAGGCACTTAGCACAATACTTGGTGCATATTAAATGCAATATAAATGTTAGCTTTTATTGTTGTTGTTGTTATTATATTGTACATAAAAGTTTATGAACCACCTTCATGTTTATCACAACTACAGGGTGCAATTAGTACAATTTTGCCATGTATGTATATATACATATATATGATTTACCATATGTATATGCACATATATGCAAATGTGACACAAAAGGGCTTATTATAGATTGGTAGAAAAGATATTTATGGGGCAGGAATAGCTTTTCTTTTTTTTTAAATTTTTTTAAAGCAATTGGGATTAAGTAACTTGCCCAAGGTTACATGGCCAGTTTTTTGTGTGTGTGGGTGTTAAGTATCTGAGGCTGGAACACATCCCGGGTCCTCCCAACTCAGCGGCTGGCACTCTTACTCACTGCGCAAACTAGCCGCCCCTAAAGTTATCAAATTCTTTTGTGGGGGGGGGGGGAATTGGGGAAGGTAGGGCAATTGCAATTAAGTGACTTGCCCAAGGTTACAAGGCTAGTTTTTTGTGTTAAGTGTCTGAGGTCACATTTGAACTTAGGTCCTCCTGACTCCAGAGCTGGTGCTCTATTCACTGCACCACCTAGCCGCACCAGGAATAGCTTTTAGAGATGGAAATAATGAAATAGAAAAATATATTTTATAGCTAAAGGAAACAATGACTGATTCCCTAATCCACCTTTATCATGAAACAGAATTTCATTTATTTAGTCCTAATTTTCTCCGGAATATAATAATAATGATGGTGATGGATGATGGTGATGTTACTTAGTTCTAAATAGAAAGAACCTTAGGTAAGAAAAGAACATTCAATTTGGTTGAGATTTTCATTATTTCACATTTGTTCAAAATAGTTTCAACTCTTCTGTATGCAGGTTGGAAGGTCCAGAGCACAGTGGCCACTGAGTGTAATGATCAAGTGTGAGTCATGCTCGTGATGGCCCCTGTGGCTGATTAGACTTCTGAGGTCTATTGTCTTTGGGTGCATCTTGACATGATATGGTTCAGGGACATTACGTTACTCATCAGAGCATATGCACAAAACAGGAAAAAGAAAGTTATTGGCAGTGTGCACTCAATCACATTAATTTTGATTCTTATCTCAAGAAGGATCCATTTCTTTGGGTAGATCTATGATTTCATTGATGGGAAGCCCTTCACATGGAAACTCCCACTATTGATGTAGATAAGTGATTTCTCTTTAACCTTTGAAACAAGGGTTGTAAATCTGAAGTCTGTGGAGATTTCCATGGATCTTTACATTTGGATGGGAAAAAAAACTTCCATCTTCATTTTCTTTAACCTCTAACAAATTTAGTATTTCTTTCAGTTATAAATTTTTAAAGAAACATTTTTCTGGGAAAGGGTCCATAGGCTTCACTAGACTAGCAAAGGGGTTCACATGACTTGTTTACTTGAAAATATGGTAATTTTATGATAAAACACTAATAATTATAACCATGCTCAAATTAAGTCATGTGGTACAAATGCTATACCAGAAACTGAATTCCTTTGGGGCTAAATTCCAGGGAGAAGATGCTCCCTGTGCCTGTTAAAAGCACTCTACATACATTAAGCTTTCAACCTTTCTGTCAAGAAGGCTGAGTGCTTAATTATCCCCTTCACATCCCCAAGATTATATGCTAAAAGCTATTGGACATCTACTGGTGTCCCTTAATGATTTGTATAACTGAGAGCTTTAAAGTAGGATTGCTATCATTCAAAGAGTACTTGCCCCATAGATCAGCTTCTCTGAAAAGGCCTATAAGAATCCATTTGTGTTGGAGGATCAAGAGTGAAATACTCAGGGTGATGAGAAGTGGAGAAATGGTGTCAATTCCTGGACCTCCCAGGCCCACAGGCATGTAAATGACTTCAAGCCTTCATATGATTTTCCTATAATGCCACAGCACTTATTCAAAGGTGATGTGATTTGAAGGATACAGAATGATCTCTTGATCAAAGGAAGCTTCAGCAGGCTGCTTGAGATTATTGGCATTGGCATCTTTCCTTCAGGGTCTTCCTAAGAAGGAATTAGATGGTCTTGGGAGAGCTCACATATTAGCAAGGATTAGTTGATTATATTAATCTATTATCGTTGCATAGCAGGCTTTTAAGAGAATTGAACCCAGGTCAGATTTTATTGAGAGGGGAAATCAAGTGCAGAGAACACCTGAAAAAGCAGCATGGGGGGATTAGTTGTCTGAGGGAGGGAGGGAGGCACTGATGGATGTTCATACTGAAAGCATTGGTGGAAGAATGCCAACTTCACAGTATTATTTATGTAACTCCAGTTCCAAAGTCCATTAATATGGGATTCTCTCCTGAAAAGTGGAGATGAATGCTCTGCCCTTTGTGAGGACAAGATGGAGTTGGTGAGAGTGAGACAACTTTTATTCTCATCCAGTTTTCTTTAAGCATCAAGTCACTTCAGGTGCTTCTGACTTCCAACTTTGAGGAAAAAAAAAATGGGAGAGGCCAATGTTATTTAAGGTTGCTAGAGGAAAAGTCTCTGGGAAGACCATGAGAAGAGCTGACAGTCTCCATTATGTCCCTATCTCTAGCTGGTTACACTAGAGACTTTGGAGAGTTTCCCCTTTGACAGATCTGGAACTCTTGGTTGAGTTGAATTATCTTGCTCCTAATGGGAGAGCTCCTTCACTCTGTATTGTCTGGTATACTGTATCTCCTCCTATGTATAATACCTTCTCTGATTTATATTTTGTTATGATTTAGATAAATGGATTTCTTGGCTATTCATTATATTTGCTCATTGTGGAACTGGTATTTGGTGGGAAAGTAGTCAAGTGGAATTCTCCCCCCCCCCCCCCCCCCCCCCCCCACCCCCCCCCCCCCCCCCC
>NW_027186457.1:4942796-4982692 GCF_028583685.1 Petaurus breviceps papuanus | reverse complement strand
AATAATGACACAGCAATCAGAAGTTAGATTGAATCTGATCATTTCCCCTAGCCTAATGGAGAAGACAGATATAATTCTGGTCCAAAACCCCTTCTCCTTAAGGAGAGCAGAATGGCTTTCAGTCCCAACCTCCTGTTTCACCTACTTGCAGGAATGAAAGTCTCCCTTGGATAAGGGTAGGGTGAGAAAAGGCTAGAGATGTCTATTGTGCCTCCCTCACAATCACACAACACCCCCATGTTACAGGTGGGGGGACAACCCTTGCTACACATGGGTCCCTCATCATATGTGAACCTTCATTGTATATGGAATGAAGTCTCTCTACATTTAGGACTAACTAACCTTACACATGGGGTTCCCAGAGAAGAGGAACCATGTTGAAATGTGAGAATGAGTCCATTTTGAAATTGATCTGCCTAAGATTTCTTTATATAACTCATTGCAATGTCTACTGCTAAAAGCTTTGATTAGAGAAATATAGGTCCATAGAATTCTAGAGCAGGAAGGGATCTTAGAGGTCCTCTAAAACAATTTCATTTTGATTACGAGGAACTTGAGGCTCAAAGAAGTTATATGGCTTGTTGGGAGTGAGTCCAGAGAAAAGTTTGAGTTTTGGGAATCTGATGAATCTCTCTGTGGTGTATCCATACTCTTCTGATGGTAGCTTCTCAAAGGCTGGGCCCACAGCAGTCCAGCTCTAGCAGGTGCCACCAAATTGGAAACACTTTTAGTGCTCCTCAGTCAATCCACATTTGTTAATCACTTCCCTGTGTAGCCTGGTTACTGTGTCTGTTATCTCAGAATTGGTGTTGTCACGTCACTGAGATCTATATCAGGAATGATCATTTTTTCCCCCACCACAACAAGTAATAAAACCATTCACTAAGGGATTTGGATGGGGTGATGATCTGATTGGAGGCATCACAAATATCAGAGAAATCACATATTCTTGAAACACAATAAAATAATAATAATAATAATAAATTTCCTGTAACACTGCAGGGTTTACAAAGCACTTTCCCTAATCTCTGTGCAGCAAGTAGTTCAGTTAATAGTATTGTCCTCATTTTATAGATAAACTGGATATCAAAGGGATGATGAAGTAGAGAGTTTTATTTATCTCATAACTAGCCTATAATCACACAGCTGGGAAATGTTACAGACAAGATTTGAAATCCAAGTCTAGGGCTTATTCAATGAGCCATGCTGGCCTCTTTTGAAGAATTTTAATGTTCTCCATGTATCAACCATCCCTTTGCTCCAACACCCAGTCTAGGTAGGACCACTAACACTGGTTTGAGGTACTCTATAGTTCTACACTCCTAAAACTATAGCTCCTAAGTTCCTGCCATTACCTTACCCTTTGCTCTCGAGAGTTGACACCATCAGCTCAAAGCAAAAAGCATTTTCTTCAACTGGCATCATAAGGAACCCAACTTCCCACAAATACACTTGGCATTAGCAGAGAGAGTGGGCACACATTGAATTCATAAGTGGAGAGGCAGGCACACTGTGGTCATGGCCTTCTTCCATGGTACAAGGACTTCTGCTTCCATCTTCGGTGCTGCCAGGCCACAGATGTCCTCTAATGACATACCTGCATATTGTTTCTCATTGAAGATACTGTCTGTGCTCTGTGAGTAGTTCTAAGGTCTCTAGCTTGGGGCTGAGCTGCAATCCTGGCATAAAGTACAGCTCTGCCCTTTCAGATTGAAATGGAAATAATACCCTACAAAGAGCAGTAACTTCCCTGGTTGGGTTACCTCAGAGTTACAGTTCTAGGACCTGATAAAGGCCCTAACTCCAAGTTCATGTTCTTTCTCCTTCCCTAGGTATTCTTTCCCCTTTCCTGATTCCCTCTTCTCTGCTTTTAAACCCTCAAATTCTCCTGTTTTCTCAGGTAATTCATGGGGAAGAGATGGACAGTCTCATGTCTTTACAAGGTGCAAATGTCCTTATGAGGTACATGGGCCTCTCACTCAAGGTCTAAAAGGGGTATTGCCCCACCCCCTCACATAATAAGTATTATTGTATACACATATACTGGACTGGAAGTGAGACATTCTCTTCTAACCAAATGTCTCAAACAATCACAATAACCAATCATTCCAAGGAACGTTTTCAGCGCTGACAGTGACCAGAAAGAAAATAAGGAACCAGAGGCTGAAAAATAATCGAGATATTGTGAACTGAATTCTCAGTTTCAACTCTGTCCTTTAGAGGACCTCTAAGGTCCCTTTGTGACACAGCCAGAAAGTTTATTAAGCCCATGATTATAGATGGAGACATGGCAATAGAAAGAGGTTTCTAGATCTGTTCACATGTGCCTTCACATGAGATTTTTTGTTTCTGATTTCTTTGGAGAAGAGAGTTTTATTTATCTTTTGAAACCCTTTATCTTACACTTCTAGCATAAGCAACCTTCCCTGGGCAGGGTTATTGCAGCAATAGGCCTCTGATTCAGCTCAAATTCCACCTTTTGCAGAAAGCTTTTCTCTGTCCTCCCTTATTCCCAATTGCTATTATCTTTCCTCTGAGATAGCCTCCCAGGAACCCTGTATACATGTTGATTATGCATAATTGATTAGAGGCTGTCTTCCCCCATTTTACTGTGGGGGAACATCTTGAGGGTGGGGACGGTTTTTGCCTTTATTTGTATCAGCAAATGCTTATTTGTGTCTGGTACATAAATGTTTTTGGACGGATTGACTGCAATGAATAAGCATTTATTAAACCTTTATTACCAGCCAGAAACAGCAGAAATAGGGAGAAAAAAATGAAATAGTCTTGTTCTCCAGACATTTTATGGGGAGAAACAACATGCTTGCATGTAAGCATACAGAAGGTAATTTTCAAGGAAGGCACTAGAAGCTGAATCAATCAGGAAAGGCTTCCTAGGGAGACAGCCTTTAGGCTGAACTTTATATCTTGAGAATGAGATTCTTTCTTCTTTGATTATTCCTATGTAGAAAGCTTAGCCACTAATAAAATTCCCCCAGACTGAATAATTGTAAAATATCAATAAATTCCTGGCATTTCAAAGGGGAAAAAAAAAAAGCTTATGATCCTGGGCTAGAGTTGGAATGATCGGTGCTAAATCTTTCATAGTAAAGCAGTTTCTTCATGGTTGAAGGAGTGTGAGCAGTTAGCAGAGAAACATGCTTCTGGATTCAACAATATTTGCAGTTTCCACAGTGAGGTCAGAGCCCCAACAAAACTCACCATATCTCCTGAACCTCAGATAAAGATGTCTTCTGTTCCAGTAGGCTATTTCCCTGCCTGGAATGCCGATTTCTCAATTCAACCTCTTAGAATCCCTAACTTCCTTCAAGACTAGGCTGAAGTACCACCCTCCTACAGGAAACCTTTCCTCATTCTCCTGTTAATGCATTCTTCCTCCTCCAAATATCATATATATGCTTATCTATTTACATGACTAAAACCCCCCCTTCCCCCTCCCTATAATGGTAAGGAAAGAATAGTTTTCTTTTTGCCTTTATGTCTCAAGCACTTAGCACAGTGTCTTGCACACATAGTAGGAAATTAATCAATGCATGGTGGATTGGATTGGATGAGGCATTTGCAGACAACCTTGATAACTGCAAGAAATCACCTAGGTTCTAGGACCAATTCAGGAGTCCACTTTTGGTGAAACACTCTGGGGCCTCTATAGATCCCTACAGGGTAAACAGGAACTTCTTAGAGTATAAGTCTAGCCTAATTAACATTATAATTTAGTTCTAAGATAACCTGAAGGCAGAGAGTTAGTTCTATACCAAAAGAGGTATAAATAGAAGGCAGTCAGAATTACAACAATGTAAAAAAAAAAATAAACTCTTATAGAGATTTGAGACTAAAAGGCTTGGCTAGGCAAGACCAGTTTGGGTGTGCTGAGAGACCAGAAGTATGAAGACCAGAGTAATCAATCAATCAATTAATTAATAAGCATTTATTATGCACTAAGTACTATTCTGGGTACCTAAGGATAATTGTGCACCACTAAAATTTATTGAATAAGGTAGCTGTTGACATAGTCAGATCTATGCTTTAGGAGTATGGTTTTGGCAGCTGAGAGGAGATGGGTTGGGGCAGGAAAGAGATTTGAGGTAGGAAGATCAATTCAGAGGTTATGGCAATAGTCTAGGCAAGAAAAGATGAGTCTTTAATAGTGTGGTATCATGTCAGTAAAGAAAATGGCATGGATGCAAGAGATTTTGTGGGATCAAAATGAAGAAGGTTTAGCACCTGACTAGACATGGGAGTAGAGGGAGACAGAGAGGGAGACAGAGAGAGATGAGTCAGGGATGACCTCAAGGGTTTTAAACCTAGAAGGATGGCAGTCTACTTGACAGAAATAGAGAAGTTCAGAAGAGAAGATTTTGGGGCAAGATAAAGAGTTAGTAATGATGCAGTATGTCAGCAGGGGCCTCTGAGATTTGTAACTAATGGCTGGGAGAAGCAAAGGGCACAGAAGGAGCTGGCCAGATAACTAGATACAAAAAATTCCATCATATCCTGGAAAGGGAGAGAGGATAACATTTTCTCAGAAATCCCCTAGCTTTCAGTTTAAGATATGGTTAGAGGAATTCAAAGGTTGATTTGAAAACCAAAACAAAACCAAAAAAACTGTCACCCACTTGTAAGAAGGGTGAAATTCTTCTTAGAGCTTCTGAGTCCTGGTGGAACATGTGGATTGGAGAAAGTGATTGATTAGAATTGGAATGTGAAGTTTCAAGAGACTCTGATCTCTCCTCTTCAAGAGACCAAATGAGAAAGCAAGCAAAGGGACAGTGTCATTGAACATTTAGAACCTGTGTTAATTTCATATGCCCTCAAGAGTCTTTGTTCATATTTTCTTTTTCTCAGCGTTCCAGAAGCAGCAGATAGAGAAGTTATAACTTGGTTCTTTTCTGTTCTGAATATGGCTGCAACCAATAATATCTTCCTTGGAATTTTGACCTGGGCCTATGAATAGGATGCTATTACAAATTAGAATCTTTCCTCAGTAGTTTTCCAAAATTACTTCAGACTTTTCAAATTTATGGTAGGGTGTAAATATGATGCATTCATGACATTTGTTGTTGATTACAGGCGATATTATGCAAAATACACCTATATTTATTCTCTAGATTAAGGTGGAGAGGAACTTGGAGCCCATCAACTTGTTTTTAAAAATTGAAATGTTTGCCCTGGTAATCCTATGTATTTTAGGCTTTTAAAAACAATATTCTAAGAAGGGGTCTATAGGTTTCACCAGACTGCCAAAAGAAGTTAAGAACCCATGTTCTGTATTGAATTGAAGAACCTGGGGCTGCTCCAGAACTTTTATTCTAACCTGAATTAAATAACCTGGGGTTGCTCCAGACAGGAAGGACTCCGACTCCTAGGGGGTAGGCTGCAGCCTTACTGACCATCAGAAATAGGGCAGTAACAGTTCTCTTTATTATTCCCATTCCTTCACAGTTTTTAGTATTTTCTCAGAGACCCTTTTCACTAAATTCAGTAGTAGCTATTACCCACTTTTGATCAAAATCGCATAAAATATGTTGCTTGTGACAAATGCTGGGGAACAGAAGAGAGAGGGGGAGTAACAATGAAAAAAAAAACATGGGTGATAATGAAACTAAGCCAATCCCTTACATAGGGATGTACGTGACAATCGGAAGCAATTACTCTAAGAGAGAAATCACATTACTGGAATCATTAGCCAGGGAAAAAGTCCTTCCCTTCCTTCCACACTGATAAATATGGGGGTAGGGGGGGGGAGGGCTGTCAATGTTATCAGCAAAATTAAAACAGCTTTGTAGATTAAGGTGGAGAGGTCTTAATCTTAGTGACAATAATAACCACTCTCACATTAATGCAAATGCTTCCAATATCCTTCCACTATCTCCTGGTAGCCTTTGGAAATAGATAGATGACAATGCTATTAACTCTATTTTCCAAGGGAGAAAATAAGGCAAAGCAAGGGTAATGTTCTTGTCCAAGACTTGCAGTCTAAAAATCCGTGGCAGTGGTTAAGAGAAGGAAGAATGATCAAGGGACACAGGCCAATAGTATTAAAAGTTTTTCATGAGATAATTCCCCTAAGGTTTTTTTTTTTTTTCATCTCAAACCAATCCTTTATCCTGCTACTTCTTCCTTACCACCATCGAAGTAACAGGATGAGCATTTCTTGTCAAGAAGAGATTCATTTTCCCTTGTGACCTGTTTCAGAAATTAAGTTCTCATGGAAGTTGAGTCATAGGATCATGGGATGATGATCATGAGATTTCATAAAGTTCACAAAACTAATTGCCTGAGGACCCCAAGTTGAAATCCAGAACTGCTGGTACCCAACAATGCAGCAATGTGAAGCTAAGATAGTGGTGATAAAAATAATAATGATAATAAATAGCTGTTATACAATCCTAGATATCCATATGACTTGGATATATATATATATATATATATATATATATATATATATATATATATAGACTATATGGACAGAAGGGATGATAGTGGATACAGGGCCAATGGTTTTGTTAAGGGGAGGCATTGTCTCACTTTGTTCCAACTTTAACCAGTCCCTTGGAATTTCCCTTTATTTCCCATTAGTAAAGTATTGACTTGGTCCAGTATCACAAGTCAAAGATACTTTATTTAGCGGGGCTCTCTTTGGAGATTCATACAATCACAAGATCACCCCGTGTGAATGCTAATAATGACAAAAATAATGATGCTAGTAAATCACTGTGTGAATGACCTTTTCTCAGTTTTCATGTGCCTCTTGATGCTCTTTTGGAAGGAAATATTCATGCTATCCAGGCATTCCAAGAAACTTTACTCATTTCTTGATCCAAACCATATTTTCCAACATGTTTTTCACCGTCTTCCTCATGTCACAGAAGTCACCAAATATCAAGATATTGGTTGATTTCGTTGAGAAAATCTTGTCAAGTTATTCATAGACTTTCCTCTCTTTCTTCTTCCACTGCAGCAAATCTTGCTGTATGACCTGTAGTTATCTATCTTTTTAAGCAATCGGGGTTAAGTAACTTGCTCAAGGTTACATGGCCAGGTGTTTCTGGGTGTGGTGCTGAGTATCTGAGCCCGGATTTGATTCTCAGGTCATCCCAACACTGCAGCCGGTGCTCTTACTCGCTGAGCCGCCTGGCCACCCCTAACCTGTAGTTATCTTAAGGCTTGAGTACTGCAAGGCAAGGTGATAAGGTGTCTCATGAAATGTTGGTTCTTGTTGCCTTTGGGGACACAATAAAACTAGATTTGCCAATGTCTCCATTTGCTTCTCTGAGGAGAACCTGTGAATCATCCTTCCATTCAGCAATAATTTCTTCATGTCTCATGGTTTTGTTTAGAGAAATGTCAATATGGATGTGATTCACTTACTCCAGTTATGAGCCAGAAGGGTATAATAGCTGGAAAGCTTGCCTCCACATCAGGAAGTCTGGGCTCAAGTCCCACTTCTGGCAAATCTAAGATAAATGACCCTAGACAAGTCACCTAACCTCTTAGTTCTCTAGCCAAATGCCCAAGACTATACATTTCAGAGAAGGTACTGACCATCATTAATAGAGGGAGTTTCTTCATCTGCAATCAAATCTATTGATGATAGTTGATTGGAATTATAATGAATATTATTCTATAATTGCTCAAAATTATACACAATAGTATGGATGGATGTATTTGCTATCTACATATCAGCTCTAAATCATTCATTTATTTTCCTAAGATAGTACTTTATACATAATGGGAAATTATTAATTGTTTGAAGAGGAGTGGAGTGAAGAAAGGAAGAAGGGAAGAGGGATAGAGGAAGAAAGGAAGGAAAGAAAGAAAGAAAAAAGGGAGAGGAGCTGAAGAATTTGGATGTGAATGATTCACCAACGAAAGTACTGCCAGTTCTTTAGGCCATGTTAACATTCGTTCTCCCTCACCTCCAATCTCTAGTCCCTCAAAGAAATAACCCGATAGTCAGCATGTTTTCTAGGCTGCCACTGAACAGAAAGCCAAGGGAGTTTGACAACAGTTTTCAGATGTGGGCAGATTTGGTTGTCTTTCCTATTGGGTCACCTTAACAAATCCATGCAACCCAGCAACTTTGCAGTCCTTCCTTTACTTTTTTATTAACTAATAGTTTTCACTATGATTATCACCTCAGGGGTCCTATCTAATCCTGTCAGTGCCCATCTGATTACACATAATGCATGGAAGATAATAAAACCAACCAAATTACCCCCTAGTAGGACTGAGAGGACATAGTGGAGAATATGTATGAGAAGGTTGTTGAAATGCCTTCAGTGTGATTGATTTCATTCATTTCAGTCTTATTCCCAGGGTTAGGTGGGCCTGATGTATACCAGCACAGAATTTAATAGAATTTGTGATGCAGCAGCTCCATCTATAAATATTATGGTTGGAACATTTGTCTACTTCAGATTACCTGGAATTGGTTTGAAATAAGCGATCAGTCCATGAACCAACATTTGCTAAGTGCCTACAATGGGGCAGGACTGGACAAGGGCATTGTCTATAGACAAGTAAAAAGCAGATCTGAATTATAAGCTCACCACTGAAGAAAAATTCTTATTTCTTTTTTAGAAATGGAACAATAAACATGTTTTAGTTGCAGAGAATTCTTGTCAGAGATGTGAGGAAATAAACAATGATCATAGACAGAGCTTAATTGCATTACCTTCTCTAGAAAGGACAAAACTCTTCAGGCACAATTGTCGATTCAACCTGTTGTCAGAGCAGGCCATTTGAAGTGGTTAATTTGAAATGAAATGTTAGAACAAGGCAAGAATATTAAAGATCATACAGCAAATTAAAGTGTCTTTACTGAACATTCAGCAAAAAGTAACATAAAATAGTAGAATAAAGACTAGAATGAGAGAATAATAAGACCTGCTTTCTTGTCTCAGATCTGCCAGCAGCTAACTGAGTGACCTTGGATAAGTCACTGACTTCACTGAACTTCTATTTCCTCATCTGTAAATGAAATACCTTGTTCCAACAAATATTTACTGTGTGCTTATGATATGTATGGAATACCTTCAGAATGAAAGAGTTGTACTAGATCATCTCTGAAGTCCCCTTGTAGGGGTAATAGGTTTTTTAAATCCTCATACCTAGCTGTTTATCATAGAAAATTACTTTATCATCTAATGATTTCCAAAATATAGCTTATGGTTTGAATATAACAAAGGAAATATTACATATTTAAACTTTATGTAAAAAAAAAAAACTACGGTTGTCAACAGTCCAGACAATTTTTAGGGGCATTTATATTTCTCTTGTCTCCAATCTCTACTCAGAGACCTGGGGAAATCTCTCTGGTGGACAACCTAGTGCCTGGTTCCCACTCTCCCCTTAGAAGAACACTAACCAAATTAGACCTAAAGAGAGTTTATTTAAAAGTGAGGGACAATCCAGTAGCACTGTTATGTTACATGAAAAATAAAATTGAATGCCCCCAAGTCCCTTACGAGTCTACACTGCATATTTTCTGTGATTACATATAGTTACAATCTTGTTGTGACTCACTGTTTGTCCATACTGCCCCCTACTGGTGTGATTGAAACAACATTACTAATCTAGATGGTACATAAGACAGGAAGACACTAAGGTCTCTAGTTTTCCCTAAAAAGGAAAAGACAAAGCTTGATTGGTCCAGAGAACTAAGACTTTAACTGTTGACTTAGCTTCCAGGTTGCCTAAGGCATAAAAACGCAGCACACGAATAGTTGGCACACTCTTCAGATTTGATGGACATCCCACTCACATGTGAGTTAACATACACTTTTTGTTTGGAGGGGGGAAGGAGTTTTGTTTGGAGTTATGACTTGCCCAAGGTCACATGGCTAGTGTGTGTGTGTGTGTGTGTGTGTGTGTGTGTGTGTGTGTGTGTGTGTGTGAAGTGTCTGAGACTGGATTTGAACTTGGGTCCTCCTGACTCCAGGGCTGGTTCTCTATTCATTGCACCACCTAGCTGTCCCAACATCCACTTTCCACTTTCGAATAGGTGAAACACCTCAGCCATGTGGCAGTGAGGGAGGTTCTACTCCATGGAACCAACACTGTATCTTTGATAAATACCTTCTTCATGCAATTGTTGGGCAAACTTTCTTTTGTTAAAGGTTATGCAGCATTTCCTTCTACTTCCAAGCTTAAATCACCAGACCAACCTAAGTCCAGTCTGATATAGATCAATCGGTAATTTCTTCAGCTTGTTTTCTGATGTTCTATACCCTCTAATATGAAAGAGACACTTTTTCTATCTCCATCACCATTTACTGCCCTTAATTTGGTTTTCAAGTCCTCAAGATGTCCCTTCTTTTTTTTTTGCCTTTTTTTTGGAGGGCAATTGGGGTTACATGACTTGCCCAAGGTCACACTGTTAGATTTTGTGTTAAGTGTCTGAGGCTGGATCCAAACCCAGGTCCTCCCGACTCCAGGGCTGGTGCTCTATTCACTGTGTCACCTAGCTGCTCAAAGGATGTCCCTTCTTGTTGCCCTAATACCATTAGATACTTAGCTGGAGCTAACGATCAAGTGACAACAGAAGTCGCATCTCTCATTCTGGACACAATCCCTCCACCCCCACCCCAAATGCATCTCCAAACCCTTATCCCACCAGGGATAGGGTCACTAAAATTATCTCAGGTGAAGCTTGGCTCTCCAGTCAACAAAAAGTGCATCACACTGTAATAATGTCAGCTCAGATAGGTGAGATCATAGGATCACAGTACCTAGAACTTGAAGTCATCTTATCCAACCTCTTATTTTGGATGAGAAGACAGAATTTCAGAGAAGTGAAAAGATTTGCACAAGATCACATAGAGCATTTGTAGAAGGAGTGACATTTAGTGTTTGGGCAGCAACTTTCACTAAAATGTTCATAGTGAAGGAGATTGATATGAATTTAGAGTAGAAAAATAGGGTAGAGCATCTTTTAGTGGCTCAGAAGTCTCTATTTTACCCTAAAGGCAAAATCTTTTTGACTTTCTCAAAGGAAATGAACTGTGTTTGAGATCATGCATTCTGAATACTGGACATCAAATGGAGGTAAGACCACAAATTGTTGGAGGAAACTGTGGAGGGAATTATTGTACAACAAATCAATAAATAATCATTTATTTAACCCCTTCTATATGCTAAGCACTAGAGATACAGGTATAATTTAAGCCACATGACCAAGGCCCTTTTCCAACTTTCAGATTCTATGATTATCAACATGATTTTCTCCATGATCTTGGTTACAATCCTATATATAATAAAACCATGTCTCTTTCACAAAAATTAAAATAATCTGTTACTAGTTACTAGATTTATACGTCTAGGGGTCAAGTGAATGAATGAATGAATGGAAAAGGACTTATTAAATGTCTACTATGTGCTAGGCATTGAGAGTGCAAATTCAAAAAGTGAGCAAATCCATCTCCTCAAAAAGATTATATCATAGTAGGGAAAAATGGGGAGAAAATTTGTAACTCAAAATCTTGTGGAAATGAATGATGTAAACTAAAAAATAAAAAAAGAGAGGAAAATAAAAAAAATTATATCATAATATAAAGATTTGACACTTACAGAGGGGGGGCACTAGCCATGGAAAGATGAAGAGAACTATTAGAGAGTTGATAATTATGATATTTTCAGAATCTTCGATAGGTAGTATTGCTTTGATTATTGTATCAAGATTAGTAGATAGAAATATGTCAAAAGGCAGGAGACACAGGGGCATGACTGGAAAGAATATGAAATGACATCTGGGTTGGGCAAGATATAATGGGGAAGGTGAGTTTACACGCACTAATTAGGACAGCTCACCCTAATGCTAAGTCAGTTAAGCCCTAGAGAGAGATTATGAGCTCTGGAGGTCTACTCCAAAGAGAGAGAAGAATGTAGCATCAGGACAGATAACAAAGGCCTGAGATCAACTAATAAACCATCAAACCCTGACTATTTTTGAGAAATTCCACTTGAAACCCAGAAAGAGATCAGAAGCAGTAGAGAGAATTCACATATAGACCCTTCCATGTGGCAGGAACTCTCTAAATATTTGTTGAATTTTGTTGGATCACATCATTATTCTTTTGACATTTGGGAATAAAGATTTGATCCTGGTTAATCCATTCTACCCATCCAGTTCAAACACCTCTGGCAGCAGGACATCCAGATGGCGTTCTCACACTGTGTACTCTTACCTTTCCTCTTCAGACTGTCTCAATTAGAATGTCCCTTCAAGAAGCATGGTTTGTTCTTTCAATCTCTCCTTACCTATTTTAAGCATCATTTGACAGGAAGAAACTGTTGGACAGTCCATGCATTGTGTGATCATTTATTCGGTTCTGGTTTAACTTAGTGAGTCACTTTTTCCGTTGCTCTTTTACTGAAGCAGATGTTATGGGGAAGAGGGTCAAAAGCCTAGAGGTAATAACAGTATACTAGAAGTATACAAATGAGCTCAACTGCTGACTTGCTGAAAGGGACAGAGGGGATTTATAAGGCAAAAGTTGGTGTTTACAAACTTTAATATGATCCCAAGGACACTGGACCTATTCTCTCCAGGAGGATATAGCTTTATTGAGTGTAGATATTCTCTTATGTTTGTCTTTGTATCTTTAGCACCTAGCATTTAAAAAATACCCAGGAACTATCATTTCATTGATGTGGAGAAATAGTGTAGACATTTCTACCACTGATTCAGATCAATCTCCCTTTTGGAACCTATGGTCTTAGAGAGTTACCTTGAACATTGAAAGGGTAGCTAATTTTCCCATAGTCATAAAACTCACATGTGTTAGGAGTAGGACATGAACTCAGGTACTCTGTCAATTCAGTATGCCCTATGCTAACCTGCCTGTTACCTGGTGCCTACTTAGTGATTCAGTAATTGCTTTTTAATTGAATTGATATGTCTGGATAGCTATAAACCATACCCTTCTTTAGTTATTTCCTTTGGGGAACCTGCAGCCTCAAGACCATATGTGGCCCACTAGGTCCTCAAGGGCAGCCCGCTAGATCCTCAAGTATGGCCCCTTGACAGAATCCAAACTTCATAGAACAAATCATCTTAAAAAAGGAATTTGTTCTATAAACTTGAACTCAGTCAAAAGACCTCATCCAAGGACCTAGGATGGCACATGTGGCCTTGAGACAGCAGATTCCCTACCCCTGTCCTATACCATGATACACAAAAAATTATGGTGAAGGATTTTTGGGTTCTTCAAGGTGATGCCTAAATGAAGAAGATGGATTTTCATTTTCAAAGCTGTTATTTATTTATGAGTCATACAGGATGAGAAAGTGCTGATGGATTGAGTTTTGTACCTACAGAGTGAAAAACCACACCATTGAAATCATAGAAACATCAAAGTCTTGTCAGTGAAGTATTTTTCACTTATAATGTTAAATTATAATATATTCTCATTATTATATCAATATTAACATATTATTATGAATATTTTAATGCAGAATAACACTGTCAACATTTTGTTCATGGCCCTCAAATAGTAAATTCACTTTAATTATTAAATCCCATTGGTTTCTGTTACTTACACATCTCAAGGTGATGTGACTGATTATGACTTCCCTAGAACTTAGCTCATTTTCATGAGTTCCTGGTAGACAGCCTTCCAGTAATTAACTTCTCTGAACATAACTAGACTGGGCTTTGGACAACTAACATGGAGACTGTTGTTCACCAGGCCTATACTTTTCAAAACCTTTCCATTTTGGCAAATCTAAAAAAGTTTATATTCTGCCCTGATTAAACCTCAAGAACACAAAGTCACTTCCATATTACATGAACTAACAGAGTAGAACATTAATAGATTACTACTACTACTACTGCTAGATAACCATAGACCAATACCCTTTTTTAGTTATTTCCTATGGGGAATCTGAAGCCTCTAGACCACAAGTGGCCCTCTAGGTCCTCAAATGTGGACCTTTGACTGAATCCAAACTTCACGGAACAAATTTCCTTAATAAAAGGATTTATTGAACTCAGTCAAAAGACTTCACCCAAGGACCTAGGAGGCCACATATGGCCAATTAGTTTTACTACTATATACCCCCCAACTGGATTTGTCAATATTACTGAAAGTGTTTAATTTCTGGATAGAGTCCATGAAAAAGCCAAGATCCAAGAATGTTATCAAAAGGCTCTCATTGGATAACATTCATAAGAACTCAGCCAAAAATACATCAGCAAAGAAACAATTAATAGATGGCTGAGTCATACAGCCCAATGGAAGTAGACAATGATTTACAATGGCAATTTAGGACTAGGTCATCCCCACCAGAAATTATAAAAGGGTTATCCATAAAGAACATAGATTTACATTATATAAGTAAATGATAGAAATTATACAGCCCATTATTGAAGGCTGCAAAAAAATCAACACCCCAACCAAATGCCCAGTAAAATGTGACTTTTTGGCTAGAATTATATCAGAAGCTTTCTACCTTTCATAGATGACAGATGATAAATCCTCATCCTCTGAACACAGAATTTAAAATATTCTGGAGAACTTGATCAATAAACTGTATTGGAATTGAAGCATTATCACAGACCAAACTATTGTTCTCAATTATTTGGATATAGCATCGATACACTAGGAAAACAACCAATCCCTAAAAACAGTGTTTTTAATGAATGTTGCTTCTTCTCTAAGCTAGATAGGATGAAAGGCTTTTTAAAGTGCAGAGATCTAGCAAAGGAGATAAAAATCAGTTGAGGCATATATCATCCTTGTTGTCCTGCCTGCTGCTGGGGGTTGTGCTGTGGATGTTTTCAGCAAGCTGAGAGGGAACGAGCTCACATCTCAATACTTTTATTCAATTAAAAAAGCTGTTATTTCATCCACCTGTACCGTAGTTCAGTGAACATAAAAGAGTCGCAGTAAGGGATCGTCATAGGACTATTTTTAGTTAACCCCCATTAAAAGGATGAGAAGAAAGAAATGATGATGGTAAAAGATGTCAATGATATTGATATTATATGTTTATTGAATGATAACTGTCTTACAGCATTATAGCAGCACTTTTTAATATGCCTTCACATTTAGCTTACTTGATGAAAGAGAAATCCCTGTAATATTCCATGGTACTCACCATGAGTTGTGAGCTTTGATTAAAGGAGTTCTGAGCTCCTGAAGAATGAATGGTCTAAGTTAGAAAATTATTGAAACAGCATATTTAAAATCTTTCATTTCTTACTTCAGTTTGTAGCCTTTGCTCACTGACTAAATATTTCTTCAGCCTTTAAAGGTTATGCAGAAGATTTATCCAACTCTTGTTCTAGAAAAACAACAGACAAAAAGCACTAATGGAGCTATTTTGTTATTGCTATAGGCAGCTGTTGCTGGGTGACATTTTAAATGAATCTTTGTCGGAAGTCTGATTAATGATGGACTAAAATGATACATATTGTTATCCACTCAGGCCAGAATAATATTGTCAAAGTGTGCTTGCCCATGCATTTAGCAACTAAAGGAAAATAATTTTTGACTTTCTGACCCTTAAGAGAGAAAAAAAAGTATGTCACTTTTAGCAATAAGACTTTTTAAGTGAGATAAATTAACCTGTGGTTTTGCCTATCTGGGGGTTCATGCTGCTTTGTGCTCTGGACTCATAGGATATTAATAGACAGGTTGAATGAGAGATGCTTGTTACAGCACCATTCACTTAAAATTGTCCACCTCCTCTACCATCCGGTTCTTTTGACTTGGATGTCTATTCCTAGCAGTTCTTGAATAAAGATAACTTAGATCTCTCTACTTATTACTAGTAGGCATGGTAGCCACTTCTAAGGAAGGTCTCTGTTGGAGCACCCCAGAGATCTATGCTAGGTTCTATGCTATTTCATATTTTAATCACCCAGATCAAGGCATAGGCTTCAACATTACCAAATTTGTAGATGAAACAGAGCTAATAAATGCAATTGATAATGGAGTCAGGCTATAAAAAGGTTTTCATGGGCTAGAATTTAATTAGATGAAGTTGAATAAGGGGAGCTATAAAATAATAGGATCATAGAATCATAACTTACAAGCTGGAAGAGAACTTAGAATCTCTTTCTCTTAGCCCAATCCTCTTATTTTACAGTTGAGAAGACTGAGGTCTAGAACAATCAAGTCACTTTCCCAGGGTCACACAGATAGTAGCAGTCAGGATTTGGACCACTTCCTCTGATTTGGAATCCAGAAATTTATTGACAAGTCACCATGCTGCCTCACTTGGACTCAGTAAATCAATTTCATGGATACAAAATGGGGGCAAGATGACTCAATAATAGTTTGTAGAGAATTATTTAGTGGCAGCTTGTAATGGGAATCTGAAGATCTTCCCTGCCACTTGGCCCCTTGATAGGCTTAAGTGAATCTGAGAACCTTCCCTGATTTGAAAATATACTCTGCCCCCTAATAGGCTGAATGTGGTCACATGGAGCCTGTGGTGGGAGGCTTGTTCTTCAGGAACACCCTCACCTTGTTACTTTGTGATTGGGCAGTGGGTCAAGAGGGTTGTGACATTCTCTGATCCAGGAGAAGGCTCTATATACCTTGATGTGTGGTTGTGTGGTTTTGCTTTGGTGCTCACTTTGGGAAGAGTTGTGTGATTTGGCTAGATGAGACTCTGGGCAGCCGTTGAGCCCCCTGGCTTTGAAAACCCAGATGCTGGTGCTTCTCTCTCTGGTAATATCTAGGTATAGATGTAATGGTCAGGCAGCTGGAAGCCCTGTCTGCTAAATTGTGTTATTTTCTGTTGTAATTTCTGTTTATATTCTCTGAAGTTCAGGGTGCTGACTTTTCCCTCTGAACTAGGTAAATGATATATGTTTGATTGATTAAAGTAATATTGTTAACCCACTTTGAGTTCCTTTCCTTTAGAAAAAAAGATCTAAGAACCTGTGTTGGCAGCCATCCTAGGTATGCTAGGGTGCCTGCTGCTACACAGCTCAATACAATTTATTAGTATGACATGGCAGCCAAAAAACCCAAGAGAGTTTAAGCTGTTTTGAGAAACTTAGTATATATAGTAAGGGAATTAATTGGCCTCGGTCTTCTGTCCTGACCAGACCAAATGTGGAATATTTGTTTTCAGTTGGGAACATCATATGTTAAGTAGGACATTGACAAACTGCAATATGTCCAAAGGAAGGCAGCTGAGATGGTAAGGAAACTAGAAGCCATGTTATATGAGGGCTAAGTTAAAGAACTGGAGATGTTTAGCCTCCATAAGAGAAGCAAGTGAGACCTGTGTTCTTTCATTAAGGATCTATTGCAATGTCATATGGGAGAAAAATGTAATTTGTTCTGCTTGGTTCCTGAAAGCAACATTATGAGCAGAATCAGGGTGGAGGTGGTAGAGGAAAAAAGTTAAGTATGACATAAGGAAAAGTTTCCTAATCATTTGAGCTATTCAAAAGTGAAGAGACGCTTCAGGAGTTAGGGAATGTCCTGCCATGGGAAGTCTTCCAAAAAAGCTGGATGACAAATTATCAGGATATAGCATTCCTGTTAAAGAAAGGCAACAGAAGATAGTAGACTATGGAGTGGGGAAGTCATAGCTCTTTCCATAGAATCCATATTTTCTAATTTTATAAGCACATGCCATCAAGGAGGTAGCTAAGTGGCACAGTGGGTAGAGTGTTGGTCCTGGAGTCAGGAAGATTTGTCTTCCTGAGTTCAAATCTGGCTTCAGACACTTACTAGGTGTGTGACCTTGGGCAAATCATTTAATCCTGTTTGTCTTAGTTTCTTTATCTGCAAAATGAGCTGGACAAGGAAATGGCAAACCACTCCAGTATCTTTATGAAGAAAACCCCAAGTGGGGTCACAAAGAATCAGACATGACTGAATAACAACAATGCCATCAAGGCAAGTAGGTGACAAAGCAGAAAGAGCACCAGGCCAGGAATCAGGAAGATCTGAGTTCAAATCCAGCCTCAGACACTGACTAGCTGTGTGACCCTAGGTAAGTCACTTACCATTTATTTGCCTCAGTTTCTTCAACTCTAAAATGGCAATGATAGCAGCACTGGCACATAGTAGTGCTATATAAATGCTTATTCTGTTCCTTTCCCCTCCCCATTTTCTCCAGTCTCCACAGATCCTTCACAAAAATGGTCACTTCCCTCATTCCACATGTTTGTCCAAGTGCCCTGCTCTCCCAGGGTTACCTCACAAAGACAGATCCAGGAGATGAATTATAAAGGCCCTGCTTATATTCAACTTTCCTTTGAAACATTAAAACATTTTCTTTGATGGTGTCTATAGGCTGGGCCAGTTTGGTAGAGGTGTCCTGCCTGTGGCTATTTTCTTTGGGAACAAATGGATGTGTCTCTGCCCAAGCCGTCTGTATAGTACAGCCACACCCATCTCCAGGGTGCATAGTAGATATGACAAAGATATTGAAATTGGAAGGAATCTTAGAAATCATCACTCTTCACTCACTTTAAAACAAGAACTTTAAGACCCAGGAGAGTGAAGCTAGAGAAGCTGGAGAGGGCCTTAGACGTTTTCCTTGGAGAAAAATGCATGCTTTGACCACAAATGGGAGAAATGAAATCCCTAACACAAGTATAATGGTAACATATGACACCAGGGATATTAATTAAGAGATAAGTGGACCATGATACTAGACTGTAGGAATATGCAAATGAGAATCACTTTTTGCTCTCAGGAAGGTTACAGCCTAGTGAGGAAGACAGAATATACCTCCCCCCCCCCCAAAAAAAAAAAAAAACTAAGAAACATATCAAAGGAAAATGAATATTAAGGAACTAAAATGGATTTGGTTGAAATGAGGAAAAACAGCTTAATCATTTCATCAATTTCTTCATCATTAGCCTCAACAAACAATAATTGCATATCTCCATTGTACAGAGCACAGTGCCAGGAATTTTAAAAGTAAATTGGAAAAACATAGTCCATTAGTGGTAGATTTCCTGCAACTGAATGAGGTAGACAGGTCAGCAGATGCAATAGCAACCTAGGACAGGTTGTGAAATGAAGATGGGAAGAATAGGAAATAGAGAAAAATGAGAGAACTATAATAAAGATCTGTGAAATGAGAAAAAGGAAAGAAAATTATATTTTAAAGGAGTAGTGTAGCAATGAAATCTTGCTATATATATAATGTAAATATACAGATATAGACATTATTATAAATTTCATATTCAGGTTCTTGGCTCATTTTTCTGTTTTCCATATTCATTATTTATCTGTCTCTTATGTTTTTTTTTTTTATTTAGAAGTTTGAACCTGGTCAGTGGGGTACAAGGTGGATTGTATTGCAGGCATTTATTTAGTGAGTTATGATATAGACTGCCTTACCCCACATCTCCAGAGAGATTATGATTTCTACCTTCATGAGGAGAAAGAAGAGGACTTCAGCTGAGTTTACCTTCACTTTCTCATATTCAAGACGGATGTTGGGCTAGATTTATTTGTATCTCTTAACACATAAGATTTTGCCATCTAGGGATATGATCTATTTTGGGGATTTAGAACAAAAGTCACTTTTTTATTGCTCCAGATAGAGCATAGTCCTGACTTAGACTGGTAGGGTAACAGTTAACTTGTTCTCAGCCAGCTTAACTCTCACTTGTTACATGAAGGACCATCATAGATAGTGAAGAAAATACATATGCAAACAATAAGACAGTAATCATAGAAGTTTTTCAGATTAGTCTAGAATCTAAACTAGACAATAGAATACATGAGTCAAAGGGTTCTGTGACTCAGGAGCAAGATAAAATCTTAGCTTAGCCATGGAAAGAATGCTCCCATCCAAGGAGTCCATTTTTACCATTCTCTGGGAAGTATAGGTACTGAAAACCAAGGGACATGTTGGGGGTATAAAGATTTCTCCACATCTTTGGGTTTCAGGGCTCCCATTAGTCACTCAAAATTTGTTTCTCTTTTCCTCATCCTATCTTTTTTCCCCCCTTGTTTCTCTCATTCAGCATCACAGGGCTTTCCTTTAGGGAACCCCCAAAGTCAACCAGTTTGGGGGCTTATACTTACCACATGCTCATTTGAAGGTTTATTGAAAGGAATGCAAAGGAGATGAAAGCTAGGGAGAGGCAAGACTATAGACTACATATCCCACCTCTATTCCCTCTCATTGACCTGAATTTGTTATGAAGTCATTTAGTGGTCATTTATCAATCCTGGCTAATTTGCCCCTACCTAAGTCCAAAACAGAGAACTTCGAAAATTAGCTCAGACCTATATTTCAGTTACTAATCACACAGAAGATTCATGTAAAGAACAGTATTGAAAAGTAAAAATTTAATTGGAACAGAAATGAACATCAAAGTAACAAAAATACAATCAGTGTTGTACCTAATCCTTCCTTCCAAAAGCAATTTGACACTAAGGTTTCTCCAAACTCCAGCTTCTGTAGCAAAAGCATAAGCTTGGTTCATTCTGTGGCTGGAGAGTGCTTCTGGATGGTTTGGGATTTCAAGACTCCAGAAAAGGATCGACTCTGTGTTGGGAATTTCTATTTTCCCTTCTGATTTCTGTGGGACTAGTCTGTAATCTGTCTCTCTTCAGGTGGCTCCCATTATGCTATATCCATTAGGGTTCCTTGTTCAACTCTTTGGTTTCCATGTTGTTTATTCCTTAATCACGTGGCAGAGAAACAAACTTTCCCAACCCCAATGTGGTGGGCATTAGCACAAAACCTTCTCAGTTTTGATAGGAAAACCCATTCAACTCCTCACTTCCTCAAGCACCCACAATAAACCTCCTTCTCTTTGGGTCAAAAAAGGAAAGAAAGGGTTGTGGGTGGGAAGTGTACTTAAGTCATGTCTGCGCTCTGAGGCATCATTAACAAGAGAAAAAAAGAGAAAATAATCATACTTTTCAGAAGGAACTAAACTTAGTTAGAAGTCAAATAACTAGCACAAGAAAAATTGGCCCCAATGTCCCATTTAACATATTGAGGAGTTTTCAGTGTCCAATAATTCACTGGTTTAGCATTAGCAGGAACTGTAGAAATCTTTTCGAAAAGCTCCTTCATTTTATAGTTTGAGAAACTGAGGCCCAGAGAAATGACATTCATAATCACAACAGGTAGTCAGAAGCAGAACTAGGATTCAAAATTACATTCTTTTCGACCAAATCCAATGCCCTTCCCACCACACCAGACTGGAGTAAGAAGAAAAAAAAATAAAGCAAAGCAGAAGGAAGGTAGTGTTCAGTTAATGGCAGACTCAATATGATTTGATAGGGTGACATGGCAACCCCAAATGCTAAAATAACTAGCTTAAGATATAGATCATTAAGAGAGGTACCAACAAGGAAGGTGATATTTATAATGTACTGTGACAACATCAGAAATATTGTGCTCCCTTCTGGGTGCCACATTTTCAGAAAGATTTGAATAAGCTATATTGTCTGTAGAGTAGAGGGACCTGAATGACTTGAGACCTTAAGGCCATGCGTTAAAAAAAATAGGCTTAAAAAGAACTAGGTATTTTTAGCCTGGAGAAAAGAGGAAATGGAGATATAATAACTGTATTCAAGTTTTTGAAGTCCTGTCATGTACAGGAGGAATTGATCTTGTTCTACTTGGTCCTGGGAGGACAGAACCAGTAGAAACAAATGGAAGTTGCAGAGATGGTGATTCTAGTGTCATGTAAGGAAAACTTTCCTAAGAATGAAAATTATTCAAAAGTATAATGCACTGCTCCAAGGAACCAGTGGGCTCACCCTAAGTAAATATTTTTAACCAATGCATGAGTATTTGTTGTATATGTTGTAGGGTGGATTTTTTTTAGATATGGGTTGAACAGGAAGACTAATGAGTTTCTTTTCAGCTCTGCCTTTCTGTGATTCTGTGAAGATGGAATATATATATATATATATTCATATATATATGAAGATGGAATATAAGTGGGAGCAAGGAGTCAAAGAGGTTTACTAAATAGTGATAAGAACTAAGGAGATGAAACTTCCTATTGTGTATGTATGTGTTTGAGAGGGGACTGGGCTTGTGATGACAATACCTCTTCTGGGCTACTTCCCCAATTCCTGCTCACATGAATAGTCTGGATGCTAGAGGGCAGTTGATTATTTTCCCCCTCCAGTTCTAAGGACCTGGTTTATTCTAGCCATGTTGCTTATGAGCCCCCATCCAATATGCTTTCCAATATTGATGGACTGGTTCACATAAGCTAGCTTTTACAAGAAGATGCTTTCTGAGAAAGTATAGCAAGTACAGAAGTTATAAAAACATTCCCCAAACTAAGGACATGTTATATTGCCTCTACATAATCAGAGTTCCTGGATGGACATGGAGGGTTGGCTTAAATTTAAAATACAAAAGTAAGGTAGGAAACATGGGGAACTGAAAAGTATCCTGTGACCCCTTGTCCTGGGAATCCAGGTCTCCCTTCACAGAGTCCACACAAAGTTTGTTTAGGGGAAAAGCCCACCTTTGCTCAGCTTGTCTGGCTCCTTACAGAGGATGGTACATATCAGCTAATCAACTATTCCACGGCTGATCTGGATCAAGCAGGTTACTCAATGCTACACTGGCTATTCATACACCTCAGCTTCTGTGGCAACTGACTGGAAGACAACAAGCTGCTGGAAGACAACTATGGCTTTGATGGATTTTCCCATCTTCCCATCTCTGAGATCATCTGGTTCCTCCTTTCTCAGGATACTTATTCACTTAAGATCCAGAAAGAATAAACACAAAAGAAAAGAAGTACCATCCATTTATGGATTCATGGTCCCTAGGTCTAGGAGCTTGTTACTGCTCCTTCCTAACCCAGAGGTTCAAAGTACTTTTATCACAATGTATTTTACCTGATTGTCTCTTTTAATTGGGTCTATTTTTTTTGCTTTTTTTTAGGTCATGATTACCTTTTAATTTCAACTAAAGCATGTTAGGTTCTGCTCCAGCCCTTTATTTTAAATCTGTATGCATCTTTCTCTTTCAGCTATGACTCATAAATAACATATTGTTGTATTTTGCTTTCTAATTCATTCTGCTATCTGCTTCCACCTTATGGGTGAGTTATTCCATTCACATTTAGTTATGATTACTGTTTCTTTCCTCCCCCTTTTCTTTGGTTCCTCTTCCTCTCTCTCTCACCTGTCCTTCCTCAAAAGTATATTTGGCTTCTAACCAGTATATCCTTTAATCTACCTTCCCATTTGTCGTCTCCCTTTTTTATTATCTTCTTCCTTTGTTATTTCCTTATTAAGTTATATTTCTATACACAACTGAGCATGTATATATATATATATATACATTCTTCCTTCTTTGAAGCAATGCTTATGAGAGTGAGATTAAAACATTCCCTGCCACATACACCCCCATATTTCCCTTCTCTATAAAAGCTCTCCCTTATACACTTCCTTTATGTGAGAAAATTCACCCAATTCTGCCCCTCCTCCCTTCTTTCAGTGCATACTTTTTTCTCATCTCTTTATTATTTTTGGAGATTATTCCAACATAATTGACTCACATTCATGCCTCCTATCTATGTAAACTCCTTTCAACTACCCTAATAAGGGTAAAAGTTTTAAGGAGTTACATGTATCATCTTCCTGAATAGGAAAGTAAACAGTTTAACCTTATTGAATTCCTTATGTGTACTCTTTCATGTTGACCTTTTTATGCTTCTCTTGAATCTTTTGTTTAATTATTAAAGTTTCTATTCATCTCTGGTCTTTCTATTGGGAATGTTTGAAATCCCTGTATTTCTTTAATATCCATTTTTCCCTGAAGGATTATACTCAACTTTCCTGAGTAGGTTATTCTTGGTTTCAGCCATAGCTCCTCTGCATTCTGGAATATTATGATATTTCAAGCCCTCTATTCCTTTTGTTTCAAAACTGCTAAATCTCATGTGATCCTGACTGTAATTCCATGATGTTTAATTGTTTCTTTTTGGAGGTTTGAAGTTTTTCTCTTTGATTTGGGACCTCTGAAATTTGTCTATAACATTCCTGGAAGTTTTCATTTTGGGAATCTCTTCCAGAAGGTGATCAGTGGACACTTTCAATTTCTGATTTACCCTCTGGATCTAAGATATCAGAGCAATTTGACCTTACACTTTCTTAAAATATAATGTCTAGATGCTTTCTTTGATCATGGCTTTAATGTAGTCCAATAATTCTTAAATAGATCCTTGATTTATTTTCTAGATCATTTGTTTTTCCAAAGATATATTTTACATTTTCTTCTATTATTTTCATTCTTTTGACTTTTTTTTATTGTTTCTTTAACTCACATGGAGTCATTAGATTCCATTTGCCCAGTTCTAACTTTTAAGGAATTATTTTCTTCAATGAGTTTTTGTACCTCCTTTTCCATTTGGTCAATTCTACTTCTTAAAGAGTTCTTTTCTTCAGTGAATTTTTGTACCTCCTTTTCAACTTGGTGTATTCTGCCTTTAAAGATATTTTTTTCAATGAATTCTTGTGCCTTTTTTTATCATTAGAAAAAATTTGTTTTTTTAAAGTGTTATTTTCTTTGGTATTTTTTGTGCCTCTTTTACTCAAGCTGTTAATTTTTAAAATAATTTTCATTGCTCTCATTTCTTTTCCCAGTTTTTACTCTACCACTCTTATCTCTTTCTTCATTTTTTTTCCAGGAATTCTTGCTGACCTTGAGTTCAATTAGTATTTTTCTTTGAGACTTTGTTTAAAGACCTCTAATGAAAAGGAATCGATCATATCCTTAGATAACCTATTTCACATTTGTATAGTTTTAATTAAGAGAAGAAAATGGCAAGCCACTCCAGGAAATTTGTCAAGAAAACCCCATTGACAGTATTGGTGTGCTATGGTCCATAAGGTCATGAAGAGTTGGACATAACAGTTATTAAGAAGATTTTGGTTTGTTATCCCTGACAACAAAACTAACTTTGTCTCTTTGTCATTTCTCACAATCTCATTCTCTTTAGGAGATTCACCCAACCTACTGAAGACCTTCTTTTAATTTTTATGGTATCTCATAAGTTCCAGTGTAGTATTTGAGATGACTGCTTAGTAACAGGAAAGAAAACTTAAAGCATACAGGGGAAAAGTTAATGAGGAAAATGTGGTAAAGGTCTAAATTCCTGTAGGTTTAATGCTTTTATTTTGGTCTACATAATACTGATGATTTTTTTTTCAGCCTAGGGCATTCTGACTGACTAATTCTCATGGCTGATTGCAGGATAAATCCATTGTCATTTTCTATTTTCACTACATTTTCAAAGAGCAAAAAGTTCATCTTTTTTAAAAGGCCAAAAGCAGTGCACACCAAATGTCTATAACACAATAATAAAAAGGACAAAATCAAAATATTTCTGAAACAGAGAGAAACTAAGTTAACAAGGATTTGAAATTGCTCTATTAAAACTCCAGGACATCTGCTTGTCAGTTAACAAAAGTGATGAAGACTGACCTCCTTCCATCACCATCTCCACCCCTAGAACAGCAAGCTTGTGTCAGCAGTCAGGTTGCCAACACAGGAGGAGAGAAAAGAAAGGGAGTGTGAGGGGGTATGGAGAGTACATAAAAATAGAGTGGTTGTAGAGAAAGAGAAGAGATGTTTTTGTAGGGGATTCCACACACAGGGAACTTACAGACACATAGACAATCCAGCATGCCCATGTCTCTTCCACCAGAGTCTCTTGTTTTTCCTGAAGGCTCCCAACACAAGTTGTTTTGGAATTGCTTTCTAGCTTCCCCCCCCCCCCACACCCAACATTTTGTCTCCTCAAGCTGATCTGTAACCAGAGATTCCATAACCTGAGACAAAAACATTTGAATGTGGGAAAGAGGAAAAGGAACCGAGGAACCAGTGATGATGACACAGAAGACAGACAGACTCTAATGGACTTTATACTAAGAGAAGGACTGCATTATCACATGCTTATTCTGACTGTGCTCACTTGCATATTGAAAGTGAGGCAAATCCTGGGAGATATCATTATAATGAGACTCTAGAATGGAGTGGTAACTGAGGGTGAAGAAGTCGAGGTCATTCCGGGTGGCACAGGCCAGTCAAGGACCAAAAGGAAAAGGAGCAATGATGGCAAGATTGCCACAGAGAGTAAGCACAAACCTCCCCATTTCAACCCATGTTAGCAGCCCAGGGAATAATTCTGACCACCTCACCTTTCTTATGACTCTACTTATTTTTAAAAAATTACTTAATATTTTGTTTTCACAGTCTTTTTTCAAATTTTAAGTTCCAGATTCTCTCTCTCCCTTCACCCCCTCCCCCATTAGAAGGCAAACAATTTAGACATAATGTATAATGTGTAATTTTGCAAACCACATATCCACATAAGTCATTCTGTGGAAGAAAACACAGACAAAAAAACCCAAACCCAAGAAAAATTAAGAAAATAAAAAGACAGTATCTTCATTCTGCATTCAGGCTCTATGAGTTCTTTTTCTGGATATGTATAGCACCTTTCATCATAAGCCCTTCAGAATTGTCTTAGATCATTGTCTTGCTGACCATAGCTAAGTTATTCATAGTAGATCATACAATATTGCTGTTACTGTGTACAATGCTCTCCGGGTTTTCCTCATTTCCCTTTGCATCAATTTATATAAGTCTTTCCAGGAAAGCACCTTGGTCATCATTTCTTAAATTTATGGCTGAACTTACAATCTTTTCAAAAGCAGAGAAAAGAAAGAGTGGCGGGGATATTGACTTACTTCCTTCAGATTTCTCATAGCCTAGTAATAGTTGTGCAATAGTTCTCAGTGAATTGTTGAGTTGCATTTATCCAATTTTTGCTTCCAAACTAGAGTATTCAATCAATCAATAACTATTTATTAACTGCTTACAATGTTCCAGGCACTATAATAGTGGTGGGATTACAAATAATGGCACATTTCTTACTCTACATGAGCTCATATTTTAATACAGGAGGCAACAAGTATGTTTATAAGTATATATGGCATCACTATAAAGATAATAAATGCAAATAAACATAAAGTGGTTAATTATAAAGTATTTGGGAGAGAGGAACTAATGGTTAGGAAGAATCAAAAAAGACTATATAGAAGGTGATATTTTAGTTGCATCATCTCAGATAAGAGGGATCCTGTAAGATGGAAGTGCATTCCAGGGAGAGGGGTATGATCAATGTTAAGGCATAGACATAAGACAGGGAGGAAGAGAGAGATGGATGGTTTGACTGGACTGAAAGATCCAAGAGAGGGACTAGAAGCCAATTAAGGAAGAAATATGGGTTGGTGCCAAGTTCTAAAGGGCTTTAAAAACTAAAAATAGAGTTTATATTTGATCCTAGGGGCAATAGGAAGCCACCAGAATTGATGGAATATTTGAGTCACGTGTTCATAAAGGGTTTGATAAAAGTCATTTTGGCTATAGTGTATAAGTTGTACTGCAGTGAGTAGTGAGAGATTCAAACAGAGAGAGGAAATGGAATAATCACCTCACGGTACCATAGCTATGCACAGGGCTATGGTTCTTCCCAAGGACTTCAAATAAGTGAAATATTGGCTCCGTTCAGATGTGCTTACTCAGGAGTATTTAAGGATATGTTTGGTTCAAGTATGATCTAGATTTAAGCCTCTCTAAGATCTACTGTGTGCATTCAATGAAAAAAATATGAAATTCCATCCAAAGATATATTTCTCAAGTTGTTTTCTTTTTGTCACTTAAAAAATAGGTGTGGAATGGGAGAAGAGAGGACAGCATGAAAGAAGAGAAGAAAAGGTTTTAAATTAGGCTAGGATTTAGTGTTCTTAACTCTACTTTAAATACGATAAATTCCAGAGCAACTTGAAACCCTCTTTCATCCTCTCCTCCTCTCTTCTCCTCCCCATTTCCACAGTTTTTTTTTTTTTTTTGGAAGGGGAAGAGCAGGGCAATTGGGGTTAAGTGACTTGCCCAAGGTCACATAGCTAGTAAGTGTTAAGTGTCTGCGGCTGGATTTGAACTCAGGTCCTCCTGACTCCAGGGCCAGTGCTCTATTCACTGTGCTTCCTAGCCACCCCTGTTTTTTTTTAAGAAAACAAAAGTAAAAAACATTCCTGCTTTCAAGGAATTTATACCTAAGTTAAAATTAAGTTTCTGCAGACAGATTTTGTCCCTTTCTTCTCCATCATGTTCTGTTATTCCTGACCTAACCCAGTCAACCCTGCTGCTTCCCTATTTCCTCCCAATTCTTTGGGCTGCTAGTGCACTCCCACTCGAGGCTTTATTATAGTCATTCCATTTATGTTTTTAACTTGCTTCACTACCAGGCAGAAGAGAATGGGAAGCAGCGTGATTAAAAACCTAAAATTTTTCTGCCTTCCTATAGTTTCTTTACCATGTAATAAGTACTATCCCAGGCAGCACTGAAACCTCTTTCATGCTAAGCATTATTTATAGACTATATTGAGGCTATTGGGACAGCCAATCAATTGCTGTTCAAGGTCCTGACTGAGGATGGAGAGAAAAAAGGCTTTTCCTGAAGCACTGGGCTCTGAAATTGGCCCAAGACCAAAAGCAACAGCTATTCCAAAGACATTGCAGAACCCCAGGTGGTATCAAATGGGACAGCCCAGTTCAAAGTACAGCACTTTTTATTCTAAATTTCTAGTTAAAGATGATAAAGGAAGCAAACCATGGTCATATAAGAAAATTGGGAACAAGTGTAATCATGGCATGTTGAAGTGGATAAAGAATGTTAGTCTCAGAATCAGGAAAAATATGGGATTGAAAGGTACTAATTCAAGGTGAACCTAGGCAAGTTTGGGACTAGAATAAAAGAGATTTAGAACTGCAAGGGGCCAACTCAGAGATCATCCAGTCTGCCTCCCTTATTATACAGATAAGCAAATTGAATCCCAGAGAGGTTAAGTAATTTGTTGTAGTTTGATTTGTAAGTGGCAGAATTTGTACCCATGTCCTCTGACTTTAAATCTAGCACTTTTCCCTTTTTGTTGCTATTTTGTCATTCTAGTCACGTCCAGTTCTTTGTGATACCTCTTGGGTTTTATTGGCAAAGATACTTGGAATGGTTTGCCATGTCCTTCTCTAGTTCATTTTACCAACAAGGAAACTGAGGTAAACAGGGTTAAGTGACTTATTCAGGGTCACATGGCTATTAAATATCTGAGGCCAGATTTGAACTCATGAAGATGAATCTTCCTGATTCCAAATTCAGTGCTCTATCCATTGTTTTTCTCAACTGTAAATAGGGGATGATAATATTTGTTAAAATTAGGATGACTAATCAATACACAAAAGGTAACCACTAGATAATCCAGAGACATGCAATATTTGAATATTTTACCACATAACTATGTGGATATGCCATATAACTATATAAGTTACAATATAACTATAGATGAGCCAAGCATATGCTTGCTTTCAAATCTCTCCTCCATACTGAAATTATGAAAGCCTTCCTGACTGCTACTTCTTGGTCTCCTTCACTGGGTCTTCATCCAGGTTATACCCACTAACCATGAGTATTAGAACTGTATTGCCTTTATCTATGGATGAGGGGCCATGTACCTACAGGCAACTTTAAAGATCTAGCACACATGTCTCCTGGGGAACTGAACTGGTTCATAACTGGGGGTCAAAGCCAGTTATATCTTGACCTTAATACCAGCTGGCTAGGCAACATATATCATTCTGAGTATCAGCTCCTTGCAAATAGGGATTGTTCCATTCTTTGTACTTGTACTTCCAGCACAGTACTTGACACATAGTAGGTCTTAATAAATACTAATTGAGTAATTATTAAAAATGGAACCAAGGATACATACACGTGTGTGTGCATGTGTGTATGGTACCATTTCTCTGCCAAAGGTAGCACAATGTTTTACTAGTGAGAAGATCTCAGGAAAGTCTAGAGGGGAATAATGATCCCTATTTACCTTGGTCAAGCTACTTCCAACGTACAATGAATTAGACTCTCCCCACCCCAAAGTAGTGACATGCCTCACAAAGTTGTGAGGGAAAACTTTTGTAACCTTTAAAGAGCAATAACAGACACACAATACACACGTATATACACACATGCATATATAATGTATACACATGCGCATATACACATATGTGTGTGTATACACGCATAAATATGAATTATTGCGGCAGAAGAGGAAACATGGTGCTCTTAGATGTATTCCTATTATACTTCCTCTCCTTTCCATTTCTGTTGATTCTCAGAAAATTTGCAGATAATTTCTCAGAAAGGTAAACATTTCTATTGAAAAAATGTGTAAAGGAGTAGCCAGGTTTTCCCCACCAGAACCTACTATCATCTGTATTTCTTTGTAAATGCATATTGGGCCAAGTTTGAAGGCATATGGGGGAAGGAGATTGGAAAATACAAGAGCATTATGTAACAGCTCAGGTAGCATCCCAGTAAAGTCTTCAGCGTGCTTGAACCAGAAGTGGATAGGGCTAGGCCTTCCTCAAAAGAACATCCCAAGAGCTCTAGAAAGAAGGTGAAAGCTTATTGTAATGGTGGGGAGGGGGGTGATGATAATATGATGATGATGAGAAGTCCAAGGTGTCTATAAATGGAGGGGCCCAAATGCTAGGCCTAGGAAATAAGTTAAAACCAACAGAAATTTGGGATGGGGCAATAAGGGAGAGCTTCATGGACCAGATGGAGATAAGAAGGGATAGAGTCAGGATGGAGTCGGGAGAGGAAGCATTTTTGGCAAGGAACAGCAAAGGCTAGTGTCGCTGGATCATAGTGAAAATGGAGAGGGTAAGGTATAAGTAGACTGGAAAGATAGAAGAAAGGTTGTAACGTTTTCAAAGTCAAACAGGCTATTATATTTGAATCTAGAGGTAATAGAGAGCCATGGTAGCTTATTGAATGGATGACATGGTCAGACCTGAGCTTTAGGAAAATCAATTTGACATCTGTGTGGAGGATGAAATGTAATGAGAAGAAACTTAGGAGACCAAGCAGAAGCCTATTACGATAGTCCAGGCATGAGGTGACGAGAGCCTACACCAGGGTGAGGCAGTATCAGAGGAGAGAAGGGAGTTGATGCAAGAGATGTTACAAAGATAGAATTTGCTCTCCTGTAAAATTTTGCCAATAAGACCTTAATAACACTTCCAAGGAATGTTGTGATGATGAATTAACATATGTAAAGGGCCTTGTAAAACCTATAGCACTATATGAATAAATACATCTTTGCAGGCCCAGTTCATTGTTAATTTTATTTTTAATTTTTTAAAAATGTTTTCTTTAGATAAATGATCTGGCAACTAGGCCTCACATTTTGGTGGGCTTGCCTCCTTTCTAAGGATGTTTGACAAGTGGTAGCCCAGGTAACACACCCTAATGGCCACAACCCTGGAAATAATGAAATTGTTAATGAAGAATTTTCTAACTGATTTGAAGGAGCCTCCCCAAGAGAGAAAGGATCTCAAAATGAGCTCATGTGGGCATGTGATGTGGATGGAGGGATTGTACTAATGGGAAGATTTCCCTCAGATACTTGTTTTTTCCACAATAACTTTTTCTGATGTGCAGAGTTCTATTTGTGTTATTTAATTATCCAACTCATGCTTCTAGTAGAGCATGGTCTCCTACTCACTCCTCCAATTAATCTTTCTGTCTTCCTCAATGAATCAAATTCCATTTGACAGCTCAGAATTGAACCAAACCACAGAAGGGTGGGGACAGGGGGTGGTCCTCAGTTACATTTTTAATTGGATTTTTTCTATGGTGTGATCTTTTATTGAAATAACTGCCTCCAGCATTTGCCACATCTAAAGAACAAATATGATAAATGTTCTCTTTGAAATGTCTACACTCAATCTAGTATCCCCAGACCTGTCTGTAAGTCTTGCTGCTGGTGGGGGATGATGTTTCTTTTGTGCTATCTTTTCTCCCAGGGAAGGTCAGTAAGTATACTTTTAGGTGAATTGAATTCATTTCCCCTATCACCCCCCACTGTGGGAGAATATATGAATTAATCTTCATTGAATTTCATACAAGACATTTCAAATGAAAAGAACTAGCAATTAAATACAGATTCCTCCCCAAACAAAACACCACAAAAAATAGTAAGGCAGAGACTAGGGCCAAATACAATAAGTTACTTTTCAACCTTTCTTGAAAATAACATATTCAGGGATAATTAGAGTGTTAACACACTAAGACACGGTTTAAAGTTGAACATATCAGATATTAAATTTAGCCAGAAAGAGGGTGTTATGGGAATGGGAATTTAAGGTCTTGCCTGCCCCTAGGCCCTTTGATAGGCTTAAGTGACTCTAAGAACCTTCCTTGATTTGAAAATATACTCTGCCCCCTAATAGGCTGAATGGTCACATGGAGCCTGTGTCAGGAGGCTTGTTTTTCAGGAATGCCCACATCTTGGTGCTGTGTGATTGGGCAGTTGGTCAAGAGGGTTGTGACATTCTCTGAGCCAGGAGAAGGCTAAATATACCCTGATATGAGATTTTGCTTTGGGGCTCACTTTGAGAAGAGTTGTATGATTTGACCAGATGAGACTCTGGGCAGCCATTGAGCCTCCTGGCTTTGAAAACCCAGATGTTGGTGCTTCCCTCTCTGGTAACTGACTAGGTATGGATGTAATGGTTGGACACTTGGAAGCCTGTCTGGTGATTTGTTTCTCTGTCTGTATTTTTTGGTCTACTTGTAACCTCTGTATTCTCTGAAGTTCAGGGTGCTGACCTTTTCCCCCTGAACTAGGTAAATGACATATATTTGATAAAGCAAGATTGTTAACCCATTTTGAGTTGCTTTCCTTTAGAAAAGCAAATCTAAGAACCTGTGTTAGCAGCCATCCTGGGGACGCTAGGGTGCTTGCTGCTACAGAGGGGTTGGTGAAAATGTGGGAAGAGAAGAGTTTGCTTTAGATTTGGAATGAGAAAATTGAGTTTTAGGAAATTCTTGGGTATTCTTTTGTTGAAACTACCCCAGGCATACTGGGGTAAGAGAAACTATAACAGATTGGAAATGTGCCATGGCCAGCATACCTATTAGTTGATATGAGGACAGTATATCCCATAATCCCTCCTCATTTTGACCCCCTGTGTTACTTAATTCAAAGCACAGACTGTTTGATAAGAAGAATGACACTGTGGATTAATCTTGAATATGGACTTGCAAAGGGCATAAACCACAGGTATTGAGGTCACCAACTCACAATCATTCCCATTCATGGATAATGGTCTAGCAGACATTTATATACCACTTTGAGGTTTTCAAAAGCTTTGAGCTTTGCAAACTCTCTGTAAGATATAAGGAGTTTCATTTTAGTGATAAAGAACTAAAGTTCACGACAGTTACATGACTTGTATATGGTCACAAAGCTGGTAAGTATCAGAGGCAGGTCATTCTGACTCCAGGTCCCTTTCCCCGACTACTACACGATGCTGCCTTCAGAGATTAGGAAACATCTCCTGATTAAGGAACTCTTGGAAATCAACCATCGCTAAGGTGGAAGTTACAAAATTTTGCTCATAACTTCTATGAGCCTCATTTGCCTCATCTGAAAAATGGAAACATTTTTTCTCATCTACTTTTTAAAAATAAGCAATATTAAATGAGTGTTAGGAGGACTCATTTCGGTGTCATGAAAATGCCTGTAGTAGAGCTCTCTAGAGAGAAGGGGCATCCCAGAAGAGACCATGCTCACATGGTGATGTCATAGTCTCCTCCAAACATAGCTGATGTCTGAAACTTCTTTGATCAGTTCTGCCCTGGACTTTGAAGAATTTGCTAGGGTTAGGATAGATAGAGAAGAATTCTTGGGTATGGGCACAAGAAAACCAAGGCAGAAATATAAGTTCCTTTAATTCCATAGGGGGAGAAAGAAGAGAGAGGGGAGGCTGATAATAGGCAGATAAACAGACGGAGAAAGGGCAAATACAGAGGGGTGCCCACCTCCCTGTAGGAATAAAGAAATGACTTGATTTTGTGAGCTATCCAGAAATGAAGCAGCCAGGGTCACTGGAGGGCTTATGAAATCTGCAACCAGAAGGACAGAGGAATTGAGTCTGACTGCTTCCTACCTACTGTGTGACCTGAGAAATTTGTCTGATGTCTCAGAGCCTGAGATCTGCCATTTATAAAATGTGTGAGTTGGAGTATATTCTTTCTAAAGTCTCGTTCAGGGGTAATTCCTAAAAGGCCTGTCTCCATATGGTTTTTAATAACATCTGGTTGTTTTTTCAGGATTTTTCTTGGTCATGCAATAAATTGTCAGGCTCCTTATACCAGAGTCCAAGGAGAAGGGTGACCTGTGAATGAGGATTTAAATGTGATTCATTAAACATTTATGAATCACCCACTGATCCTCTGAGGTCAGAAACCCCATTCTCTAGCTTTGCTGAAAAAATTACATTTGAATAGCTTCACTAATAAAACATTATTTGTCCTGGGTATTGAACTTCTTTAAAAGGAAATAAACAAAAAATCTCATATGTATTTGTGTGCACCTTGTTAATGCAAAAGTATTAGCTTATTTTTCTTTCCCTTACTTACTCCCAGTTCTCATCTTAAATGACAAAATTTCAGATCACATAATCAAATGCTTTGAGCATATATATACCAGACTGGCTCTAAGTGATCCTGGGAGGGATGGTAGTAGAGAGGGACAGCATTTTATTTCATAGAATTTTAAGGATGAAATGACATTTGATGGAGGAAAGAGGCCCTGTCTGACAATAACTATATCACAAGGTGAAGTTACCCTGGAGAGCAGTAGGTCCTAGTATATAGAAGGTTACAGAACATTTTGATCTCATTTAGCCCTCCAATACTACTAATAATAGCAGCTCACTTTCTTTTAAAAATAGATTTTATTGATATCTTTTGCTTTTACATGACCTAGATTTCTGCCTATAGCCTTCTCTGTCCCCCCTCCCAGATAGCCATCTCTTAGAACAAAAAATTTAAAAAGAAAGAAAAGGAGGTAGAAGATAAATCAATTAAACTAATTAATAATAATAATAATACCATAGTGCTTACAATGTGCTAATAGCTTTAAGATTAATAATATAGTTTTAAATTTGTGAATATTAATACATATATTTTAAAAATATGACATTATACTCAATGTTCTATATTTGTGGCCTCCTCATTTCTATATTGTAATGAAATGAGATATCTTCTCATTTCTATTCTTTGGGGCCATGCCTGTTCTTTGTTATTTCACAATATTAATTTTCAATTTTTTTGTGGTGGTTCTTTTGATTTATGCTGTTATACTCATTGTACATATGGTTTTCCTTACTTCGTTTTGCATCAGTTCATTTATACTTTTTCATTTTTCTCCATATTCATCATGTTTGTTGTTTCTTGTAGCATAGTAATATCCTCTTACATTCATGTACCACAATTTGTTTATCCATCCCCCAATTTATTTGCTGTCATAGACAAGTGAGCAGTCCAAATTTCTATTACTAAATACTTTACTCACAAAACTCCATGATGTAGGCATATCATAGGAGTATTACTATTCCTTTTTAATAGTTGAGTAAACTGAGGCACAGAGAGACTATCCATGGTTATATGAATGATTAGTACCAAAACAGGGATTCAAAGCCAAGTCTTTTGTACCTAAGACCATTTCATTATACTTTGCTGTCTTTCTAGTCAAGCAACAAACATTTATGTAGATATAATATAACCTCTTTGTTACATGCTATAAAAAGTGCCAAGAAGCTAGTTTTGTCTCTCCACCAAGTAGATTAGAACCTAATTAATTGAGGAAACTTGCCTATACACACAGAAGGATAATTAGCAATATCAACCCGCAAGTGAAAAGTGTCAAAAAAAAGTTGATAATACAATGTGTCCCACAATTCCAAGAGAAGGGGAGACTACTTCTATCTAAGGTTTAAAAGAAAGTCTTTAAGTGAGAATGTGAGCTTTGAACTGGACTTAGAAGGATAAATAGGATTGAGAGAGGTGAAAAGGAAAAGGAAAGTTGTGTTTGGGAATGGGTGAAAGGGTATGAAAGCGAGGACAAGAACAGAGCAAGGACAACAATGCAAGTGGTGTTTCTGAGGTGATAGTGAATATAGTTGTAGCACTGGAAAAGAGATGGTGTGGTCATCTGGGTTGTTTAACTTCTCCTCTTTTTCCTTCATACTGACTCATTGCCCAGGTGGGTTTCCCAGTGTAAATGCTACATTTCCATTCTGGAAAATAGTTACCAAATGATCTATAACTCTCATTATTTTGTTGCTAACTCTAAGACTCTAGTCATAGATAGTACTTCTACCAAAACAGTAAAGAATTAGATCTATCTCTTTCTTTCTTCTGGGGATATTTCCTCCTCAATTGCTTCCTCCCAGCTATATTTCTAATACGTATACCTCTTTAGTAGATGCCGGGTGCTCACCCATTGTTTATAAAAGACAAAATAAATATTTGAAACAAAGAAAGTTAAATACTAATCTGCCCCTCTCCTCTGCCCCAATGTCCAGAGGAAAAGTCTGCAAGCTCTCATGAAGGAGAGGGGAGAAAGGACATACAGCATTACTACTTTGGCATCTGATGTCCAGGAGTCATGTCTCCATAAGATAACTACTCTCCTGGCACACCTTATTCCCTATTTGACCTATTCAATGTCAATCCTATAATCCTGGCCCCTTTGCACAGCTGTTTCTTTTCTCCTCTATATGTCTTTGTAAACCTTCCCTTTCCCTCAGTCAATATGACTTCCTATAGCTTCCCTTTCTACAGTTCCAGGTTTTTTCTGTAAAGAATTGGTATCTTTTTGAGGCTATTACCTGTATTCAATAAACTGATTTTAAAAGATTATTCTAAGTCACAATCTATCATTCTTCACCCTAATCTGTTGTTTTATTTCTGAATCATTCAGTGGACTAATGTGTATTTCTTTTTAAAATAATTAATTTTTAGTTTTCAACATTCACTTTTACTTCTTCCCCTCCCCCCATTCCCCTAAGATGGCATGCAATCTGTTATAGGCTCTACATGTACAATTATATTAAACATATTTCCACATTAGTCATGTTATGAAAGAAGAATCAGAATAAAAGGGGAAAACCATGAGAAAGAAAAACAACTACAAAAGAAAATAGTATACTTTGATCTGCATTCATATGCCATAGCTCTTTCTCTGGAAGTGGATAGCATTTTCCATCATGAGTCTTTTGGAATTGTCTTAGTTCCTTGCATTGCTGAGAAGAGCTAAATCTATCAAAGTTGATCATTGCACAACTTTGCTGTTACTGTGTACTGATTCTGTTCACTTCACTCTGCATCAGTTCATATAAGTCTTTTCAGTTTTTTCTGAAATCCACCTGCTTGCCATTTCTTATGGAACAATAATATTCCATTACATTTATATACCACAACTTGTTCAGTCATTCCCACAATTGATGGGCATACCCTCAATTTGAAATTCTTTGCCACCACAAAAAGAACTACTATAAATAATGTCTGTCCTTTCCCTTTTTTATGATCTCTTTAAGATGCAGCCCTAGTAGTGGAATTGCTGGATAAAGGGGTATGCACAGTTTTATTGGCCTCTGGGCATAATTCCAAATTGCTCTCCAGAGTGGTTGGATCATTTCACAAGCTCGCTAACAATGCACTAGTGTTTCAATTTTCCAGCATCTTCTCCAACATGTATCATTTTCCTGTTTTGTCGTGTTAGCCAATCTGATACATGTGATGTGGTACCTCAGAGTTGTTTTAATTTGCATTTTTCTAACAAGTAGTGATTTAGAGCATTTTTTCATATGATTATAGATAGCTTCAATTTTTTCATCTGATTAAACTTTAAAGTGTGCTCTGCAGAAAAGGGATTTCCTGAAGAGTTGGTTGTTAAACATTTACCAGCATACCTCTGACAGTGGATGGCTAAATGACTACTTGGTTGGAGTTTATGACTTATATACATCTCTGTGCTTAGCCTTTTTATTTGTAAAAGGATGTGGATAATCCCTCCTAAATAAATGTATAAAAATTAAAAAAAAATTTTTTTCATCTGAAAACTGTATGTTCATTTCCCTTTTGCATTTATCATTTAGGGAATGTCTTGTATTCTTATTAATTTGATTCACTTCTCTATTTATTTTAGAAATGAGACCTTTTTCAGAGACACTGGATGTAAAAATTGCTTCCCAGCTTTCTACTTCTTTTCTAATCTTGGTTGCATTGGCTTTGTTTTTGCAAACCATTTTTAATTTAATGTAATCAAAATTATCCATTCTGCACTTCATAATGTTCTCTCTTTCTTGTTTGTTCACAAATTCTTCCATTCTCCATAGATCTGACAGGTAAGCTACTCCTTGATCTCTAATTTGCTTATAGTATCATCCTTTATGTCTACATTGTGTACCCATTTTGACCTTATCTTGGTATAGGGTGTAAGATATTGGTCTATGCCTAGTTTCTGCAGCACTATTTTCCAGTTTTCCCAGCAGCTTTTGTCAAATAGTAAGAACTTATCCTGGAAGTAGCAGTCTCTGGATTTATCAAACAGTAGATGACTATAGTCATTGACTACTCTGTCTTGTATACCTAACCTGTTCCACTGATCCACCACTCTATTTCTCAGCCAGTACCAAGTCATTTTGGTGATTGTTGTTTTATAATACAGTTTGAGATCTGGTATAATCTGTACTTCTTAAAGAGATCACCTGGTGTGTTCTCATATTTTATAGTTTATTTAGCACTTTATTGTTGCTCCCTTTTCTGTGATTAGGTTTGGAATTTTCAAAGATTGCTACCTTCCAGAGGGGTCAAGTTGAAAAAATAGGGGAAGGTAAATCTAGAAAGTAGATCATAGAGAAACTTGAAACAAGCTTGAGCAAACTTTCATCTTGCTCAAAAGATTGATGCTACAGTAGGGATTTTGGTCCCTCCCATTAGATATGGACCAAGTGCTGGCTCTCAGTGTCTCAGCTGCTTGCATTAGTATTGGGAACACCATACCCCCTTCATATATATAATTATGTTTTTTTTCCATCACTGTAAGATTGGAATAGGTTTTACTAAGGCTAAAGGGCATAAGCATCCTTCCAGGTGGAAGGAAGTTGATATCTTCCCTTGTGTTCTGGGGAAGAAGGCTGGCTTTAAATATGATAAAAAATGGATTTTCCTGATTTGACAAATGTGAATAAAGCCATTTGGTCTCCTCTTTTTATACTCACCATTCTATCATATTCTTTTTTTTAAAGAGTAAAATAAATAAAAGAATAAAACAAGCATTTCCATAACAGCATAAAAAAGAAAATTTCACATGAAATTTCAAATATACTATGTACAACTTGCTATTCCTTTTAAATATATGATAAAGTTATCTCCTATTTTTTTTCTTTTTTCTTCCCTCCCTCATCACTGCCCTAGAGATGGTTACCATTAGACACAAATAACTAAATATATGTAAAATCATTCTATGTATACTTCTACTTATTAGTTCTTTCTCTGGATGCAGATAGCATTTTCTTTCATATAATTTGGGTATTTATAATAGTTAAAATGACTTATTCACTCAAAATCATTCTTAAAACAGTATTGCTGTTCCTGTATGCAATGTTCTCTTGGTTCTTCTAATTTCACTCTTCATTATTTCATGCAAGTCTTTCCATGTTTTTCTAAGATCAGTGAGCTCATCATTTATTATAGCACAGAAAAATTCCATCACAATCATATACCATAACTTGTTCAACCATTCCCAAATTAATATTGTCTTTAAAAGAGTGATTGGGGGTGGGGTGGGGTGGGCAGGTAGGTGGCGCAGTGAATAGAGAAACAGTCCTGGAGTCAGGAGGACCTGATTTCAAATCCAACCTCAGACACTTAGCACTTACTAGCCATGTGACCTTGGGCAAGTCACTTAACCCCAACTGCCCTGCCCTCCTCCCTCCAAAAAAAAAAAGCAAAAAAAAAAAAAAAAAAAAAA
>NW_027186457.1:4932472-4942696 GCF_028583685.1 Petaurus breviceps papuanus | reverse complement strand
GTGGCGCACTGGATTGTAGTAGCGTCTTGTGGGTTGTTTGTCGTTTTCTTTGTTTCTTTTTTTTTTTGTTTTTTCTTTTTTTTCTTTTGATGAGATGAGGAAAGAAACTAACCCCCAACTGCCCTGCCCTCCTCCCAAAAAAAAAAAAAAAAAAAAAAAAAAAAAAAAAAGAAGAATGACCTGGAGCACTTATGAGTCTGAAGCCCTGGTTCTAGCCCCTACTTTATGTTTGATAAAGCTGTGTGACCTTAATCAAAGCACTTGACTTCTATGAAACTCAATTTACTCATCTAGAAAAATGTAGGGTCTCTAAGATCCCTTCTAGTTCTCAATCCATTGTTAATTCTTACCACTAGAGCTATTTCTATATCCCTATAAGATCTACATAACATTTTCCTCATTAAAACTTTGTGAGGTAGGTAGTATAAATATTTATTTATTCACTTATCTATCTATCTATCATCTATCTATCTATCTATTTATTTTCTCTATTTTTCTGATGAGGAAAACCAAGACTCATAGAGAATGTAATTTACCAATAAAGTTCAAATCCAGGTTTTCAGAATTTAAAAGATGAAGAAACCAGTGCTTTTTCCATTATACTAAAGTTTTCTTACAAAATTGCTCCCTGATCTGGTTCCCTCTCTTCCTTAGGAGGTTTTTCTGGGGGGAGGGGTATGAATTTATACAACTTTCAATCACTCATTCATTCAGTCAGTCACCATTTCTTGAGTATATTGGGGGTTGGACTGGATAAGTACTTTCCTAATCTAAAGAATATCCTCCTACTATACACAGAACAATGCATTCATTCAGGGACACACACATATTGTAGGAGACACAAAGGCATATCCCACATACCCAGTAAATTTTCAGTTCCTTGAATACAGTGATTATTTCACTTTTTAAATTACTGTCCCCATCACTAACACAGTGCCTTGTGTGAGGTTGGCATTTTAAAAAATGGTTGTCAAATTTAATCGAATGGCTGTGGTCCTTTGCATATATTAGCTCTATGTCATGCCAATAAAGTTGGCCCCAAAGTCAGAACATGTCAGTTTGCTGTGCTTAGTTTTTTAAAAAAAATCCTGTGTAATTTAATTCCTTTCAAAAATGTGATATCACTAAAGAGAATTATTTGTACAGGATACACAGATCCTGTAGTGTTGCTTTTTTATCACTCTTGGGGGTATCTTCTTTGTCTTATCTCCAGTGATCACAAAACAGGAATTTCAAAGGTTCTTCCTTTTAGTAATTGAGGAAGAGACCCAGAGGACAAACAAAAGGCCAAAAGACATCCAGCCAGACCCCTGGTTCATCTCTGTGTCCCCCATGTAGTGCATGGTGTCTTGTGCAATGTGTCTACTTAATAGGTGGTTATCACTGAATTGACAGGAGTGAAAAAACCAAACCAAACCTATGGCAAAGAGCCTACTCAGAAATATTCTTCTCTCTTCAAGTCTAACCTCTCTATCCACGTGTTAGAAGTTGTCAAGTTAAGACCAAATGCTCTTTGGGTGGCTTTATCAAGTTGGATCTGTCCAATCTTGAATCCTGGAAAATGGCAAATCAGTTCATGAGATGTATTCTAAAATAGCCTTTAAAATGTCAGATTTAGTTCAAGACATATGGTTAGATGTCTCATAGACTAGAAGGATGGAGATAGAATGAATATCTGATGCTTCCCTACTGAGAATCCTGGTTTGGGGGAGGGGCAAAGGGAGGTGGCACTGGAATCCAAAGATAAGGGGGTAGCAAAGGCAGCTTTGTCTAGACCAGAGAAATGCAGAAGTTCAGGCTTCAAATTGGAACACAGTGAAATTTATAAGCCATAAATACTTAACAGAGAGAAGTTTACTCAACCATACAAGAATCAATAAAGATACAACATTGATTCAAGATTAGCCAAGTCATAAGGATGTCTTCCTTGCTTCTTTAAAGAGAATGCAGTCTAACTTATGTACAAAAGATGTTATATGTATATGTTGTCCTCTCCACCCCATTAGAATGTAAGCTCCTTGAGGGAATGAAGTGATTTTTTTTCTTTTTTGTATTCTCAGTGCTTAGCACAGTGCATAGCGCTTAATAAATTTGTATTGACCCACTGACTGACTCCTACCACAAACTCTTACCACTTCCTTTTTTAAATAGTGGGTTATGTGGGGTGGTTAGGTGGTGCAGTGAATAGAGCATTGGCCCTAGAGTTAGGAGGACCTGAGTTCAAATCCAGCCTCAGACACTTAACACAAAAACTATAGCCATGTGACCTTGGGCAAGTCACTTAACCCCAATTGCCCCCCAAAAAGCAAACAAGCAAGCAAACAAATAAATAAATAGTGGATTATGTATATGCTCACATGATTTTGTCTAAATGTATTTCATGGGAAGCATCCTTAGATATTTGTGGAATCTCAACCAGTCTTCTCCAAGAGAGTCTTTGCTTGGTTTCTGCCTGGTGGAAGACATTCAAACACAAGACTCAAGAGAATCATAGAAAGGTAAACATGAAAGAGAAATTATATGGAACTCAGTAAGATTAAAGTCTTTATATTCCTATATGGGAAGATGCTTCATGTACCTCCTAAGACTTCCTCCATCCTCATGACTGAGGACTTTTAGAAAGGTGCTCTTTTGTCCCTGATACATCAGATGCAGGGATATAGCCAGTCACTTCTTCCTTCTCTAATCCAGGTCCTACAGGTATGACCAAGATTCTACCTATGTGGAACCTATCTTCTGTGGCTGCTTAGCATGACTTCTTGATCCTTCTCACACACAACCCTAGTAAAAAATTCTGAAACCTTTGATATCTCTAGTTGTATCTTTTCATCCCTTCATTCAAGCAACCAGTATATCCCTGGTGTCTAAGAGTGTCCCACCCTAATCAAAATCAGCAAAAAGGAAGAAACTGTGATCAATCACCTCATTTTAGTTTGAATTTAAGTCAGCATATTACTTCTCCCAGGTATACTTGCATTTGCTATATTTTTAGGGGAGCAATAAAAGATTTTTTTTCTTCATCAAAGGAATTTCATGCATCATTGAAGGAAATGAGCATTTATTAGGGGTTTGCTTCCACCAGGCACTTAACAAATTTATCTTATTTGATCCTCACAACAACCCTGGAAAGTAGGTGCTATTATGACCCCCAATTTACAGTTGAGGAGTAGAAGACAAATATGAAAAAACAGAAATGTAGAAAAGTAGAAAAGAAAATGACTTGTCCAGGATCACACAACTAGAAGTATAAGAGACCAGATGGATAAAAGAACTTTGGGGGACGGTGTCAGTCTTTCCAAATGTCTTTGAAATCTACTCTGCTTGCCTCAGAAACATTTTGACTTATAATGGTGATATACAAGAGTTGGCTATCATGTTATACATAAGTAGGATCCATCTTGAAGTAGAAAATTCTGACATTTTTAATATTATAAGCCCAACTCAGTAAAACCAGTTGTTAGCTACTCCAAAGGGATGGGGGTGGGGGAACATTAGGTTCAACATTAAATAAGCAATTACTCTATAATAATAAATATATAATAATTAATATATAATAATTAATATATAATATAATAATATATAATAACTCTATATTATCTAGTTATATATGACTTGGCTGGATTTAATCACATATCTCTTTCTTTTGGTGCCCAAAGTCTATCCTGATATAGCCATCTCATCAACTGCCAAGGCAGTAGACACTGAAGATTGAGATTGTCAAAATATTTGAAAACATAAGGAAGAAAAAAGGAGAGGCAAGAAAGAATACTCTTAACAGACGTGAAATGGTGCTTTGAGTGGACCACAAATAATTTCCCACTTAAGCTCCTTTTGAAAAGGGAGGGAGGTAAACACATATTTGAGTAGCTTGGCAGGTGTCTTGGCTACAAATAGGTGTCTTTCCTTGGTACCAGTTTATCCTGCTCCTAGCAAAGAAGGCTTGTGCAGAGGAATTTTGTTACTGACACTGAGACAAATTTGATGGTAACACCTTTAAACAGCCTTAAGGCTATTGATAAATAAAAAGACAAAAAAATCTGTGTCTTGGCTCCCTGTGAATGACATCACTGCCATTCCCTGTGACAGATGTTAACACCACTTGAGCTAGGTTTTCTCGGTGGACATAGTGATAAACACAATGAAAAAGCAACACACAGGTATTTTTATCCTCTAATATTAAAATGAAAATCTGGAAAAAAAACCCCAAAAGTGATAGGAAAAATTAATAGTTTGGGGGTGGGTTGAGGAGGAAGAAGAGGTGAAAGTAGTTTTAAACCCGCTAAATTGGAAATTAATAATAATAATTGCTAAATATGTATATACCACCTTAGGGTTTGTGATACACTTAATGCATCATTGAAGGGAATGAGCATTTATTAAGTGTTTTATATTTAAGATGCAAAAATATTTTCTCATTTGATCCTGACAGCTAGATGACACAGCGGATAGAGCGGAGGACAAAAGTCAGGATGATTTGAGTTTGTTGCTGTTTACTTGTGTCTGATTCTTTGTGACCCCCTTGGGGTTTTCCTGGCAAAGATACTGGAGTGGTTTGCCATTTCCTTCTCCAGCTCACTTTACAAATGGAGAAATTGAGGCAAATGACAAAGTGATTTGCCCAAGGTCACCCCGCTAGTGTCTGAGGCCAAATTCAAACTTACAAAGATGGGTCTTCCTGATTCCAGGCCCTACCTCTATCCACTGTGCCATGTAGTTGCCTCTGCCTTGAGTTTGAATCCTGACTTAAAGACTTTCTTAGCTGTGTGACCCTTGGCAAATTTCACCTTTCTCAGCCTCAGTTTCTCCATCTGTAAATTAGAGGTAATAACAGCCCTTGTCTCACAAGATAGCTTTGAGGATCAAATGAAATAACAAACTTTGCAATCTTCAAAGCGGCATAGAAATACTATAGGATATACAGATATATATATAGAAACATATAATATATACATATATATATATATATATATATATATAATGTGGAAATACTATAGAAATACTACCTTGTTGGGCAGGTAGAAGCTAGTATTATTTCCATTTGACAGATGAGGGTAGTTAAGTGACTTGCCCAGGACCACACAGCTAGTAAATATCTGAGGCAAGATTCAAATGGAGTTCATGCTGTCACCAGGACCAGTACGCTGTCCTCAGAGTCATCCAGAATGAGCCATCCAAGGTAGGAGAAAGAAGAGAGGTCTTAAATCTGAAAATGTCATGAATCCAGAAAAATTTATGCCATGGAAGAAAATTCTCCCAATGACTCCTTGTAATTCTGAAAGAACATAGTAGAGTAATTAATGAGAAACCAGGTGGCCCAAAATATCAACTTAAGTCCGATGTGAGGGATAGAATTAAAGATAGAATGCTGAAGGAGGAATGGGGCCAGACCACAGAAAATCATTAAATGGGTGAAACTGGCCCATTTTTCTTCGCTTTTGTTGTCTGCTGTTGCTACTCATCTCAGTCTCCTTGCCTTTCTCTGAAGTCCCTCAGCTTAGTTGCTTATCCACCTTAGTAGGTATAGATGCACATATGTATACATACATATATGCATATAAATGTTTACCTATAGTTTTAATTTAGGCGGTGGTGGGGGTGTTGTTATTTAGCCGCGGTGCAGTGTGAGTCCGAGAAGCAGCTGGACGCAGTTCATTGTAAATACTGTTTCTCACAGATTCAGTTTCAACACACAACCAGTTGTATTAGACCACTAAGGCATCAATTAATCAGAAAATATTTAAAGGCCTACTTGCTATGTGTCAGGCATTGTGCTAAGCACTAGAGATACAAAATCAACACAAAACAGAACCTGACCTTGAAAAGCATACAGTCTAATGCGAAAGATAATACATACATAACTAAAACAGAATATGTCAATATCAATATGACAAATTCAAAGTAGTTTGGGGACAAAGGACATACCAACAACTGTGGAACCAGGAAAGTCTTCACACCATCATATTCTAGATCTTTCCTTCCCTTTAATTATTGCCCTTTCAAACTTTTCCTATCTCGTGTTCCATTCTTTCAAGATTTTGGTAGGTAACAGTGATAATGACTTTGGGTTGGTGTGTTAGTGGGTGCTAATACTCTAGTTTAGTGCCCCTTATAGAATGTACTTGTTTGCTCATGATAGCTTCCCCCTAAAGAAGTCATTTTAATGATGGGTACCTAACTGTCAACAAATATCAGGCCAATCTGCAGTTGTTTTCATTGGTTGTCACATTGTTTTTGGTTGACCTAATGCCAATTGACAGCTTATTCAGCCTGTGACAAGGTGTTTGACAATGAAGATGCCATGGGGCTATTCTCTAGATCAAGAATAGTTGTGCACCCGTGGTTGCAGTAGAGCACAGCTGAGCAAGATTTCCCATTAAGAAGGGAATCAGGTGGCTCAAGGGCTTGTATTTTGGTCATAAAATGAAGGGAAAAGAGTCTGGGAAGGAAAGAACATAGATTTAGAGTTAGTGTAATGCTGAGGGAGCATTTGATTTGAGAGAATTCAATAGAGCAGGTTCAGAAAAAAATGATTAAGAAAGGAGTATGGTTAAGAAGGGGGCAGCTAGGTGACATAGTAAACAGAGTGGCAACCTGGAGTCAGGAAGACTCGTCTTCCTGAGTTCAAATCTGGTCTCAGACACTTAGTTGTGTGACTGTAGGCAGGCCACTTTACTTTGTTGGCCTCAGTTCCCTCATCTGTAAAATGAACTGGAGAAGGAAATAGCTAGCCACTCCAATATCTTTGCCAAGAAAACCCCAAGTGGGGTCACAAAGAATCAGATATGACTGGAAAACAGCAACAAACAGTTAAGAAAATTCAGTGTTTGGAAGAGAAGTCATGAATAGCAGGATCAGCTAGGGGCTGATAAACCTTAATCTGCAAGAAACCATATTTACAGTGAACTGGATTCAAGTACTTCTCTGACTCATGTCCCACCACAGCCTAAATTATAGCTATAGATACACATACATATATGTATGTATATATGTGCATCTATATATACATATATGCATATATATGTATCAGCATAAAAGGGAATGATAAAAACTTGCTAATTTGTCTAATCTAAAATATCTGAATTGCTTATTTACTAAACTCCTCCTTGTCTGACTTGGGAAAAGATTTGGGGGGATGTAAAGGGGGAAGTGACATTTTGACAAAGGGCACTGAGTATACAAGATCGTCAATGACAGTAGTAGGACACTCGAGATGCAGAATGATGGAAATAGTTGAATGTATCTTCCCCTTGACTGATGTAGTGTCAGAAGAACATACAAAGAAGCAAACTAAAAAGGTGGTATCAATTTCTTTTCCTGCTCAAACATTTGTGGACACTGTCTAATTCCATCTCCCTTTATTTGCTGTTCAGTTGTTTCAGTTGTGGCCAACTCTTCATGACCCCGTTTGGGATTTTCTTCTTGGCAAAGATACTAAAGTGGTTTGCCATTTCCTTCTGAAGATCATTTTACAAATGAGAAAACTGAGATAAATAGGGTTAAGTGACTTGCCCAGGGTTACACAACAAGTAAGTGTCTGAGGCCGGGTTTAAACTCCCAAAGAGGAGTCTCTGATTCCAAGCCCAATGCTCCATGCACTATGGTGCTACCTAGTTGATCCTATCTATTCAAAGTATTTGAGATGGAGGGAAGAAACTTCCACATTGGAGCTCAGATGTCTCCAGCTGGAGAAATGTTCCCAAATATGCAGGACTTTTGATACATGCCCTAGAAGTCAGGGATCCCATGGTACCTGCCTTCTAGTCTCACAGCCCAACATTCAATCAATAGACATCAGTAGAAAAGAGGAATTGTTTTATTTATGTGCTTTTATAATATTTGCATATGTAGAAATTCTATTGTGCTTCAAGTCCAGTATTATAAAACATACACAATAATCTTTCATGTACATTTTCTCAAGATTTATGTATTGTTTTGGATTTGTATTATAGACATTTTCTTTTGACACAACTGAAGTTTGTCAACAAACATCAGAATGATCTCATTGCAAAGTAGTTTTCTGAGAACTTCGCAGCAAAACTGATGGTATTTAAATCACATTTTTGCCAAGCTATTTCTGGTCGCTGCTTTTTTTTCATGATTATTATGAGTAGATTAAAGAGATTGAAAATTTTTATGGAGTTAATCTGAGATTTTCTTTCCCCCATTTTATCACTATAGAATTTGCAAAACAAAATAATGATAAGCAGAGAGGCATTATGCTTTGGAGAAGCCATCAATGAATTTGAAAATTACTTTTCCATACTCACAATACTAATTGATAAGGCGAAGCTCAGATAGTACTCAGCATTAAACATTTGCAGCATGTTTATGGCCAAGAGAATGTCTTTAGGAGGCTGAATTACATGAGAAATTGTTTAATTCACTGACTTAGCCAATAAAGTATAATAGCTCTAGGATAAATCTCACACTGAAGAATAGCAAGGCAATGAATTAAAAAAATAAATTGTTTGGTTTTTTTAAAAGTATGAAATCAATTCAAGATAAAGTTTTTTAGCCAAGACATTCTGATTGGGTCACATGAATTACCTGTTTATTATTAATTTTTTTTATGACACAGAGTGCTACCTCTATTCGAGGAGAAAAATTCTAGATCATTCAATTAGATAAATTCCTTCCCTTGAAAATCCAGTAGAGAGCAAGCTTATTGAGGGCAGGAATTGTTTTTCATTTTGTATCTATATTCCTGTCATCTAATTCAGTGATTTACTCATAGTAAGCTCTTAATAAATGCTTATTGAATTGAATTTATTATCATTATTAAAATCTTTCTCACCTGTTAATAAGTAACAAATGTTAACAGTAACCTCCCTTTAGCTAATGAAGAGAGAGACAGAGACAGAAAGAAACAGAGAGAGAGAGAGAGAGAGAGAGAGAGAGAGAGATACAGAGAGAGAGAGATACAGAGAGAGAGAGAGATACAGAGAGAGACTCAGATTGGCCACAATTTATGACTTCTTCAAACACAAAAACCATGGCCATCATAATTTTAAAACCACCCAAGTTTATTATACAAAAATTCAACCAAAGTTTTGCATTTCTTTATCTTCAATCAAGATAGTTTTTCCATTCATTATTCCCATGGCTCTTTTAAAGAACTGCAATCATCATAACAAAAACTAGCATTTTGCTAGGGCTTTGATGTTATCTCATCTGTGATGGAGGTGTTACAATCAGCCCCGTTTTATTGATGAGGAAATTGTGTCAGAAAAAGGTTAAATGAATTGACCAAGGTCACATAGCTAATGAGTGTCTGAGGGAGGATTCAAACTCAGGTCTTCCTGATTCCAAGACAGGCACTCTCTTAATCAATCCTCTTAGCTGTTTCATCATCATGATTATTGAGATTCCAAAGAGTTCTTTTATTGTCCTTTGCTCAACATCATAGCAAATGCAGATGAGCTACTTTCATGTTGTTGGGGAAATGTCGAGCTTCATGTGGTCATCACCAATTTAATTATGACAACCTCCTCAGTAACTACAATCAATTAGAATCATAACAAGAGTCAGGTGGAAGTGTTAATGTCTTTTTGACCACGTGTGTAAGTCACCAGCCCAATAATTACATCAAATAAACTGAACTTTCCATCAGGGCTGTCTTAACTGGATCCAATTGACTCAAGTCCTTTGGATAGTTCTCCAAATGAACTACAGAAATTAAATGAAATGAATGTTGTCAGTGCCATTTCTACCTCAGGAGGAATTAGAAAATGATGGCAGCTTCCTTTGTATTTTCCCAGTGGAGTGTCATTTCAATATGAGAACTGAGAGGCCAGGTTTTTAACTAGAAAAGCAGAGGAAGGGGCAATTTTCCAAATCATGTAGGCAAAACGCTTTTGACTGAATTATGCAGCTAATTTCTTCAGCATCCTACTTCACTAAGTGAAGCAATCACCTCATTGGGAGGTACTCAGTAAGGAATCTGGGGTCCAGGAAAATGAAAATGAAATCCAGTTTCCTAGAGCAGGAAGCCTTATATGTCAATATTCTTCTTTCATATGTGTAGATATAAGGAAAGGAAAGGGAAAAGAGAAAAACTAGAGAGAGAAAATAAGGGAGATGGGCAGTCAAAGATAGACACAGAAACAGATAAGTAAAAACAGACACAGGGATAGAGTAGACACAGGTTAAAAAAAGGAAAGAAAGGAAATAAAGGAAAGAAAGGAAAGGAAAGGAAAGGAAAGGAAAGGAAAGGAAAGGAAAGGA
>NW_027186457.1:4901345-4932462 GCF_028583685.1 Petaurus breviceps papuanus | reverse complement strand
GAAAGGAAAGGAAAGGAAAGGAAAGGAAAGGAAAGGAAAGGAAAGGAAAGGAAAGGAAAGGAAAGGAAAGGAAAGGAAAGGGATAGGAAAGGAAAGAGATAGGAAGGAAGAAAAGGAAAGAAAAATAAAGAAGGCAAAAAATAAAGGAAAGACAGAATAGCAGAATTTATACTGTCAGCTAATTAAAATTGGAGCTGTGTAAATATAGGTACATATATATTTTATCTTGCATCTAAAATATTTATGAATATATGTTTGTGCATCCAAACACATGATAGGCAAGAAGAGAAGTAAAAGTGATTATATTGAAGAACAAATTGGATATGGTAACTTTTTTTCTATTTTAGAGTTTTTGAGCTTCCCTGAGGAAGACTACCTTTAAAAACTGGTAATCATGATTTTCTCTGTCTCTCGAATTTTTCCCTTCCAATTCTGACATCACAAGAATTCTCAAGATGTAACACTACCAAAGAATCTGCTACCAGAATAGTGTTATGTGAAATTAGAATATAATCATTTTATTTAGTACCAGTTGAAGAAATGGCCTTTCATATCACAGTGAAAGACAAAATTAAAAGCTCTAAAATGTGTTCTGTGTCCAAGGAATAGGGAAACATTTTCAATCCAAGTCCAATTTGCCATTCCACTCAGTAATCAGCCTTATCTATCCATAAAGATGATTCTTCTTCCAACTCTGTCTCCTAAATCACTTCATCAGTTTTCATCTTCCCTTTCCAAAGCAAGGAATCATTCATCAGTCCCTTGATATCCATTACCATGCTGGCCTTGCTAGAGACTTTGCAGGTGCTGATTGAATCAATGATTGAATTATTTCTTAGATATTTTCTCCTTAAGAGCAAAATACTATTTACTTTTGTTTTTTTTTAAAAAAAAACAACAAGCAGTGCATAATATTTTATTTACTATTTATTTATGAGGTGTTATTGATAAGATGTTATCATTAATGGCCTACCACCGTTAATAACATCTCTCTGGTTTGCTTCAAATATTATTAACATTTGTTCTAAAAGTGACATTTATACATTTCAACATGTTGAAAATTAAATGTCTAACACTGCTTCCCAGGCAAATTCATGTCATTTTCTCTGTTTAGAAGGAGATATATGATTTTGGAAGGCAATTTTATTGATGAAAAAGAATACCAGACTGTGGATCAGGAGTGCTACATCCAAGACCTAGTTCTACTTCTGATAAGACAGAAATTGAAGAAATATCTAAACTCTTTTAGCCCCCAATTCTGGGTCATTTGTATACAACATGAATAATAGGTAAAATTTCCCAGGAATTCCCTAAGCATTTGCTTGATTTATCTTAATCATAATCTGCTTCATTTGCTTGTAAAGAATAGCCTTGCATAAACTCCCAATAATATTTATTTTATACCTAGGTTATGTTTGAAGATGGGACAAGGGTTTTATACCCTTTTCCTCATTTTCTTTTGCCATGACCAAATTCTCCATTTTCACCTTTGTGCTGTTGTTCAATCATGTCCAAATCTTCATGACTCCAAAAAAATACCCTCCACTTCACGAAGTGAAGCAATGGAGTCATGAGGATTTGGACATGACTGAACAACAGCACAAAGGTGAAAATAGAGAATTTGGCCATGGCAAAAGAAAATGAGGAAAAGATTATAAAACCCTTGGTTTTTCTTGGCAAGGAATAATGGAATAGCTTTACATTTCCTTTTCCAGCTCATTTTATAGATGAGGAACTGAGGCAAACTGAGTTAAGTGACTAGTCCACACAGCTATTAAGTGTGAGGCCAGATTTGAATTAAGGTCTTCCTGACTGCAGGTCTGGCCTTGATCCCCTAGGCCAACTAACTGCCTTTTTCCCTTTGTAGCACCTCTGAAATCCACATTTTGTGCTCCTTCTCCACAGGTAAGTTCCCCAAACCCTCATTTTAAGGGAGTCAGAAGCCTAGGTAACTCTCCATTTCCCACCAGCTGCATTGCTTTGTCTTGACTCCACCATTATTATCCCTGCTTCCCCACTCTCCATTCCCCCCCCCCCCCCAAAGCTCATCACCTGAAAACTTATCGTTATGGAGATTTTATCATCTTTGGTACTCATACCTCATTAAGACTCTCTTTTGTCTCTGCTCCTCTGATTGGGGGGCTAGAGATGTTAGCTACAATATAATAAACATTTATTAAACTCCTGCCATGTACCAGAAACTGAACTGAGTTCTGGGAATACAAATAAGAAAAAGAAAACCCCAAATAGGATCATGAAGAGTTGGAGACAAAAAAAAAACACTAAAAAAAAACCAGGAAGAGTCGGAGATGAAAAACAACTAAACAACAATATTTAAGCATTTCTATCTAGCCTAGAGAGAGATGTACAGACTGGCACAGTATCCCAAGCCTTCACACGTGACTTTCTGTCCTAGGATGATTTCAGGTACTATTTGTAAGGAGAATTCTTTTTCTTTTTTTACTTTTTGGAGGTCAGTTGGGGTTAAGTGATTTGCCCAAGGTCACATGGCTAGTTTTTGTGTATGTGTGTGTGTTAAGTGTCTGAGGCCGGATTTGAACTCATGTCCTCCTGACTCCAGGGCCAGTGCTCTATTCACTGCACCACCCAGCCACCCCTGTAAGGAGAATTCTTGAACAAGAGAAAGATAATCTTTAAAAAGTCTTTTCCAGAAATAATTGACCCACTAAGTCATTATTCTATTATTCCATTCCTCTGGGTCTCCTTTCTTTGGAGAAATCAATGGGGCTCCTTCCAGAGAGCTTTACTGAGAATCTAAAATGACTGGGAGGAACTTCTTTTCAGTGGAAGAGGGCACTTCCCTTGGGTGAGTTCAATGCCAATCACTTGAAGGGTAGGAAAGGCAATGATGAACAGAAGACTGGAGTTAAGTTTGGTTATCACCCTTAATCCATTCCCCTAAAGAAAATCTTTTTGTCTTTGAATTCTTACTCCAAGGGAATTTTCTGAGGAGACTGAGAAGGAAGCTAAAAGAAAATATAATGTCTTAATAGTTTTGGTTTAATTAAAAAGGAGATTTTAAATATACTTTCACAACTTCTTTCCCTAAATAACTACCTCTTCCTCTTGTCCCTTCTGGAATAAATTGTCAAACTGAAATCACCTTCTTTAACTTCTGGCCCCTGGATTTTCTCTTTTGTTCTATTATTCATGTTATATGTTTTACCCACATACCAATAGTTTGCTTCTAGCACAGAATTATAACTGTGGCTTCTCCAGATCCCTATGTATTTAGACCTCTTGTGATGCTGTGTCCAGCTATAAGAAAGGAGAGAGCTGCAGGCTGCAAGGAAACTCCTCCTTCCCCTCACCCCCATTATTGCATGTACCCATTTGGACCTCAGCAAGGGTTCTTAGGGAAATGAACATTCTTTTCCTGTTCTTCTATGTCTGAATTTCTTCATACCCTACATGTTGCTTATTTCCATCTTCATCTTTTCAAGCTCCCAATGGTGTTTTGTGAACACTGTGAACTCTCACTCTATGTCAAATATAGTAAAAGTAATGATTCTGATAGCAAGTGGAATGTCATTCTATGATCATCGAGAATCTGCCTTGTAAGAAATATTATCTCCGTGGGAAGAACTTGGAATTTTTCTCTTCCTTAGAAACATTAAGTTGTTTGATGATGAGTAATCACAGAAAATGAAATCTCTAAAGGACCTGATACTCTTTAACATCATTTCTTTAGCCCTAACTGCCTGAAAGAGGAAAGTTTTTAACTAAGCTCAATTACCATGTGGAGGCAGGCAGAGGACATGTGGGTTTGAATCCAGGCTCTGCCTCTCACTTTCTCTTTGACCTTGGGTAACTCACTTGGCCTCTCTTTCAATTTCTTAATCTAGAAAATGGGGAGGTTGGATTAGACAGTGATCTCTAAATTCCCTGTTAGCTACAAATCTGATCCCATAATTCATTTTGGAAAGCAGATGCCATCCCTCTCAGCTTTCCATTCCTTTACCACACAGTCTTAGTTATAAAAACAATCCCTTTGGTGAGAAAGTTTTAGACTTGCTGAACTGTTCCATGAGAATTCCAAATTAAGCATTATCAATGGACCTTGAGTCATGAGATTGGATGGGGGTTCTCACAGTGGGGCAAGCCATTAGGAAATTGAGTCTGTTCCATTTCCTTTCTAGAATGATTAACCTTCCCCCTAGGTAGCTTCATTTCTCAATTAACACGCTGTCTGCATACCTCATTTATCTCTTACAGAAGTGTATAAACTTCTCAAAATTAGCATTGGGGGATTACTGAAGGCTAGTCCACAGCTAGACAGCCTTCTCCTTTCTGACCCCTATTCCTCTCCTTTAAAAATGAGGGGAAATACTTTTAGTTGGATAGATAGCTTTTGAAAATTCACAAGGCCCAGTGAGCCAATTTTCACTTGCTTAGAAGTGTTGACCTGTGATTTAAGAGTACTTGACTGCAGCTTGAGAAATTCCCACATTTCCCAAGTCCTATACAGAAAATAATTGGGACCCCATCATGAAAGTGCAGTCTAGTGCTCTGCCTAAGGACAAAATCTGTCTCAAGTTGTCACTATTGGGGATAAATAGATTTATCATGAAGATGGAGACAGCCTAGCATGAAGGAGGGCAGCTGGGTGTGCAGTGGCTAGTGCACCCAGCCTGGAGTCAGCAAAACCTGAGTTCAAATCCACCCTGACACACATACTAGCTGGGTGACTCTGGGCAAGTCACTTTACCCTGTTTACCTCAGTTTCCTCATCTGTAAAATAAGCTGGAGAAGGAAATGGCAAACCACTCTAGTATCTCTGCCAAGAAAAGCCCAAATAGAGTCAAAAAAATTGGGCATGACTGAAAATCACTAAAGAACAATAACAACAGCATAAAACAGTATGGAAAAGTTCAATTACTCCTTTGCAGCTGCTTGTGGCTATGTGACTCTGGACAAGTCACTTTATCTCTCAGTTTTTGTGTCAACTTTCCAGGATTTATTTAATCTAAGTCATAGACAGCTTAGATCTGCTGATCTGGAAAGGAGTTCCCTATGCTAATCCCTCTTGTACTTGAATATCATTTAAAGCAGAATACATTGTAAAACAATACTGTCAAACTCAAATAGAAATGCAAGCCAATAAATTGTACACAAGGATCCCTGTGGGCTGTATATTGATTTAGAAAATGACTTATTAATATTATCACTATTTCACTGTATTTTTATTTAGTTTGTTAATTATTTCCCAGTTACAGTTAATCTGGTTGTCATACTTGGGAATGTGGTAGACTACATATGACTGAGATATTTGACACCTCTGTTGTAGAAGACATTGCCTTGAATTTTTTTTTTTGAGTGGTGAAGGGGAGGAGGAAATTAGAATTTTTATTTAATCAGTATAGAGAATTTCCAATGTGGAAACTACATCCACCAATGTAGATCAACAACTAGGGATGAGTAAATGACTCGTTCAAAGTCAAAATAACTAGTTTTGATCAGACGCAGAATTCAGAATTTTAGTTCAGCTTTTTTTTTTTTAGATTTCTTTTTAATACCCAAATCAGGTATTCACTTCTTCATGAAGCCTGCCCTGAATCCTTCAGCCATTAATGATCTTTTTTCCCTGTGGCTTCTCATAGGACTCCTTGTATCTCCCTGTGTAGTTCCATTACTTTTTGTGATTGTCTTTGTTTATACTTGTGATTTCATCACTGTAAGTATGGCAACCTCTATCACTAATGGAGTAACTTTTAACTAGAGTCCTGGAGATTATGTTTGATAGCACTTAGAGATTGTATCTTATCCAAACACTGTCTCACCCAGTGAATATGGTAGAAGCATGGAATAGGTGAATTTATTAATAAAGTAGCTTTTAAAAATACATAATTTGGGGCAGATAGGTGGCACAGTGAATAGAGCTTCCACGCTGGAGTCAAGAGGACCTGAGATCAAATCTGGCTTTAGACACTTAACACTTAAGTAGCCATGTGACCTTAGGCAAGTCACTTAACCCCAATTGCCCTGCCTTTTCCCCTCCAAAGAGTAAAAAAAAAATCAGTTAAAAAAAATAAAATTGAATTTTTGGACCTGTAATATGAAGGTACATTGATTTCAGCTTTATTAATGACATGATTAATCTGAATAAACCCTAGGATGGGGACACAGAAGCCTTGAGTCTACTCCTAATTCTGCCCCTAACTTGCTGTGACAAGTCACTTTATTGTTTTTGGCCTCAATTCCCTCATCTATAAAAAGAGGATTCTAGGCTACATCAATTCTTGGTACCTTTCAGCTGTAAATCTATGCCTTTATGGCCCTTCCAATTGAAAAATTCTATGGTTCCAAATACATTCAGTATCTGGAACAAGAATAACTAACAATTGCCCAGTGGGACCTTAAGGGACTTGTTTGTAAGTGGTACTAATAGCTAATATTTGGATAGCAGCTAATGGTTTGCACTTAACATGCTTTATCTCATTTTATGCTCTCGCCAGCTTTGGGAGGTAATTCTGCTTTCTGTGGGAGGGATTGTGGGAAAGGAACAGGAAAATAGAAAATACCTTGAGTGTAATAAGGAGAAAAAAGTCATGAAGATGATTCACAGTAGAAGTGGGTGTGTTTCTGTTGCAACTCTCCCTAATAACTGAACCAAATTAAAATGTTATTGTAAAACATTTAACAAACTTATTAAAAATACAACAGAACACAGAGAAAGTTAAAGTGTAGTTTTCTAAGTCAATAAGCAGCCAGCAGGGACCTCTTTATATGATTATTTCTGTTTGAGTTTGACACCACTGATTTCAGTTTGTAAAGAAGGACAAATTGCATCTGGGGTGGAGAAATTTGAGAAAAGGTTTTTAAAAATTACTTTTTAAAATTTATTTTAACTTAAATATAAAACAAGAAAAAAGAACATTTCTATATACACAGCAGAATATAAGAGAAGATTCAATATAAAACAATAAATTTCCAATTCATGAAAACATATGTAATAGATCACACACATAGTTTTCAAAGCAACCGAGGTATTCTGTGCTTCCATTTAGGCTTTCTTTTGCTCTCTGCTGTGTACTTTTTATTTTATTTTTTTCCTACCTCTCTCTCTCTACTGACCCATCCTAGAGAAGGGTACAATTAAACACACACACATATACACACAAATATACACATATACATATATGTAAGACCATACTATGCACATTTCTATTTGTTAGTTCTTTCTCTGGAGATGGATAGCATCTTCCTCCATAGGCCCAAGTCTCTTCATGTTTTTCTAAACCAACCACCTCATTATTTCTTCTATCACAATAGCATTTCACCACAATCATATCTTATCTGAGAGATTGTCTATGAAAGTTTTTTTTTCTCCCAACTTTCTGCTTTCTAGTCTTGGCCACATTGGTTTTATTTGTTCAAGACAAAAATTAATTTAAAATAATTGAAATTATCCATTTAACACTTCAACAATGGTCTGGCATTGCTGCATCTCCTTTCTTTACATTTTTGAAATTTGAGTAAAGCTGACTATAAGTTGAAGGTGCACTATAGACAAACACCAGTCCCAGTATGGAATGGGAGCCAATTATTACTTTATGTTATTTCTTCCTCAGTTTCTATTAGCCATTCTAGAAGACCTTGCTCTTCTACAAGACCAGCCAATTTGCTCATAATACAATATTTCCTTACCTTGGTCTCCTGCTTGGCATACTGTATTGTGAACAAGGAGGGACATTGCATTTCTTTGGGTTTTTTTGTTTGTTTTGCTTTTTGGAGGGCAATTGGGGTTAAGTGACTTGCCCAAGGTCACATGGCTATTATTTGTGTTAAGTGTCTGAGGCTGGATTTGAACTCAGGTCCTCCTGACTCCAGGGCCAGTACTCTATTCACTGCATCAGCTAGCTGCCCCGAAAATTGTATTTCTACAGTTCCCAAAAGGCTTTGGTAAACTCAAAACTTTTCTTTAATAGTACACCACCATACCTGCCTCATCTGCCAGAAGCATATTAGTAAACTAAGCCAATAGAAGAAGCATACATAGTGGATCTTCTTTTCTTTTTTTGTTGTTGTTCAATTGTTTGTTGTTATTGAGTTGTTGTTCAGTTGTGTCTGACTCTTCATGACCTCATTTGGGGATTTCTTGGTAAAGATATTGGAGCAATTTGCCATTTCCTTTTCCAGCTCATTTTACAAATAAGGAAACTGACTTTAAGTGACTTGCCCAGGGTCACCCAGCTAGTAAGTGTCTGAGGAAGGATTGGAACTCATAAAGATGCATCTTCCTGTCTGCTCATGTATCCCATTAGAAATGAATGTTTGCACCTATGGAGGAGGAAACCAGAGAACAAGATGACTTTGATAGTGACCATATCTCTTGTCCTAAAGAAGTAGGCGTCCCACTCCTGAACAGAGAATATGCTTTATGGTATCTGTTAGGGGGCATATACTGACATCCAATATTCCTATTAGTGTTAATGTATAAAGTGTTACATGGTATGATCATATCATTCTTTACAATCATATTGTTGCGTTTTGGAAGACAATAGCCACTGTCCCTAATATGGGTTGTCTGACTGCAATAAGGCCGTCTGGCTGGAATAGGGCCGTCTGACTGGAATAGGGCCGTCTGATGGGAATAGGGCTGTCTGGCTATCTTATTACAGAATCCAAAATTTGGAAAGAAGAAGAATAGAGAAAGTTGTCCATGCAGTGCTAGATGCTTTTTGTTTCCCTCTTGTTTCCTTCTCATTGTCATCCAAGAGAACAAATATCTGAGTGGCACAACTTAGAGACCTGACTGGTACCTAAACATCCTTATTGCTTGAGAGATAATCAAGATTTAATGGGATACTTTTGTGATAACCAATTTTAGAATGGCATGTACATAAAAGGCCTAGAAAGAGACCACTAGTTGATAAAAGAATAAGCCACTGTCCTTACGATAGGCACCTAAACGAATCAGCTCCAGTGAGAGTTCCACATTGCTGCAGGCCTAGAAAACCACATGAGAATACTCTTTTCCTAATTAAAGAGTAAGATAGTGCAACAGTGTGAGAAATTCCAGTGGTAACATCATTTTCTGAGGTTTGGAATTTCTTGAAACACCAGTTTTGGGCCATATGAGATAACTTCACTCATCAATGGTGACCTGACATTTTAAAATAAAGAACCCAAAATCCTTTCCTACTTTTTAACCCAGGATCATAGAATTATGCCTATTCCTTTATTCCCATTAAGGGAGTATGGGCCATCACACAGGGATCCTGGCAAGGGTGCATGTGGGATTGGGTGATTCAGTCACTAAGAGAGTCCAATCAATTAATTAGCACTCCTGAAATTATGGCAGATATTTGGTGTTGCGTGCAAAATGGGAATTATATTGCTTACCTTCTTGATGGATGGGGAAGGGACTGATGAGAGGGAGAGAATTTAGAATTTAAAAGTAAATGTTAAAAAATATTAAAAAGAGAAAAAAACTTGTTGTAGAATGGATAATTAATGGATTTACTGATTTTTAAAAGTATTCTGTCTTAGAGTGCTTAAAATTTTGAGACAAAGATATAGTTGCAGTACATGGGTACATTTATTGGGTTGAAAAAATACTAGGAAGCATTTTTTCCAGAATTATACTTATATTAGCAAAATCATTATATAAATCTGGAATATCTATTTTAATACCCATGTCTAAGATGATCAGATTTTCTGCTGACCAGATGGTTTATAGAAGAATGTTACTTCTAAATTCCAAATGCCTTCACGTTGGACAACCTTGAGCTCAGATAGCTGCAATAACATTTATTGCCTTCAGGAGATTAAAAGGTTAGAGATTTAAGTGTAGCTGAACACTAGACTTTTGTCTCCTCTCATTACATTGCTTTCTCTAACCCAACTAAAGAAACCTGCTTCATCGTCAAGATAATGCCTTCAACCATTCTGTGTATGGCATTTAATATACTGTTATCACATCAAGAATAGTTCTATTCATTTCATTATTTTGCTGTATTGTCTTTATTAAAGTAAGATTCAGAGTGTTCTGTATTTATAATGGACCAACCAAAATAATTTTATCTTGTTACTGATTACAGGTACAAAAGGAGATCTTCAAAATAATGAATATAGATGGTGCTTCAGATTGTCTTGAGCTGGGAACAAAGAGGGGGATATGGAAGCATAAGGTCCTTCCCAACATACTACAAAATAATATTACAGTAATACTTTTATCTGAAGTCTTTCATAACACCTGAATTAGAAACCTTGATCAGCCTTTAACTATCAATTCCCAGTGTCCCTGCCCTGCAATCTTTTTACATCATTCTTAACAAAGGTCTGGCCATTTTTTGAGAGAAAACTGGGTCAAAGTTCAAGAAGAAACTACACTCTGGAAAATGGATTAGGATGGTAATCACATTTATTAGAGCAAGAACATCTTTCTCTAATTAAGGTTGTGACCTATTTCTACTCCTGACCGTATTGAATAGTTCAGAAAAATGATTCTCTAGGATATGCTGGAATTTTAAATGACTATTATTCTGTAGAATCAAAACTGTTAACTGCTTTCACTTGAATTCTAGAATGTTTTACCTTTTTGTGGAACTTTGTCTTTGTTTGGGAATACTAGAAATTATTCTTTCTAAATGACTTGTGAAAGAGAGAGATTTTTAAAGACATGGGGAGAATCCTACCATTCCAATTTCTCTCAGAGAAGAATTTCTTAGAATTAGAATAGCAATAATAAATTTTCTCTGGTCAAAGTGTGCCCCAAATGTAGGATACTTTTCTTCTTCCATAAAAGAAAGTAAACTCCAGATCTAGATTCTACTTCTGACTTGTAGATGAGAAATTTGCAGGAGATAAGAATTGGAACTGAATAAAAAGGAGAAAGAAAATGTGAAGGTGATTTTTATAAACTGACCTCCTTCCCCTTTCTCTGATTGGTGAGTTCCTCCTGGAGCCTCCATTTTATGAAAGAGTCTAGGCCAGTCAACTTTCATTCTCTTAAATCTGGCTTTCCAGACTTCATCACCATGCCACTGGCCCCACCCCACTCTCACACACCCTCCCCACTCTTTTTCATCTCTCTTTTGTGTATCATCTTCCTACATTAAAATATAAGCTCCTTGAGGGCAAGAACTATCTTTCTTTTTGCTTGTATTTGTTTCCCCAGTACTCACCACATACCTGACACATAGTAAGTGGTTAAATGCTTATTACCTTCTCTTCCTGACCTTTTTGGAAGGGAAGTGGAGGGTTGAACTAATGAAAAAAAAAAACCTAGGAATTGAATTTGATGGAAGGGAAATCTGGAAGGACTTGGAGATTAACTTAAGAAAGATAAAAGGAGATGAAGTGGTTGAAAGACTCAGTCTGAAGTGGACTCAGTGTAAAGAAAGAAAAGAACTGAGAAGTAAAAACTTGAAGAAAAGGATCCAAGAAGAAGGTAGTGGGCAAGGCAAGGTTGGCAAAAAAAAATGCAGGTAAAACAAATTGTCAAATAAAAACAAATTGGTGGAACATACAAGGGTTATTGAGATAAAAGAAATAGAAATGTAATATAGAAAATATTATGTAAGTATAATATAACATTTATATAAAACAATTTATATATGTATATAAATAGAAAGGAAATATAAAAATAAAAGTAGCATATGACTGGGTTTTAGTTGAAGAATAAGAAAGGAACTTGGATGTGATTTTCAGTGTGTTAAGAGGCCTTAATAGACTATTGAGGCCTTAGCAGGTATTTATCAGGTAAGGTGTAAATACCCAGAAGAAGTTCCAAAAAAACCAAAACAAACCCAAGACTGAGAAAAGATTAGAAACTATACTTCTCTCCCTTTGTGGAACTCTGAACTGACTCTACTGTCAGACTTGATTGATATGTCCCTTAGTTTTGCTAAGCTTTTTTTGTCTTCCTGTTTTTTCCTTTATTACAAGAGTTAGCTGCTGTGTTGGGGGTAGGGAAGAGGAGGGATCTATCCCTAACTGAAGAAAAGTTTAGTCTTAGAATATCAACTTTGCAATGCCTTGCACTGAGTTTATGATGCTTATCTTTCTGCAATAGTCAAGTAATTACTATCTATATTCTAAGTGTAGCTTGGCCTCCCTCCTAGAAATAAAGGTGAAGGGACTTGAAAAATGTCTTTACATACTCCAGGTTATAAGGGCAGGTTAGTGAGTGTTCCTTTTGAAAAATGGAAGCAAGGCTTTAAGTGGCAAAGGGAAACTTCACCTACATTTATCAAGAGATTGGAGAGTCAAAGAATGTCATAGGAAGAATAGAAGAAAAAAAGAGAATTATATACTAGGAGGAAAAAAATGAAGGCTCTTCATTAAGAGGGTGTATCTGGAGGCTCCAAGGATAATGGGAAAATAAAGGGGAGTCTGGAAGATCATCCAGAAAGGTAAAAGGAAGAAGACAAGAGTAGTGATAATTGGTAATGCACTGATGGAGAATACTCGACCAGTTATTTGTTGACTTGATACAAACAACAGGGAACTCTGCTCTCTTCCTTGGAAACATATGCAAGATATGAGACTTGTCTCCCAAGATTTGTTCAAAATGAATGATTTGTACCCACTTCTGATGATTCACATGGGCATGCATGATACTGACAGAAGAGACCTAAAAGGTATTGCCAAAGATTATAAAGTCTTAGGCAAGAAACTGAAGATCATATGAGTAAAAGTTATTTATTGAAAACCAGGGATACAGAAAAGGAAAAAAATTGTTTTGATATATGAACAGCTGGCTAAGACAATGATGCCTGAGTGAGGAATTTATATTTTTGGAACAAAGCTTAAACCACAGTAATGACAGCCTCTTGGCAACCAGTCAAGGGCACCTAACAAAATCTGTTAAGATTGTTTTTGTCTTGTGCTTTATAAATCTAATAAATTTAATAAAAAGGGCTTTAAAACAAAAAGCATGGGCAGGGGAAGAAATTGCTTTTGTATGTGCCCAAGCTAGGTATCATTTGGAGTACTTATTACTCACTGGTGCAAAAACCCATTTCTTTGCCCTATAAATTGGTGATCAAAGGATATAAGCAGTTTTCAAATGAAAAAATTCAAGCTATCAAGAAGTATACTTTTTAAAGAAATATTCCAAATTACTAATAAGAGAAATGTAAATAAAAATAATTTGGGGATTCTACCTCACACTTACTAGTTTAACAAAGATGAGAAAAATGAAAATGGCAATTGTTGGAGTTTCTGTGGGAGTACAGGCACAGTTATGCACTGTTGATGATGTGAAACAGTCCATGCATTCTGGAAAGCAATTTGGGAATAACCCCCCAAAGCCACTAAGCTATGCATACATTTTGACACATCAATACTACTATTAGGCATATACACACAAAGAGATCAAATACAGAGGGAAAGAACTGATAGGTATAAATATTCATAACTTCATTTTTTGATGCAGCATCAAACTGAAAACAAAGTGAGTACCCTTTATTTTGTGAATGGCTGATTAAGTTTCAGTATATGAATATAATGGAATATTACTGTGCCATAAGAAGTAATGAATATAATAGATTTGTAGAAAGCTGGGAAGACTTGTATAAACTGATAACAGAATGAATGAGGAGAATCAGTAGAATAATTTACACAATGACCACAATTACCTAATAGAAAACAACGCATTGGACTCTGATAAGCACAGTGAAAAATCATGACTTCAGAAAGATGAATAATAAATACTACCCACCAAAGAGGTGATGAACTACAGATGACAAATGAGACAAACATTTTTTGACATGAAAAATGTGTTGATTCGTGCTGCTTAATGACACCCACAGTATTTGTTATAAGGAAATATTTCTATGGGGTATGGGAGAATTATTGGGAAGTGACAAAGATACAAAAAAGGAAGGAAAAATTAATAAAACATTAAAAATATACAACAGAAAAGAAAAAGGAACGCAAACAGAAATTTTGGTACTACTATATTAAATTTATTGTACACTTTAAAAATGAACTATACATTGCCAAATTTCATAATTTAATATAATCTTTCTTATTCTTTTTCTATTGAACTGTTCATGTTTGGGGATGATTTTTTAAGTTCACGATAGAAAAAGAAAATTAAGAAAAGTATCCCATTAATGCTAATATTCTCTTATTGATGCTTAAGGGTTGTAACTCATGGAACACCAGTATCTCAGAGGAATCAGAATTGCAAGAGATACAAAGGTCAATGGAAAAATTCATGGTGGAGGCAAGTAGGTATATAATGATGACAAAAAATGGCATAGAATCAAGTAGAAGCCTGGACAGAAAAGGAGTGGGGCTGATTGTACAGTGAGAGTAACAGCTTATAGATAGACAGCTTGCTTGTAATTTATGTAGGGATTTAGAGGAGATTTTTCACCACATTGGATGACTCCTCTGTGAGTCATTTCAGTCATGTTGTCTGTTTCATGACCCCATTTGGAGTTTTCTTGACAAAGATACTGAAGTGATTTGACATTTCCTTCTCCAGTTCATTTTGCAGATGAGGAAACTGAGGCAAACAGGGTCAAATAACAGGCCACACAGCTTGTGTCTGAGACCAGGATTGAACTCAGGAAGAGGAGTCTTCCTGATTCCAGGCATGGCCCTTTATCCAGTGTACCTCCTATGCCTGATGACTCCTCTATGGAGAATTTAAGGACTTGGAAGAAAATTGACCAGGAAAAGATATGAAGTGGTTGCTAGTTGTCCTGATAGAAAGTATCCATTTTGATAAGATTGCATGGATTCATCAGAGTATCAGAGAAAAAGTAGTCTATGGATTCAAGGTAGATTTATTAGATATAGACACTAGAGTACAATGTGTGTGTGTGTGTGTGTGTGTGTGTGTGAAGGAAAGGGAGTGAGTGGTTAGGTGGATTAAAATGATGACATTTTTTCAGTTCTCTTATGTGATATGACTACATAAAGGAATAAGAAAGTTTCCTTAAAAGTAAAATATTTCAGAAATCTGAAAGGAACTGTAATGTATCTAATGCAATTCATAAAATCAACTAAATATACAGTACAAGACTAGAGGGAAGGATCCTTCTTAAATATTTCTCTTCTAATCATAGAAACTCAAGGGCATGTTTAATAACATTTGCAGGAAGCTACTTGGAAAGGATCTCACACTAAAACTCATAAAGAAAAATCAATCTGAAAACCAATAAACCTGAGGACAAAGGGCAAAAAGAAAAGTCAATGGGAAATGGAAAGTTACACATTTTTTCCCCAATTTGGAAAGATGTGAAGTAGATAGATATCAAAAAATTAGTTTGTTTCATTGTGGACTGAAAGTCTCCTTACCTCCAATAGAAGTACAACAAAATTATGGATCATACAGCCCTAGTCAATCTGGCATTTCAAAATGTTTCTTAGATTCCAATTAAGGATCATTGAGTTTGTGTGCCTGACATTTCCATCTCAACTTGGAAAATTTCAGAAATTTTTCACCTGAAGAACCACAGAAATCATTTTATTTCACTTTGGTTCCACTTTGGTGACACTGTCACTAAGGAATTGCCAATACAACCCTCAATGGACCTGAGGAAAATGAAGATGGGGGTTGGGACGAGAACTAGGGAGAATGGCAGAGGAGCCTGGAGGACAGTATAAGGGGCATACAGCAATAGTTCAAGGGGGCTGTATGTAAGGATGCACAAGATGGACACATAGTATTTCAGTGACTACTCATAGCCATTTTTCCTCCAATGCACATGCTGTTCCCCCCCTGCCTTCCCCCACCAGAAAAGTGGTCATCTTGCCCTTTCTGGAAGTCCTACAACAAGGGGACAAACATTACCTCAAAGCAGCTCATTCCACTTTTTGATAGTTCTAATTAGGACTTTTTCCTTATGCTCAAGTGCATATTTGTCTCTTTTCAGCTTCTTTACTTTGTTCCTCATTCTGTCCTCTGAGATCAAGCAGAAAAAAATGAAAATCTGATTTTTTTTGTGATATGGAAATCACTCGGAAGCCTTTAATTTTTTGAAAATAGCAGTCATGTCCCCACCTTCCCTTTTACTCCTCTCCCTTTTCTAGGCTAAACATCCCTAATTCCTTTGACTTATCCTTATATGGCATGAACTAGAGACATTTCATCCTTCTAGTTGACCTCTTCTGGGTGGCCTCTGGCTTATCATGACCCTTGTTAAATTAGGAATATAATACATTGATTGATTATAATCTAACCAGAGCAGAACATAGTAGGACTCTAATCTTTAATACTGGAGGCCATGGCTCTTCTTATGCAGCCCAAGATTGAATTAGGTTATTTGACAAAGAGGAAAGGCATAGAGTCAGATTGCACTGGAGAGGAAGCAGCCAACTCATCACTCTCTGTCCTGCCCCACCCCATGTCAGCACGTAGGGCAAAGCCTGATCTGTCCCCTTGTGCTTACTCCCTTCATTTCAATGAAACTTGGTGCCTGCGTAGCTCATCCTGGGATTTTAAACCAACTTCCAAGTCTCATAGAAGCTAGAGTAGCCATTCCCAAACTCTTTGGGTTTGTGTCACCCTGCTATTATTTGGTTGATTTTGCCAACCCACTCTCACCCCAGATCACCACACAAACACAGACACACACACACATACACGCACACAAGAACCCATCTGATTGTTCTTTTAGTCAATCTTTGTCTTTTCTTGTCTTAGCTCCTCTGTTTCTGTTACTTAGATGCTTTCCTCATTCTATTCAGTAGAAATCTTACTCATCCTTTTCAGTTGTGGGGTTCAGTTCAAATGGGAGAATGGTAGCCTATGCCATTGACTGTTCCTACTGTGGCAAAAGGACAAAATTTATAATGGTCACCCTCCAACTTTTGGGTATCGCTGCTGAACCATTGACTGCCTTGCTGCTAAGCCTTCAAAAATCCTGAGAGTTCTTTCTCCCCCCTGTCCCTTTACCCACAGAACCCACAGACTTTGCCATTGGTCCTCCAGCTGCATCCTCCATATGCATAGCTTCTATCTGTATGTAAACTTCTCCAGAGGATGTACAGATCTGATTTCCTATTTGTACTCCCCAGCACTTAGTATAATGTGTTGTATTTAAGCACTTAATAGATGATTTTCATACATTTATTCAACTATTCATTCATTTTCACTAACCATATCAGCAGGCAGATTTCTCTCTGAACTTCTTTAACATTTATTGTTTATATTATGGCTCTTATCATTTATAGCCTTCCTTCTCTCTCTCTCTCTCTCTCTCTCTCTCTCTCTCTCTCTCTCTCTCTCCCCCCTCTTCCCCCTGAGGCCAAGGACATGGGCACAATTGTTGCCAACTTGTCCAAGGCCATGCTAATATCAGTAAGTCTGGGATTCATAGAAAGGCATCCCAACCCCATAACCACATGACTAATACTAAAACCTGGTGTCCTTAGTATAGCCCTGCTGGGGCATGGGGATGGAGTAGAAAGATAGCATTTTACTAGTCATTCCTGAGTCTCTACCAGTGTGTTTCCCATTTACATAAAATCAACAACCATGATACCATTAGCTTTTACATATAAAATATTGACAATGATAAGACAAAAGCAATAACAATTATTACATCACAGTTCACTGACATAGGGCAAATGAAAGAATAATAAAATCACAGTCAACTAATATACCTGGGTCATACCTTCTCCTGAAGTGTCTGTGGTGGGGAAAGGAGGGAGGAAATGGATACTTGCTTTTAGAAATATAGCAAAGAGATACATGAGTGGGGAAACCCATCTGTTCTACTCATTACTCTTTACTGCAGGCCTTGATGTCCTTGATCCCTTGAGAAATAATCTGCACTACATGGCATTACTAGCTTCTCTGTTAGATGCTCTGCTTCTGCTCTTTATTGGTTTCCAGATAAGCAAGTAAGATCCTCTTCTGCTGTTGAATTGATGAAATAGCAATGAATTTTTTTTCTCTTCTAAACTGATAATAACACTTAAAGGGAGACTGAGAAAGACTTTTGCTATTATACTGGAAACAATTACCCTAAACCAGAGATTTACAGTGCTACTCTGGTTGGCTCCCTGGACAATGCAGACAAACATCGTTAGCTCTTCATTTGCCATGATTCTGCACTGTCCGATCAGTTTTCAACTAATCAAGCCAATTTCCACAGGAAAACAGTTGCACAGCTTTGAACCTTCTGTTTTGACTTTTAAAGCCAGAGAGGAAAATTAAGAGCATTAATCCAAGTTGAGGCAGAGTCCAGTTTTCTTCCACTGACAAGACTCAGCTTTAAAAACAAAATCAAACAAACAAACAAAAAACCGATCCAGAAAGAACACCTCTCTTCTGATCGACAGGTTCCCAGCAAAGCTCCATTCATTTCAAAGCCTCTGGGTGGATATTGACTCATGTTTCCCTTCTAAGGTAAAACACAAGAACTTTAGTTATGTGCTCATTATGAAATCAACAGTTCTTTTAAAAATCTTCCAATTGTCTCCAAAGTTATTTGACTTGCCACTTTATGAGTTTTAAATTTTGAGACTCTAAAAACCCACAAATGAGAATAATCTGAGAGACTACAATGTCCTGAAGTCTGTTATCCCCTTGCCTTCAGTCATTTCAGTCCAAGTATCCAAAGGTTCATTCTTCATCCTGTCCTCCTCATTATCAATTTTTCTTGTTTACATTTTATCCAAGAAGCTGTATTTCTTCATATATGGATTTTTATCAATTTTTGGATCACAGAAATTCTTTTTTGTTCCTTTTGGTAACTAGGCTGTTTGTGTATGAAAAGGCTTTATGTTACATCCTTCATACATGAATTCCACCCTTTATCTTTACACAAAAATTATTTTTTTCCTGCTCCTTCCAGCAACAAACCTTCTTATGTATAAAAGGGGCAGTAACTTATAGGTATGTCTTAGCTCGTCAACTTGACAAATTTCAAGTTCTGTAAGGGTTGTATCTGTGACCTTACAGTCTTACAGTGTCTTACCTTATTGTCTTACAGTGCTAACCACAGTGCCCTGTTTATAGTAGTCTCTCATTTACAGCTACTGATTTAATATGATGTGTATGTATACACATGCAGAGAATTATAAATGTATGTCTCAGATTCTCTTGAAAATTTCTCAAATATCTTTTAAGATCATTAGAGATAAGCTTGAGAACCAGAAAACTGAGTTGGAATAATGTTGGAGAGATATAGATGAAACACATAAAGAGAGGAATTTCAGGCGATGTTAACTGTCCAGAACTCATATTAACATCAAAGTGAATCACTCATCTGAAGCTCTTATCTTGCCTATGCCGAATTTGTCTGGCCATTTCTGCAATTAAAAGGATTTTTCTATTTTCCAATATAATCTCCAATGGCCCTTGCTGAGTAATGAAAGGCAAATAGGCAAATATGAGAAATACCTTTCCAGCCAAGGCCCCAGATGTAACTGCAATTATTTCATAATAGTATGTTATTGACCCAGCTTGCATATGCTGGCATCGATATGGATTTTTGGATTGCATTTTTAAAGAGCCTGGTTAACAAAGGTATTTGAGGATGTACATTAAACTGGGAAGGATAGCATCCAGGTTTAGCATAGGAGAGCCTCTTCAGTAGCCATTTGGTATAGTGGAATGAATGCTGGAATTTGAGTCAAAGAACTTGGGTTCAAATTCAGTCTGTCTCTTATTAATTGTGTGATATTGGACAAGACACGTCACCTCTCACCTCTCAGTTCAATTTCCTTGCAAAATGAAAGAGCTGAGTCATATGACCTTGGCCATTCTAGCTTTAACACAGACATAAAGCATCTATTACATATGCATATGTTGCATATTAATAGATGTATATATGTGTATATATATATGCATATGTATTATATATGCTAAGTGCTGAGAATACAAATGTAAATAAAAGAAAAATAGTCCCTGCCCTCAAGGGGCTTACATTTTAGTAGTGGAAGATGACACATAAAAGAGAGTAGAAAACCAGGGGAAGGAAAATACCCTTATGGGAAGCAAGGAAGAGAAGTAATCTGAGGAGCCATGGCTTGGTGGGGTTTAAAGAAAGCATAGCTGATAGTATATGAACACTCCTTCAAATGGTGATTCAGGAAAGAATGATCCAAAAAGTTAAATGCTACTGAGAGATCAAGGAATATAAAGAAAAAAAAAGGTCATTGTGTTTGACCAAAGGTAGGGTCATTAGTGATGTTGGGGAGATATATTTCAGCAAAATGGTGGGGACAGAAGCCAGACTGCAAAGTGTTTAGTGGGAGGTGAATGACGACGGAAGACTACTTTACTCTTTCTAGAGGTTTGGCAATGAAAGGGAAGAAAGTAATAGCATGATAAATTGAGGAGATGATGAGATCAAGGTGAGGTCTTTTCTTCGTTTTAAATTGGGAATGACCTGAGCATGTTTAAAAACTGACAGAAAGGAACCAATCAATAGTGAAAGACTAACAGTATATGAAAAATGGTAGGTTGATAGAGCAAGGACACAGAAAAGAAAGGAATGAGAGCAAGGGGCCAGAGGGAGAGGTTACTTTGAAAATGAGAAGGATCAGCTCTTTGCCTGAAATTATGGGGAAGGAAGAGAAAGCATGTGTTTAGAAGGGAGAAAGAAAGGAGTCAATTCATATTGGATAACTTCAGTCTCAGTAGAGGAAAAGCAAGGTCATCTGATGAGCATTGCAGAGAAGAACTGGCTTTGACAGTTTGAAGGGAAAAGAGAAGATTGAATTGATTGCTGTAAGGAGTACACTAGCCAGTCAATTAGGAATGAATGCAATGATGATTGGCAACAGTGAGGTCCCAGCAGAGATTAGATGGCCTATATTTGTAATGGACTTCTGGATTAGCAATGGAGGAGATGAATGTTGGGAATTCTTTAAAACTGAAGATTAGCAGGGAATGAATGATGGGAGGCCAAGGTTGAGGAAAGGGCATTATTGAGATGCCTGACTACAGAGTCAGGACAGTCCAGGGAGGGAAGTGAGGCCAGCACAGATCATACGATCTTAATTTAGGGTCAGAAATCACCTGAGAAGCCATACAGCCCAACTCCCCTCAATTTACAATTGAGGGTATTGAGGCAGAGAAGTTAAATGACTTTTCCAAAGTGATATAGGTAGTATGTACCAGAGACAGGATTTGAACATAGACAGTTAAGTGACTTTCCCAGAGTCATATAATATCAGAGATAAGATATGAAACCCGATCTTCTCATTCTAGAGGCAATAACTCTTTTCAAACTCCACTGGAAGGTGCCTGACTAATTAATCTAATCAACAAAAGTGAGCTGAAGTATTAATGATCCCTAATGATTTAATCTATTTCCCCTCTCAAGTCTGAAAACTGAGGGAAGTTTTCAATGATTTAACCCAAAGGAGTGAAAGTATAGAAATGCCAGGCATTACAGGAAAATGAGTTTTGGAAAGAAGAGGCTTTGGTGAGGGGGCCCTTCAAATACAGTATTAGTAAATGAGTTTAAGAACAGTTACTGTGCTGTAGATTTGAATTTTGTCTCCAAGGATATTCTAATCCATTCTAATAACTCTTATCAATGACAAGCAGTAAGTGACATGTAGAAGAATTTGGGAGATAAAGTATACCCAGACCAAATTATTCCTCTCAACATATCAGACATGAATGAGAAAGTATAATATCCCCAATTCTTTATCCCTGCTTTGAAAGTCATCTTGGTTCAAAGTTGTATGCAAAGGCCTGGAAGACTTTGAGAATAGATTTTTGGTGAGAATTATTTTTTTTTTCTAAAGCAGTTTTCCAGATTTACTAGACTTGGAAGTTTTATTACTATATATACAATGGAAAACACAAATTCCAAACAATCAGAAGGCCATGATGATGAAGTAATTTTTTTATTCTTATACCCCAAAGGCGCCTGTGAGGTTTCTTCATTTTATAAGCTTGGGTTTGCAAGGCAATTCATCAAGATTGTTTATTTCTCCTAAGTACTTTTCTGGCAATTCAGATATGCTACTCTCAGGTGAACAGCAGACCTTGCTTGGGTTCTTTCTGCCCACACTACATTCCTGAATTCAAGACCTAAGGCCCCTTTAACCCTAGTACCTTGATTCTTGCTTTGAACTGTGTACTGCCTGACCACCTACATTCTTTATTGAATTAATCTTCAAAAAAAAAAAAACCAAACAAACCCTAAAAGACCATGTAAACTGAAAGGATTACCACTGATTTCTTCCATTCTATAGCAGGTTTCTCTTTTTTTTACTTTATTTAATTTTTTAAAATTTACTTTTAGTTTATAACATTCAGTTCCACAATCCCCTGAGTTCCAAATTTTCTTCCCTTCCCTCTTCTCCTCAGTCCCCCCCCATTGCAGTATGCAATCCCATATAGATTCTACAAATACCTTCACATTAAACAATAGTCAAGTTGTAAAGAAGAATTATAACCAATGGAATGAACAAGAGAGAAGGAACAAAACAAAACCAAAAAGGGAGGGAGCAAGGAGTTTGCTTCAGTCTGCATTCGGCCTCTGTAGTTCTTTCTCTGGATGGGCATAGGCCTCTCCATCATGAGTCTCTTGGAGCTGTCTTCTAGCCTTGCATTGCTGAGAGGAGCCCAGGCTATCAAAGTTAGTCATCACAGATACAATGTGTCTGTAACTGTGTACAATGTCCTCCTGGATCTGCTCTCCTCACTCAGCATCAGTTTATCTAAGTCTCTCCAGGTTATTACAAAGTCCATCTGCTCCCCGTTTTTTATAGCACAATAGCATTCCATTACATTCATATAGCACAACTTGTTTATCCATTCCCCAATTGATGGGCACCCCCTTGATTTCCAGTTCTTTGCCACCACAAAAAGAGCTGCTATAAATATTTTTGTACATACAGGTCTTTTTCCCACCCGTATAATCTCTTTGGGATACAGCTCTAGAAGTGATATTGCATAGAAGGGTTCTTTAAATATGAAGAGCAAGAAGATGGAAACAATTTAAAATAACTCCTAATTTTGTCATGAAGAAAAATATTTTAATGAGTCAGACAATGTAAAGATTGGAATCCCAAAGATCAGAATGGTTCATTTTTATGGATGAAATTCCTTTTTTTCACTCAAGACCATACCAAAACTGTTGTCAGAAGTCCAGATGAGGCTGCGCAAAGCCTAGGCATCTTCATTAGACTACAAACAAATCCATTCTCCCTACCCCCCAAAAAGGTTTTGACTATTTCTTACTTTTAACATACCTGAAAGTCTTGTCTCCACTGATGGAATAAAAACATAATTTTTTCAATATTTCACAGCCATAGTTTGTCATTTCTTAGTATTGGGTTTTTCTTTGTTTTTGACTATACTTCTTTGGTGTTCATTATGTTCCTAAATAAAGGGAGGAAAACTAGGTCCATCTGGTTTCATCTGATCAAGGCAAGGCATTCTGAATTAGTTAGCCCAGTGGCAGTGTTAGCACATGTACAACAACTATGATGTCACAAAATAAAACCCTACCGAAATTATTGTTTGTCGCACATGGCTGGTACACAACTTGCCAGTTAGTCCTATAAAAACAGAGTGTAGAATGATTGCCTGGACTGTGACTGTGGCCCATAAGAAAGAATAAAATACCTAAATCAAAATTTGCCTGCTTCACAATTTTGTGTGTGGAAGACCATTACTTTAACTCCTCTCACCAAAGCATCTTCCTTATATATATTTATATCCCAGACACCTAAGTAGAACACAAAATAGAGGGCTGGACCTGGAGTAAAAAAGAACTGAATTTGAAACCTACCTCAGATACTTAGCTAAGCAACTTCCTTAACATCTTACATCCTCAGCTTTCTTAAGTTTGAAATGGGGATACTAATAGCACTTATATCATAGGATTGTTTTGAGAAACAAGAAGATTTTATATATATATATATATAGTGTGTTTGTGTGTGTACTTTGTGAATCTTGTTGTTTGTCTTTTGGTCTTGAAGAGGACCATGATACTAGGGAAATGATGACATGACTTGCAGTTGACTCTGATTTGAGCAAAGGAGGGCTTTGTTAGGTCATCAATCTCACTTTTTCCTCAAGAGCCATTTGGGTCCAATGGCCAAATATTTATCAGGATTACTGGAGATGACCCAGGATGCAATGGGAGACCCTGACCCTTTTAGGTTAAGGCCTTTTCAGGTTCTTACTTTGAGTGAGATAACACCCATTCAATGAATAGGCCACTTTAAGAAGTGAGTCAAGGGATGACCCCTTTAATAAAAAAAAAAAGAATCTTAAGGCACTATATAAAGGACAATTACTATTATAATCACATTCATCATTCTATAATAAATCTGACCAGGGAGACAATTTTCCTCCCAATGATCTGATGAGGATCATCCTTAATCAAATCAGTAAAAATCTATAGTTTCTGCAGCTGTTTGTATGAGAGTCCTGGAAGATGCCCTAACAAAATCCAAGTAGAAGAGAGCTTTCTTATAGAGGACTAGCTTCTGTTTGTGGATGACATTTTCTTTGCATAAAGTTTTAGGATTACATTGGAATCCTTCAGTGAGATGTATGGCAACTTTAGAATACTCTGGCTTTATCTGCCAGAAGCACACTCCAGTCAAAACCAACCAACTTTTTGGCTATTCATCATCTACAGTACTCCATCTCCCATATATGTGTCTTGGCTTTATAGACTTTGCTCGGAATATCTCCCTCCTCACCTTTGCCTCTTGGAATTTTCACTTCCTTTAAGACTCTGCTCAAGGACCTTCTTCCACAAGACTTTGCTGGTGCTGGTGCTGGTGCTGGTGCCTTCTTCTCCAAGGTTATTTGGTATCTGTTGGATTTGTACTTTCTAGATACCTAAATATATACATGTTGTCTCTTCATTAGAAGTTTAGCTTCTTTAGGACAGGGACTGTTTTGCTTATGCCTTTGTTATCTCCAGGGGCCTACACAGGGTGTAGTACATACTGTGTATTTAATAAGTGCTTCTTGATTGATTTCAAATGATGCAAACCCATAGAAGATCACTAAGAAGATAGAGTTAGGATCCAAAAAGATCTCCCAGAGCTATATCATCCCATAGAATCTAATAGGATGAAATTTAAGGCTGGATTCAAGAAGATAACTTCATAATATGGTGGTGACCAGGCTAGATAGCAGATTGACTGAAAAAATTCCATGTGGCTTATGGGACTATAAGCTCAATGTGAATCAGTAGCATTCTACAGCAGCCAAAAACAAAGAAACAGAAAACAAAACGAAACAAAACAAAAAAACCCAAATGCAATATCAGCCTAGATAAGGCACCAAATTGTCCAACACTGGAGAGTTCATAGTGCCATTGTACCTTTCCCTGGTCCAAACATGCTCAAGGTATTGTGTTCCATTCTGTGCACCACAGTTTAGAAAGGGCATTGATAAGCTAGAGAATTCTAAAGGAGGTTGGGGAAGGGACCAAAGGCCCTACTATGTGAGGACTACTTGAAGGAACTGGAATTTTTTAACCTGGCAATAAGAAAATTTATAGGAAAATCAATGTTTTCAAAGATTTGAAGGGCTGTTGTGTGAAAGGGGGATCTCACTTTGTTCTAATCAAACAAGATCACATTTATAAAAAAAACCCACTTGATCCAGTGCCTAGTGCATAGTAGGCACTATATAAATGCTTATTCTCTTCCCTTCTCTGGCTTGCTTTTATTAGTCCATTGGGGATAGAACTGGGATCAGTGAGTGACATCTACAGAGACAAATTCGGGCTTGATATAAAGAAAAACTTTCAAACAATTAGAGCTAGATAAAAGGGAAACAAGTTGCTTCATCAATCGGTCAATTCGCATTTATTAAATACCTATCATGTGCCAAACACTGTACTAAGTCCTGGTTAGCAGATTGTTAGATAATGTTTGTCTCTCATTAAGGTTTTTCAAGAAGGGTTCTATAATCACCTATCAGGTCCTTTAAAGCACATTCTTTTTCAGCTGCTGGTCGGACTAACTGTTGCTGTTTGTTCTTCATTCTTGAAGAAGACCAACCATGGCATCAGGAAGGTGAAGCCATAATTTGCAAGTTCATCAGATTTTGGTAAGAGAGGGCTGTGCAAAGTCACCAGTTTCCCCTTTCTCCTCTGGAGTCATGTGGGTCCAGTGGCAAGATACATATCAGGATAACTGGAGATAGCCCCATGCTGTTTGGACCAGAGGCCCTTTCAGCACCTTTCCAACTCAGATTCCATAAGGTTGAATTCAGTCAGACTGCATTAATAATATTATTATTATATAGGTATTGATTAGAAATAGATAATTATATATCAATTATAATTACACCTGGTTTATTATGTATGTAAATTGTTATATGGCATGATGAAAATTAATACCTGGGTTCAGAGTCCCATAAAGAAGGAGAAATTGGGATGTCTCAGTCACATTGGTGACCTGGAAGAGATTTTGTGAGAGTTTATTTCTTCCTATATTTCCTTCTCTGTTCCTAAATATTATGACTTGCTCCACTCCTAGGCAGACCCCAGGAGATTGTCTCTGCAATGAAAAAGTTCTGGCTATAAAGTTACAGAAGTTGGTTACTGCTGCAGAAGGTCTCAGTTTGCATTTGGGAAGGTGTGCTTACCCACATCAATCTTAGCTTTGCTTTAAAAAAAAACTCTTAATATGAATATTTACTTAAGAGGAATAAAAAATCTATGAGATGACTGGTGCTGACCTGGACTTTACCTTTCAGCCATCTAAGCTAAGAATATAATTTTCAAAACTGTCTCTCACTGCTTTTGTTTTTCAGGTCTGTTGAAAATTTCATTCTGTCAAGAATCTTTATACATTATACAATCGTGTAGTCAGCCAGAGCTGAGGAAAAATGGGAAGGGCCACTTAATCAGTGATCTTGACTTCTTGTGGCCCTTTTTCGGTTTTGTGTAATGGACTCTGAAAGGGTAGCTAGGTGGCTCAGTGATAGAGGGCCAGGAGGCAGGAAGACCTGAGTTCAAATCTGGCCTTAGGCACTTATTAGCTGTGTGACCCTGGGCAAGTTACTTAACCCTGTTTACCTCAGTTTCCTCATCTGTAAAGTGAACTGGAGAACCAAATGTCAAACCACTCCAATACTTTGCCAAGACAACCCCAAATGGGGCCATGAAGAGTTGAACATGACTGAACAACAACCACCTCTATGTAGGAGTTCTTAACTACTTTAAAGATGAAGCTACATGGCTCAATGGATACAATGCTGATTCTGGAGTCAGATTAGTTGTATGACTCTAGGCAAGTCATTTAACCTTGTTTGCCTCAGTTTCCTCATGTATAAAATGAGCTGGAGAAGGAAATGGCAAACCTCTCCAGTATTTTTTGCTAAGAAAACCATGAATGGGGTCACAAATAGTTAGACATGACTGAAATAACCAAACAACAACAAAAAGAAAAGAATAACTAACAATTAGTTATCTAAAAGTAGAATGGTTTCCCCAATCACTGGAGATGCTCAAGTGAAAGTCAGATAATCACTTATTGGTATGGTATAAACAGGATCAAATATGGGTTGGAATAGACATCCACTTCAATTCCTTCCAACTATGAGATAATGTGATTCTATGATATCTGAAGGAAAAAGACATCTTTAGTCACGTGATATTACTAAAAACTCATCTTAAGAGAACAGAAATCCATGTGCGGCCACTATTTTTTCCCCTGTAGACTTAATTGAAACTCCTTTCAAATTCTGGAGTAAAATACCCAAATAATTTTCTTCTTCCTTAACACAAAGACATGCACAATTGGCATCAGATATTACTTATTACATAATGGACATATTACATAATGGACAAGAGAATGAGTTTTTTCCCTTTGTGGTTCCTTTGGTAAGATTTACACCCAACTGAAAAATAAAAATGGAAACATTTCTACCTTGTAACGAACAGAACTCAAGACCTTTTCCTGTTCTGTTTTGTTGTAAAATCATAGGATTCTAGATTTAGAGTCAGAAGGGACAGTAGAATCCATTTATTCCAACCACTTCATTTTACAGGTGAAAAATCTGAGGTCCTCATAGTCGACTCAACCGAGGTTACAGAGACAGTAAGCATCAGAGAGAAGAGTTGCATTCAAGTCCTCTGATGTCTGAGTCAGCACAGATCTCATATTGCTTCAAATAATATAAAGGACTCATTTGGATTCTAAATGTTTTTTTTTCCACCCCAATGATTGACAAAAACATTGTTTTTCCATTGCCAGACTAATAAAACAGAATCAATAAAATATATTGCTTCAGCACACAGTGAGTTCTCCAAGGCTTTCAGCTGCCCTTTACCTAGCTCATTCTGATTCATTTCAAATGAACTAAGTGAGGTGAAATTTCCAGACTCTACATACTAAATGTGGGAGTTTAAGGAAGGGAAAATGATCTAGGTTAGTGATGCTGGGCTCTTCTGGAGTTTTATCCCCATGTCTTGCCTCATGGAACCCTTCCCCTCTTTGAGCTTTCTCCTCCAACCAACCACACCCCCTGCCTGACTGAAAATGTATCCTAGCAGCACAATTCAGGTTTACAGACTGTTTTAAGGTTTATGAAAGGCTTTCCTTAAAATAAACCCATGAAGAAAAGAGTTTATTGTATATATGTAAATGTGTTTGCATAGACTTTTTATATTGGTTTTTCGATTGTGATTTCAGTGTGGTAGAAATTCTCTTTCCCAATGTAGATCAGCAACATCTCTTCAATTGAGGGTCTTAGAGAGTTGTCTGGGATACCAAGACTTGCCCAGGGTCATATAGGTTGCATGTGCTACAGTTCAGACTTTCTGATTCTGAAATCTGCTTTCTATCTACTATACCATAGTGTGTGTGCATGTATGTTGAATGGTGTAGTGTCTGGGTTATGTGTTTATATATGTACATATGTATATACGTAACTATATGCCATGCACACACATATAAATATGTTCATATTCACTTATAATATATATTTTAAATAAAATTGTATTACCAAGTCATATGAAAAAGCACTTACTGTGTGCCAGGCACTGTGATAAGTAAGTACTTGGGGTACAAATACAAGCAGAAAGAAAGATGGTTTCTGCCCCAAAGTTACATTCTAATGGGGGGAAGACAGTATAAAAGGGAGCTGAAAAGTTGGGTATTTGGAGGATGAGGGTGGGGTACCTAGTACAGTGGGCATTTTAGGGAAAGTGCAGGAGAGTCAGGAGACAAGTCTGGAGGGGAAGGAAGATATGACTGGCTTGGGTGTCCTCCTTAAAATGGAGGTTCTGAAAGAAACCAGGGAATTGAAGAGAGACACTGCAGAGATGGCAGGTAAAGGCACATAGTAAATGCTTGTTGAATAACTTGTAGATCTTACAGATTGAAGTTGATGTTTCAGGGGAAAAAAATGAAGACATTCTAAGGGGTTATCTATAATAATAAAATGATATAATCTAGCAAGACCAAGGAAAGTTATCTTTAGTTTTCTTTAAGTGCTTAATTGACTAACAATTAGCTTAATTAAGGACTTCTCTCATACCTTGATGGCTAGCTAGATGGGAAAGAGGATAGAGCATTGAACTTGGAATCAGAAAGACTCAACTTTGTGAATTCAAATCTGACCTCAGACACTTCCTAGATGTGTGGCCCTGGGCAAGTCACTTACCCCTGTTTACCTCAGTTTTCTCATCTGTAAAATGGGTTAGAGAAGGACATGGCAAACCACCCCAGAATCTTTGCCAAGAAAACATCAAAATGTGGTCATGGAGAGTCAACATGACTGACTTAGCAACTCACACCTCAGGAAACTTAATGACAGGTAAATTTAGAATTAATCCTCTATGAAATTCTGTTAAGACCCTTCATATCCTGGATACTGTCCTCATGACATTCTGCAGCTTATCAGTGTCTTTCCTAAAATGTGATGCTCAGAACTGAAGATAATACTCTATATTTTGTCTGACCAAGGAGGAGTACAGGGGAATAATCACACTATCTTTCCATATAAATGTACAGTTATTCCTTTCACACTGCTGGGGTTTGGGACAGTACACCTCCACGATTTGGAAAATCGGCAGAAAAGGTTTTGGCCCTCCCTTTGTACCAGAGAAGGTCTGGATTTTTCCTTTTTCTATGGGATATTTACAGAACCTTATAGTAAACTTTGGGTTAAGTATTTGGTTATAGGCTCTTTGCCATCTCCTGGACTTTGCATGTAATCTGCAACTTCTGCAAAACTCCCCCCAAGTTACCATTTATACCGAAAGTTGCAATGTAGAAGGGATAACTGTATTAGATATAGTAGCTTGGCCTGAATGCATCCTGACTCCATGACATGATCCAGGGAAGCAGCTTGTTTTATTTTCAATCAATTCTCCACATGAGCTGCTTTTGCTTAAGGATGACCCTTGGACTATTCTATGGACCCCCTTTGTTGGCTTTATAGACAACCACGGGTAAGAGTTACACAGAATGTAGAGCCATGAATAAGTTAGAATCTGCCATTTTGGAGAGAGGACCTCCATTAAGGAGAACATATATCCATTTAATTCAACAAATGCTTATTTATCCCCTACTCTATAGAAGGCCCTATGATAAGCAGGATATATAAAAACAAACATAAAAAACATCCTGCCCACAAGTGATAATAATAGTGAGCATTGATATAGTACTTAAAAGTTTACACAGTGATTTACAAATGTTATCTCATTTATTCCTCATGACCATCCCAAGAGGCAGGTACTTCTATTACCCCCATTTTGCCGATAAGAAACCCAAAGCAAATAGGGGTTGTGACTTACCCAGAGTCACAAAGATCATAAGTATCTGAGGCTGGATTTGAGCTCATGTCTATCCTGACCTGAGGTCTAATGCTTTATCCACTAAACCACCCAGCTACATCTAGGCAAACCCACAAGAGGCTTCGTTCCTCTGAGAAGACACAATATATACACATATGGGTAAAAACACTGCATTTCCAAAGTTTTTTGCAAAAAGTGAAGTATGTAAGAGATGTGTCCTAAGCTCTGCTTTGAAGAAAGCTGGAGCATGGTGCAGTGAATAGAGCACTGGCCCTGGAGTAAGGAGAACCTGAGTTCAAATCCAGCCTCAGAAATTTAACACTTACTAGCCTTGTGACCTTGGGCAAGTCACTTAACCCCAATTGCCCTCCCTTATGCCCTCCAAAAAAGTGAAAGAAAGAAAGAAAGAAAGAAAGAAAGAAAGAAAGAAAGAAAGA
>NW_027186457.1:4846109-4901335 GCF_028583685.1 Petaurus breviceps papuanus | reverse complement strand
GAAGGAAGGAAGGAAGGAAGGAAGGAAGGAAGGAAGGAAGGAAGAAAAAGAAAGAAAGAAAGCTGGAGTACCAGTGAGACAGAAGTGAGGAGGGAGCATGAACCAGATGTGGGGAGCTAGCTAATCAAAACCATAAAGATTGAGAGTGGAATGTCAATAGAAGGGCTAGCAGGAAGGTGCAATGGGAACAGAGAATGTATGTGAGGGGAATAACCTAATATATGATTGGAAAGATAGGTGGAAGCCAAATTGAGGAAGATCATATGCTTTAAAATAAATAAAAATGAAATTCTAGCTAATTGGAAATTAGCTTCTACTTATGGTTTTTTTTTTTACTATATTTAGCCTATTTCTTGAATAATCTGTAGACATATAATATAAAGTGCAATTTATGACCAGGATAAAGAACAATTGGGCCTCTAGCTAAAGCAATCATTAACCATGGAGCAATAAAAGGTTAACATCTTACATAAGGTGGAAGGTCAGCAATGAAAATTGTTCATAAGAAAAGTGTATATGTGTTTTGCAGTTCTGAAAATTACTGCATGCCATTTGGAGGGTCAGGAGGTTCTACTTGTCCTGTTCCATACAGAATTCACATCCCTATAGCAAGAACTAAGTGCATAAAATAGATGGAGAGATAGAGACACACACACAGAAAGAGAGAGAGAGAGAGAGAGAGAGAGAGAGAGAGAGAGAGAGAGAGACAGACGGACAGAGAGAGAGAGAGAGAGAGACAGACGGACAGAGAGAGACAGAGAGAGACAGAGACAGAGAGGATAGAGACAGAGAGACAGAGACAGACACACAGAGACACAGAGAGATAGAGACAGAGAGAGAAAGATAGAAACAGAGGGAGAGACAGACAGAGAGAAATAACTAGAGTAATTTGAAATATCTGGTCACATTGGCCCATAATATAAGGATATAGCTTGTAACCTTCCTCACTCAAAGGGCGGAAAATTAGCACCATGTCCTTGTGGAGGTAATAGCACATTATGCCTTTTTCTCCAATATCCAGCAACTGCTGAGAAATCCCCCCAGCTGCATCTTTGCTTTATTCTCAGCACTGTAATTTTGCCAGCTGGAACAACTCTGCCAGCATTCTTGAAGACCTGCAGTGGCTTCTTTCCCCTGTGGGGATGCTGGCTATTTAAGGGTCTGCTAGTACGCCATGATCTAGTTTCTTGTAAAAGTTCTCTCATTAGGATCCCTTTCCCACCAACTGCCGTTGTCCAGGCCATGCCTGGTGTGTCAGGAGCCCGGCGTTATTACAATGACACAGCAGGCAAACTGCCCAGCAGCCCCAAAGCCATGGCCTGCTCCAGTCTACAAAACCAATTCCATTCTCCTTTCCCAGACTCCAGTGACAGTGTTGTACAGTACATTAGGGACAGCGTGGGATATGAGCACTGGACTGTGATGATTTTTTTCCCCCTGGCTGGGACCAGAAATGCTGCAAAGACAGATTTCTACCCTGTAGCATTTCATCCAAGGCAGGAACAGAGAACCAGCCAATTTTCTGGGTGGGGGGAAGGAAGGGCTAGGATGTGGGAGAGTCAGAGGGAGAGGAGAAATACCGTAGCACTTAAATTTTGCTTATTCTGCATGCTAAGAATGTATCCATAAATATACATTTATATCATTTTTGTATATGTGTTTTTAAACACTGATCGATCTGTATTTAATGATAATTAATATAATCTATATTTAACAATAACTTACATTTCTATAGCACTATACGAATCCAAAGACTTTTATATACATTGGGAGATAGCAGGATAAAATAGCAAAAGCATCGATTCTGCTAAGTCTGGGGATCTGGGTGTTTGAATCTCACCTGTGATACTTACTACCATGTGATCTTACACCTGGCACTAATCCTCCCTATCTGTAAAATAAAGGGGTAAACTGAGTCCCATGGGTCTCTCCCATCCCTAAAGTGATGATCCTATGATCTCACCTGATCCTCCCTGCACAAAGGCCTACCCTGATATCTCATCACGGCATGAAGGGAATCTTAGTTCCCAAAAGGCTATTGCAGTAGTCTCTGAGTTCTAAGTTGTCTCATGCTGGAAAGGTTTCAAGTGCAATCCTAGCAACAGAAAAATGTTATACAAGGATCAGTGGACTGAAGTTCAGAGAAGCTCATCACCACTTGATGATGAATTCTTTGTCCATAACAAAGGAAAAATCCAAAATTATTGCTATTTATTTAATGGCTCCTCTCTGTTCCTGCAGTGATGATGGAAGATTGAAAGGAAATGGGCAGGGGGTATTTAGAATCACACAAATTCTCGACCATCTATACATATTAACTTGACTGTTAGTACTTTCAATATTAGAACTTTGCCAGTGCCCAACAATTGACTTACTCCTAGGTGTATTCCATTATATCCATTTTTATAATAAATAAAACCAGAAAATAAGTGGCTATTCCAGTTAAATTGGTGGGGGGGGGGGAAGGTTCAGGTGTTCTCCTCAGAGAAATAAATAGGACTTTATCACAAAGATAAGAAACATCATTTAATACAAGAGTTCTTAATCTGGGTCCATGTGCCCCTAACAGGAATGTATATAGATTTCAAGGGGTCTGTGAATTTGGAAGAAATCCCAACTTTAGTTTCACTAGCCTCTTTAGTAAAAGTGTGACAGAAATTTCGCAATTTTCTTTCAATTAAGAATGGCAACAAACCATAGTAATGTGAGGTTTCACTAGATTGACAAGAGTCTATCACACACGCGCTCACACATACACTGCATTCTATTTTAACAGACAGAAAATAATTGGTTACTGAGGTGGGAGTGATTTCTGAATCAGTTGTCTATATATGGTCAGACAATCATTTTGTTACATTAGTGTTTTTACACCGTACCTACCCTCATATACATACTCGTCACTGGCTGTTCCTCATACAAAATATTCCGTCTCCCAATTCTAGACTTTCTTTTTTTTTAATTTAGAAATGTCTTTATTTGTGTGAAAAATGTTTTGCTATTGTGTTCATATAGATCCTGGGCTAATGCTTTTTTATAAATTTATTTTATTTTTAATTTATGAAATAAGAGAAGCATCTACATAAGATACTATGATAAAAAATGTGATTGTACAAGAAACTGCAAATCAGCTATGTACAACTTGCTATTACTTTTAAATATACAATTAAGTTATCATGTAAATTTCTTCTTTTTTTCCTGTATCCACTCCACTCCAGAGATGGTGGCCACTAAATGCAAATAGGTACACACACATATGTAAAATTATTCTATACATTTATTTATTCTTTCTCTGGATGCAGATATCTTTCTTTATATGTCCTTTATATGTATTTAATGGGACTATTTATAATGGTCAGAATAACTTAGTTGCTCAAAGTCATTCTTTTTGCTGTTCATTATTTCATGAAAGTCTGTCCATGTTTTCTAAAGATTATTGAGCTCATCATTTCTTATGGTCCGTACTATTCCATCATGATAATATATATACCACAACTTGTTCAACCATTCTCCAATTGGTGGACATCCCTACAATTTCCAGTTCTTTGCCACCACAAAGAGAGCTGCTATAAACATTTTAGAACCCATAGGTTCTTTTAGAACTCTAGATATCTTTTTTTTTTTAAAGCAATCGGGTTTAAGTAACTTGCTCAAGGTTACACGGCCAGTTATTTCTGGGTGTGGTGCTGAGTATCTGAGCCTGGATTTGATCCCCAGGTCATCCCGACACCGGGGCCTGTGCTCTTACTTGCTGAGCCACCTGGCCGCCCCTAAACTCTAGACATCCTTAATGGCTGTCCCCTTTCTAGTTGTGGGAAGTTTCTGTATTTATTAAATGAGGAGCTTGGACCAGATGGCCTCTCAGCTTTCTTCTAGCTCAAAATCTATGATGCTATGATACTTGACCTTTCCAAGATTGAGTTTCCTCATCTGGAATTTTTAGGGGCTGGACTAAAGTATTTCTAAGGCCCTTTGCCATCCTCAAGCCTATGAGCAAAAGGACTGTAAAAGCTGATAGCCCACATAACTTAATTTAATCGCTCTTTGATATTTTTTATTGTGCAAGGCCTTCTTAAACTCATCATGGCATTAAAACCATCCTTACAGCTTGAAATAAAGTCCCTCTAGATTTGTAATTAATCTGTTTGGTGTTTTCTATATATACACTAGAAGTTATCTGAATATTTGTTTTGTCTGGGGTTTTCACTGATTAATCCATAAAGATGAATTAATATAGCCCACCTAAGGGAAAGAGTTGTTAAATTTTGCTTTCTTTACTGACAGAGGGAGTAAAGGATTCTTCCCAATTACTTGGTAAGAACAAAAGGGTCAACAAGATTGTGCAAATGGATAAAGTAAATGACTTTTAACTAAAAAATATTTTTCTGAGAAAAATAAGATACTGGTTTACCCTCAGTGATTCTCATCATATAAATAGGGGTAAGCTTCACCAGCCCTAAGAGGGGAAATTATAAATGCTATGTGTAAAAGGGGCAAAAGCCAGAGATGATATGATTTTTTTTGTTTCTCTAAATGTAAATAACCAATTTGGCCATTAATTCACTTCCTGGAAAGACTTTCCCCTCCTTTGTCAACTCTTGAAGTCTCCATCACATCCCTGTCTTCAAATTCCCTTGATGCTCAGCTTTTCATTTATTAATTTGGCTTTTAATTTGAAGGTCATGAAAGAGAGGGGGAAGGGCTTAAGAAAAATTGAGAAAGAGTAAGAAAAACTATAAGGAAAACAGAGAGGAGAATAAAGCAGGGAGATAATGAATAGCAGGTCTCTTGTTGGTGCAATGGAAAGCGCACACTTTCACTAACGAGGCCAGTGAAAATAAAGATGGGATTTCTTCCAAATTCACAGACCCCTTGAAATCTATATACATGCCCATCAGGGGCACATGGACCCAGATTAAGAATTCTTGCATTAAATGATGTTTCTTATCTTTGTGATAAAGTCCTTCTATTTGTGGGCTTGAAATCAGGAAGACTCATCTTCACTAGTTCAAATTCAGTCTCAGACACTTTGCTGTGTGACCCTGAGCAAGTCACTTAACCCTGTTTGCCTCAGTTTCTCATCTTTAAAATGAACTGAAGAAGGAAATGGCAAACATTTTAGTATCTTTGGCAAGAAAACACCCAATGGGGTTACAAAGAGTCAGACACAACTAAAAAATGACTCAGTAACAACAAGTTATATAAAACACTATCCTTGGTGTTGAAGATTCTAAAGGGAAAAAAGCCCACAGGTCCCTGGAGTTGTGGAGAAAGGGCTGAAAAGCTTTAAAGTTATATTGTCCTAAATAAACTCCATATGTCTAATTCATTCCTGTTCATTTGCCTCTTTCTCAGTAGCCCTGAAAAATGGGAAATGAAAAAAATCAATGACTGCTGCCATGAGGATCAGCCATTGCCATGGAAAAAAAGTTTGCAAAGCACTTTGTAAACATTTCCCCATTTGGTCCTCACAATAACCCTAGGAAGTAGGTTCTCTTATTATCCCCATTTTACAGGAAACTGAAACAGTCAGAGGTTAAATGATTTATCCAGGGACACAAAAAATAAGTGTATGAGGCAAGATTTGAACTCAGGTCCTCCTGCCTCCAGGAGGAGGCTTACTGACCTTGCAGGTAGGAGTGGCTAATATATTATCAGAATTATCTAATGACTAGAGGCTCCAGGTAGTATAGTTTCAGGTAACCCAGAGAGGAATTAGGAAAATGGGTTAAGGCTAGAATATGAAATATCAAGGCGTCAAAAATATGAACATTTCCAAAAGAGCAGGAATATATTATTAGTCCAGAAACCTTGAGGAAATATTACAGGATGCTAATTAGAGAAGAGATTTTCCCACCTGGAGCATATGCTTTAGAGTTAAAAGTAACTTTAGAGGTTACCCAGTCCAAACCTCAGGCTAAGTAATCAACACTATCCATTGCAGCTATATATAAAATATAGCAATGATACAGAGCTGTTCTCAAGATGTGTCACCCTAGGCAAGTCACTTAACTTCTATCAGCCTCAGATTATGGTCAAATGAGAAGGAACACATAAACAAATAATGATGCAACAGATCTGGAGGTATATATCCTGCAAGGGAGGAATGGAAGAAATTCTTTTTACCTTTCTGATTCCAGTTATCACACATCTGTGAAAATATATATTACATATTTTTGGTTAGAATATGAAGAATTTCTCATATTGGCAAATACCGTATTCTGGGTAAATCATTTTCAAGAGTTGGAAAAAATGTGAAAATAAGCCTTCAAATAAAATGCAGGCCTTTTGACTGTCCCCAAAACAAAATTTATCAGTTGAACTTGGGCAGCATTTGAAACAATCTTGTAATGGTCCAATTTGGATCACTACAAAGATCATTGCTACAGTGTAGCCAATTCTAACCATAAAGCATAGAATAGCTCTAAAGCAGCCAACAACCAAATCGCAATTTGAGCTGATGGCATTTTTTTTTTTTTGTAAAACAACAATGTGGTGAAATAACAGGACAGCCCATCTGATTTAGAAATGATTCTATTTTGTAAGAATTTAGAGTGTGGAACCAGACCAGAAAAGAGAAGATTCCTCTAATTTATTGTCTTCAAACAGACATTCAGAAGGAATAAAACAGGCTCAAATACAGTTCCTTTGGGGACTATCTGGTTCTTCTTTTAAAATCAGCCGGAGTACAATAGGATGTCATGCCCCATCCCAAAGACAAGAAGGAAATTTACTCCTTTCCAATTAGACCCAAATTTGAGGCTGATTCTATCTGGCTATGGGAGTAGGGATGACATTATTATGATATGAATTAGATTTACCATACTCTGATGTTTTGCATTAACTTTGAAAGTGGCACAGTCAGAGCCTCATCGGTGATTTGTGACGTAGGAGTTAGAGATTATGAATTAAAGGAAATCAGAGAAGCCTTGTAGAGATGCTGGAAGTCAGTAAGCGGTGTATAGTCAAGAACGGAACCTGGTTTATTTAGGGAGGGAGACATAAGAAAATATTTTGATATCATTGAATGTCTTTTTTTGTGTTAATTTTGGCAAAGACATGTATTCCTACGGATTCGATCCTAGGGAGGTCAGTAGAGGGATTGGTTCAAGCTTGGGCCATGATTCATCAAACCATGATGGGGAAAGAAATGGAGCCAGGACTTAAGAACAGAGACAGATGTCCAATATTTATCAGTCCTGACGTCTATCTATCAACTCTATTTCTACAATAAACAGGGAAAACTAATGAGCGACTGAGCCTAGGAAAAGAGGCCAGGCCAGGAGCTACCTACAGTAGGAAGCTCAAGCTCACAGATGCTGTGTGAAGCAGCTGTGGGGCTTACTGACCTTGCAGGTAGAAGTGGCTAATTTATTATCAGAACAATACCTGACTAGAGGCTCCAGGTAGTATAATCAGTTTCAGGTAACTCAGAGAGGAATTAGGAAAATGGGTTAAGGCTAGAATATGAAATATCAAGGGGTCAAAAATATGAAAATTTCCAAAAGAGCTGAAACGCATTAGTCCAGAAAGCTTGAGGAAATATTACAGGATTCTAATTAGAGAAGAAATTTTCCCACCTGGAGCATATGCTTTAGAGTTAAAAGTGACCTTAGAGAATACCCAGTCCAAACCTCAGGCTAAGTAATTTGCTGAAGGTCATACAGGAAGTTAAGGAGAGACAGACTTTCACAGACCACAGTTCATTGGTCTAAGGGGAGATAACCCTGAAAATGCTTCAGTTAGAGAGACCATAGGAGAGATGTTCCTCTCCTGAACCCTAGATTTGCATATCCATAATTTAAGGATTAGAAAAGCATATTAAAGAAAGTCAAAACAGCACAGCCTCACTCATCAAATTCACAGCAAAAGAGTTGGAGCTGAGCTAGTAAAAAGCAAGAGCTAAAGCAGGTGTTCATGGCACTGCTAGAGGGGTTCATCACACACAGACACACGCACAGACACACACACACTAAGAATTACCCATCTAATCCATTGTTTCTCTGCCAAAATGTGGAAATCACAGTTCATCATCAATCCTGATTGATCATCGCATTAATCCAAGCTCTTTAATCTTTGAAAATTGCTTTCCTTCATGTTATTGTGTCAGTGCATAATTTTTTCTGGTTCTCTTCATTTTGTTCATCATGAATTCATACAAGTCTTTCCCAGTCTCTATCAAACTATCATGTTCATTATTTCTTAGGTTGCAATAGTATTCTATTATATTTGTTCAGCTGTCCCCCAACTGATGGGCATCTGGTTTGTTTCTAATTATTTGCAACAAGGAAAAAGTGCTTATATAAATATTTTTGCATATATAGGTCCTTTTTTCTATCTTTGACTTCACTGGGGGTACAGGTGTACATGGTATATGCCTAGCAGTGATAAAGCTGATTAAAGGGTATGCACACTTTACTGTCTTTTAGGGTCTAGTTTCAGAATGATTGGAGCAAGTCACAGCACCTTGTTGAATTTCCCATGATTTCCACCCCTCCATGCTTACCCAGGTCAATATTTATTGTCGGATTCTTTCTTGACACTTCACATCTGTGATCTTCATCATCCTTTCCACCCAACCCAAACAACATGCTATATGGACTGGCATACTGACTCCTATTTAAAGAACTGTAATTTAGATTTGACATATTTAGAGGTGGCCAGGTAGCACAGCAAGTAAGAGCACTGGCTCCAGTGTTGGGATGACCTGGAGATCGAATCCTGGGCTCAGACACTCAGCACCACACCCAGAGATAACTGGCCATGTAACCTTGAGCAAGTTACTTAACCCTGATTGCTTAAAAAAATAAAAATTAAAAAATGGATTTGACATACTTATTTTTTCCTTCCTCGGTACTTCTCACTTATGTTCCCCCTTGGTCAATTTTGGAAGGATTTCGTGGCCAGATACCTCCCCTAGGCTCTGAATCACTGCCTTTTAATGGTGGAGGGGCTTGTGTAGCTCCATGAACTTAGGACCTATGTCATGTATGGTTACCCAAGACAAACAGGTCATAGTGGAAAGTTCTTTTAAAAAGGTGATCCACTGGAGAAGGAAATGGCAAACTTCTCCAGTATCTTTGCCAAGAAAACCCCATGGACAGTATTAAAATGATAAAAGAGATGACCGTGGAGGATGAATCCTTCAGGGTATCCAATATGCTACTGTGGAAGAGTGAAGGACAACTACCAATAGATCCAGTACAAACAGAGTGGATGAGCCAAAGCCAAAAGGAAGCTCAGCTGCATCCTCTGTGAAAATCCAGGAGTCTTAATTATACTCTTGCCTGGATGAAAGACCATCTCATGTTTTAACAGAGCTGCTGTGTCTGAGGGTCTACCTGCCTTTGGATGTGCTCAAGCACTCAGGCAAGTACCTGAGACCCCAGGATTCTGCATCATGAGATATTGACTGAAAATACTTTGAATCTGAAATAAAGGGGAGGCATTGCCAACTCCCTGCCTTTATCATAAAAATCTCAGCATGACTGATTTTGAATAGACCTTCATTTTGATGGGTCCACCACGATAAATTACCTGTCAAATATGCCTCACCTAAGAAACTAAATATACTCCCCTGATGAATGAAATTATTTAGCATTGTTCATTTAAATTTAGGAGAATGCCTTGCCAATATTAGGATTTTAATTATAACATAATTGCTGGTAACCTGCTTTTTTCTGTTGATACTGAAAGAATGTCATTTAAAGCCATTTCAAATTTGAAATTATTAAACCATGTTATTAGCATAGAGAAAAATCTTTCTATTCCTATAGGCTATGGCTAGAAGGTATGTATCACCCAACCAACCAACTGATCATTTTGCAAGCATTTGTTCAGAGCCTACCATGCTCCAGACATGATGGGAGGTGATGGAGGGACAAATACAAAGAATGAAGCAATCCATGGCCTCAAAGATTTTACATTCAAATAAAAGAGTACAACACACAGAGGGGTGGTGACCTTGGAATACAATATTCATATAGGTGTAACGATTGTGGGAAAAGAGCTTGTTATATGTTTTCCTATAGCAACAACAATATTAATTTGATTATTGTTCCTAGAGCAAAAACAAAAAAAAAGTTGTAAGCAGGGTTGGGCTTAGGGAAAGTGCATGTTCCAGGCCAATGGCAAGATGCTCAAACTGGGTAAGCAACAAATCAAATAACTGTATCAATTTCTTTTAAATTTAAGGCAGAAAGAAGTAGAAGTTGGGGAAAGCAATTGATATATAGCCATATTTCCTACCATTTAAAATCAGAATTTAATCTGTCAAAGTGCCATTCCAATTCTGACAGTAGTACTAGGATTCAGACTGGTGGAATTTAATGGAAAGAATCCTGAATATTTAAAGCATAGGACCACAGTTCAAAACCTAGGTCTTCTACTTTCTTCCTCTATAACTTTTGCTAGATCACTTAGTTTCTCTGGGGCTCAGTTTCATCATGTATAAACGGATTGGACTAGATGTTCCTCCAAGCTGTAAGGATTCTATACTAGCATATAGAAGCAGCTGATTGGTACAGTAGATAGAGCACTGAACCTGGAGTCAAGAAGACCTGAGTTCAAATCTGACCTTGAACTCTTACTAGCTATGTGACCCTGTTCAAATCACTTACCCCCATTTACCTCAGTTTCCTCATCTGTGAAATGGGGTTAATAATAGCACCTATGTCTCAGAGTTGTTGTAAGGATCAAATGAGATAATAGTAATTGTAAAGTGCTTAGGAAGTTTTTGATAAATGACTCTTCCCTTCCCCTAATATGGGATCCATGCCGAGGTGATGCATTTTTGTCCATTTCCTATCTATGAAATTCATGGCTGGTGAGAAATAGATCCAAAATTAAAAATATCTTGCATTCTTAATTGTTTTCATGGTGAGATAAAACAAAGTATGATGATGGCTAGTGGTGTCTTTGCTTACAACCCTGTTCAATCAATATTTGTTGACTTGAATTATGTCTAAAATCTCATTTTTTATCCATGATATTATATCTAATTAAACAAGCATTTACTAAATACCTACTATGTCCAATGTAGTAGAGATCCAGAGAAAAATTTCAAACAGTCCTTGCTCTTAAGGAGTTTGTGTTCTACTTGGAAAGGCTAAGAAGCCTAGTTCCATAATTTCTTAAGAAAGCTGACATGGAATTTTGAAGATATATTCAGTAGACTTATGCATCTTTAAGTTTGAGGTAATAGAAGATTTCCATTTATTAAGATAGAAGCTACCTTGATCCCATCACATAAGGAACTGTACTTTTGGATTTAATAGAGGGCAAATAATTTGCTATGTAATGGAACCCACCAATCAGGAGGGGACCTCAATGATTTTGGTAGCCAGAGATCTTCTGGAAGAAATTTTTTATTTCAGATGGTTAAAAAGAAGGATTGAGATGTAATCAATTGCTGGAATCCCAATGGATTTACTTACTGGATGCCAGCTAAGAATCATGGAATCTACAAAATGCAGGGAGTGCAGGCATAGGACTATAAAACTGAGTGAAATAACTTGCCAAGTCATGAAGAAGGATTTATGCTTCCATAAACTCCTCTTACAGAAACCATGCCACAGGCAATAATGTCCCTAGATTCATATTTGTTATTTGCCCTAATGTAGAACCCAAAGTCTCCCACAGGGAACTATTAAGCTGAAGTTTCCGAGAGGAGAAATTGCTTGCAAAAAACAAAGACTTTAGCTGAGTTCTATTTGAGATACTGTCTTGATAACTTGGTCAATAATTTTTTAGCATATCCATAATTTTTTGTACAAGAAATGGAAAATATGGATACTCTGATGGCCCATGTGAAGGGTAATGTAGGATGGATTTAACTTTTGTGTGACCTATTGAAATACATATAGTTAGAAATACATATGCACATTTACAGAAGGTGCTTATCATTACAATGGAGACTATCCTACACAAAATCCAAACTAAAAAGAGATTCCTGATTAACAATGAGGTTTACCTATTCCTGTTCAAAGGTAATATTGTACTGATTGCATCAAGCCCCCCCCCCCCAATACTACAGCATTGCTTCAATGAGATATATTATCTCTCAAAAGAGATCAGTCTAAACATCCACACCAGAAAACAAAGTGGATGAAAAACTTATATGTCCTGGGTGTATGAATATTTCACATAGTCTATTAGTGTGTCTGTGTACATGTATTATGTATATAGGATGGGCACTTATTGCACACAATGAACAGAAACCAGACTGAAATAGAAGAGTGTGCTAGGTAACAAAGAAAAATTATGTAGCATTTGTAATTATCATAAGTTGTCATAAGGATAAACTATCTGTATTTTTCCAGTGATCTGCCAAGAATTAAAATTATAGGGCCCAGAGGAAAATAGAAAAACCCATAATAGGTGTCATTATGCTACAGCATACAATCAGTTATATTTTTCATGTAAGAAATTAATTTTAAAAAGCATTTTCAAGGGCATGTATGTGTCCCAAAAGAGATGTAGCAAGAACGTAAGATAACAGATAGCTGACATTTATACAGCAATGCACTTTGCATACACAATCTCATTTATCCTCAAACCCTCCCTGGGAGGTACGTGGCACATTGCTTCTATAGCTGCTTTTATCTACATTTTGTTGTTGCTGTTTTTGTTTTTGTTGTTGTTGTTATTCAGTTGTGTCCAACTCTTCATCACTCCATTGGGGGTTTTCTTGGCAAAGACACTGGAGTGGTTTGCCACTTCCTTCTCAAGCTCCTTTTTCAGATGAGGAAATTGAGGCAAACAGAGTTAAGTGACTTGCCCAGGGACACACAGCTAGTAAGTATCTGAGACCAGATTTGAACTCATGAAGATAAATCTTCCTGACTCCAGGTCCAGTGCTCTATCCACTGCACCACTTAGTTGCCCTATCTATATTTTGCAGATGACTCATAGGATCTCAGATTTGCAGCTAGGGAAGATCATAGGCACTGCCTAGTTCAACCTGTCATTTTACAAATGAGAAAACTTAGATCTATGGAGGTTAAATTACTTGCCCAAGGTCAAATAGGTAGTATATGAGGTAGAATTTGAACTCCAGGCTTACCGGGTTTCAACTACATTCAATACTCTATCCACCACTCTGGATTATCTCACTGATATCCATGAAATAGTCAAAGAACTTGGGTAGACTTCTAGCATGTTGAAGAGCTTCCCTCCAAAGGGTGTATAGAAAGACATGAAGAAGAAACTCCTAGTAGAGAAGGTTTAGGTGGGTTACATTATACATTAGTGAAGAAACATTTAAAGAGAGGAGATCATGGATCTATAGAAATATAGTGGAAATGCCTCCCAGAACACTGTGAGTAAGTACTACAAATTTGTTAGACTTCAGCAGATTTCTCACAAAATTAGATCATGGCATTGCTTTAACCTTTAGTCCCATAAATTCATCCCTGTTTTGTGTTTTCTATACCCTATATCTCTATGAAAAAATATCTATATACCTTTCTCTATCATTTGTTTATTTACATCTATCTAGTCTCCTGTACTATCCCTGTGTGTGTGTGTGTGTGTGTGTGTGTGTGTGTGTGATCTCCCCCAGTAGATTGTAAACCCCATGAGGGCAGGCACTCTTCTTATCTTTGCATCCCCAGTGCCTAGCACAGTGCATGAAACATAGTAGGCCTTTATTGACTGATGTTTATAATGAGATTCAGGTTCAGCAATATCGAGAGTTGTAATACATTTAAACAAGAAACAATTGCTTCCAACCCAAATGCAAATGCAAGTGTGAGGGATAGAAGTAAAATATCGCTAATTAAATAATCCACAAAAGCTGATTACTTAACTAGAGATGTCAAGAACTCCTCCTCTGGCCTTATCCCATGAGTAAGTATGCTTATGTACTATTCTTTAGCAGTATTAATTAGTAATGGAATATTACTTTGATAAGATATTTTTCTCTTTGTTTCAGATGACTAAAACTGAAGAAATAGTCTGTTCAAAAATAATCTTCCTAGTCCAGATTTCCTTCCAGTGAAGCTTAAACAGAATTATTGTCAATCATGGCATCCAAGTCTCCTAAAATGACATTAGATAAGGAATAGAAAGAGAATATATGGGTAATATGGAGCACAAATTGGTTCTATTCATCTTAAAGTTCTGCAACTATTGATTGCTGAAGGATTTAGCAAGCCAGACTTCATGGATAGGAACACTTTTCAATTTAGTGGGAACTCAAGAGAAGATTGGGACAAGGAAACAGACTGATTCTGGAAGTTTGGCAAAAGTGTGATCTGATGAGTTTCAAAGCTAGGAGAATTTAAATTGAGACCCAGCCCTGTATGGTAGATAGTTTGTCATCAAGTGTCTTAGGCCTAGTTTTTAATAGGTCCCTTTTCACTCTTAGTGAGATGTGAAGATTAATTCAAGAAAGCCTCCTCAATTTGTTCTTAGTATTTAAAAATCTCCTTCACAGAAGGCTTAGTCTATCTACCGTATGTTACTGACTCCCTGGGCTGGGGAGCTCTGTAAAGCTTATTGGGTTGAGGAAGCTGACATATCTAGTAAAAGGAAATACTAATAAATGGTACCTCAGTGATATGTCTTTCAAGGTTCTGCCTGTCTTCCCAATAATCTCAGAGTGGCTAATAATAACTGATAATAATAGCTAACCTTTACATAGCACTTTAATGTTTGCAAAGCTTTTTGTAAATATTATCTCATTGAATCCTCTTAATAACCCTGGGAAGTAGATGACACTATCATCATTATTTTCTAGATGCAGAAAGTGAAGTAGATAGAAGATTAGTGACCTGTTCAAGGTCAGATAGCTAGTAAGTATCTGAAGCTAGGTTTGAAATCAGTTCTTCCTAACTCAAGGTCTAGCACTTGGAAGGAAGTTAGATGTAGCAATTGATAGTGTGCTGGACCTGGAGTCAAGGAGACTTAAGTTCAAATCCAACCACAGACACTATCTTTGTGACCACGGGAAAGTCACTTAACCTTTATTTGCCTCAGTTTCCTCAACTGTAAAATGGGGTTAATAACAGCACCTTCTTCATAGGGTTGTTAAAAGGATCAAATGACTTGATATTTATAAAGTCCTCAGCCCAGTACCTGGTACATAGTAACTACTATATAAACACTTATCCCCTTTTGGCCCTGCTTCTATCTACTGTGTCACCATTTGGTCCCTGAGGACATCTGGGAATCACTGCTATAGACAGGTTTGCTCGAACACCTACATCAGGTTAATATTCAGATTAGATGTGTGCAGCTAGTTCCAAAGCTCTTTGGCCCAAATCTGGCCCTTGAGTACCAACCACTGTTTTTGCTATCACATGCAGGAGGAATTGGGTCATATTCTATAATTAGCGGCTTCCCCAACCTCTTGGATGTATTTTTGTGATTCTATTCATATAAGAGGCTGATTTCCTCCTGATTCTTTTAAATACTGAATGAGTCCAACAGCAAAGGCATGTTATAGAGGATGGCTAAACCATTGTTGTATCTTAACTCTATTAACATACATTTGTGGCATGTGCAAATATTATGTTAGAAAAAAACAATAGTACTTCATTTATAATAAACTGTGAACAAGTTCACTGTTGTATATTTATCAACATGAAAACACTGATCAGAAAACCATTCTCATCCTCCCCAAGTGAGCACTAATTTTTCTTGGAAAGTCTGAATAACATAACCATAGGTCTTCAAGGAAAGACTAAGGGGTCATTTGTCGGGTTATGTTGTAGAGGGAAGTCTTGTTCAAGCACCAACAGGACTTGGTACCCTCTGAGGTCCCTTCCAAGTCTGAGATTCCATGATTCTGCAATCAAACATAATCAATAGGATAAAAACACAAAAAATCTTGACCAAAGTCTTCCTTTGATACCTTTTTATGATGTTGAAGTAAACCTGGGATCTCCAAGGAAAACACAAGCTCAACAGATCCTCCCAAGCTAAAAAGACTTTGAGTTCAACCCTGGTGATAGGATATATACCTAAGATCAGAGAGTTTCAGCACCAGGTAGACCACAGGGGAATAAATTTTTTTGGCCTTTGGAACAGTCAAAATCTATCTATTAAAGTTGTAGATGCTGGGATCCTTGGTGGTGGTGGTGGTATCTATACTCATCATCACCATCACCATCATCTATTTTATTTTATTTTAATATTTTGGAGGGCAATTGGGGTTAAGTAACTTGCCCAAGGCTACACAGCTAGTTTTTTTTGTGTGGGTGTTAAGTGTCTGAGGCTGGAATCGAACTCAGGTCCTCCCAACTCCAGGGCCAGTGCTTTACTAAAAGAGCCACCTAGCCGCCCCATCATCATCTAATATACATACATACATACATACATGCATGCATACATACATATATATATAATGCTTTAAAGTTTTCAAAGTGCTTTTCACACATTATTTCATTTGATCCTCACAAAACCCTTGATGTGGGTGCCATTACTCTCTCCATTTTGCGGTGAGGAAATAGAGACTCTGCCCCTTCCTTCTTACTTAGAGTAAAAGTAATATTGTTCTACAAATCTACTTCCCTTGGATAAATTTCCCACCTGGAGACAAAGCTCTAGTTACCCCACCCTGATCTCAGCTCTGCTTTTACCTTTCAATGGGAACTGAATGATGCTGCCATGACTTCAATTGACTGACAAGACAACTAAAGCTGGTATATTCTTTCAAGACCTGCCCATGTTATTCTGCAGGTTGCAGAGAGCTTATGTTGAAAAAGAAAGAAGGAGGAAAGGATTTATGGGGGGGTTAGGAGAGTATCTGGGCAGCAAATACCGAGCAGTGCAAGCCCCAGGGGAACATCCCTAATGTGTAATTTATGTGCAAGCCCCAGGGGAACATCCCTAATGTGTAATTTATGTGTTCTCCTTATGGCTGTCCTTTCCAAATGGGATCATAGGAGTTGTGACATCTGTGTGCCTGAGGTATCATGGGTATATTCCCCTGTCTAGGCTATCCACTGTCTGGAGAAGAAGCTATGTTGGAAAGATTTGCCCAGGGCCAGCAGATGCTGCATCCCTGAGAACAGTCTCTTGGTACCACTCAACCCTGCTCTAAGGGTGTGCCTTTGCCAAAGTCAACCCCAGCCATCAGAGTCTGCAGGACGATGGACGGAATTGACAAGAAATTTCAAATTTACAACATAAACACTGACAAAGAGTTTACAGAATGCATTGTAGGCTGCTTAAGACGACCTCAGAATGAGAGCTTTTCTATGAAATCATTCTTTTCTTTCATATATGTATTCTTTTAGTCTTTTCAACAGCCTGGCAATGTCCTTTTCAGACTCTTGTCTGAAAGAGCTCCTTTATTCTTTTGTTACATAATTTATGCTGTGCCTTTATTCTGAAGACTCAAAGGTGCCATAATTTTCGGTTGCACAAATAACTTGTTGACAATGATTGGCTTAAAATTTGGCAATTATTTTTAAAAGTCATAGCCATAAATGAGGACAATAGGGACAACATCAAGAGAGTGAAATGGGAAGAGGGACGACAGCACTGACCTGGTTCTAACCAGAATTCTCAAGTGGGCAAAGTTTGTCTCTGGGCATTACTTGGCTCCCTTTCTGTGCTTCTTCTCCTCATTCTAGCACAGCTTCTTCTAGTTGTCCAGAAGTCCTCACTGAGAATCCACATATCTCAAGCATTCCACCCAAGTCTACACTCCTCCATCTCCTCCCCAGGTACTAAGATATCACACTACCCTATTGATACCCTACTGATTCCATGTGGTGGCTGGGTGTCACCTAATTATTAAGAGAACAGCAGTCTGAATAAACTAGTGCCAGTTAAGAGGTAGATGCCTAAAGGCTGTCTTAACGTGTTAACTCTCCCAGGGGCATCTATGTTCTAAAAACTAAGCTTATTTCTCCAAATTAAGGACTCTCTGGGTCCAGGGCATGGTGGCAGATTCCTATAACTACTGCTACTGGGGAGGCTGAGACTAGCATAGTAACTGAGTTCAGAAAATTGGAGCTGCCATAGGGCTAAGCTGATCATATGTCCACACGATGTCTGCCACAAATGTAGGAAAGAAGGACCCTGAGGATGCCTAGGGAAAGGCGAACCAGGCTAGTTGGGGAAAAAAAACAGCAAACTAAAACTCTTGTACTGATGGGTATTTGGATTAGGCCATGAATGGTCATTGTACTTTTAGTTAGTCTCAATCTCCCCTCAAAAAAATGCCCCTCTAAAGTAGAAGTTCTTAACCTGAAGTCCATGAATTTTTTTAAGAAATGTATTTGTTGGGTCAGGTAGGTGATGCAGTGAATAGAGCACTGGCCAGGGAGTCAGGAGGACCTGAGTTCAAATTCAACCTCAGATAATTAACATTTACTAGCTGTGAGACCTTGGGCAAGTCACTTAATACTAATTTCCCTGCCTTCCCCCCTCTAGAAAAAAGAAATGTATTTGTTAACCATGTTTCAATAAGATTGCTTTCCTTTGTAATCCCATGTATTTTATTTTATTCTCTTAAACATATTATTCTGATTAAGAACCAACCATAGATTTCCTCAGACCACAAAAAACGACTATAATAAAAAAAAAGTTAAGGGTCCCTACTCTAGGAAGAATTTCATCAAAGATACTTTAGGGATTAGTGGGGGCTTCCTGATGTCCTTTAAATTGCATCTCAGTAAAATTCTTTCTCCTCCAAGTAACCATCCTGTGAGAAGGCGGGCATGCTAAAGAGGAGGGGGAAATGGTGAGTTCAGCTATTAACAGGCAGATCTGTAGATTCTGAGCTTCACAGAGAGCTGGAGATTTTCATTCTTTTAGATTCAGGCTTTGTAAGTGAAAAACAGTGCTTCGGTGCCTCTGTCTATATTCACAATATAACCCTAATAATGAGGATAATGGTATTTTATATTTAGACATCACTTTACAATGTACAGAGATTGAAAATACTCATATATTCTATCTCCTTTGAGCCATGCAATGAGCCCGATTGTTATGCAGAGAAAATTGTATTGTATTCATTTTCCAGATGAAGAAACTGATGCTCATAGAAGGTTAAATGAACTTCTCTAAGTGATAAAGCTCAGAGTCATAAGTCTAGGACTATAATTCAGATTTCCTGTACCCCCCCCCCAAAACAAACAAACAAACAAACTAGGGTCTTCCTTTTCACCACAATATAAAAAACATTTGGCGTCAGAAGATATCTGTGATACAGAAAAACTTGTGGCAGCAACAAACATAGAAATGTTATATTTTATCTCATGAGATACATCTATCTATGGAACGTTGGCCATCCCTGTATATCATACATGACCCTGTCTGAATGCTACTCCAGAGTTGGGGAATTTTGTGAGTGTGAGTTAGCATATAATAAAAACCATGTATCACAAGCCCCCACTGAGGTATTTCTTTTAGCAGAAAACCAGAGAGATAACACATTAGATAAAAGCAAAAGACATTTAAGTCAATAGCAAAACCAGCCAAAAAGATTCACCCCATACTCATTGGAATACTCTCTCACAAGCCAACACAGCACCAGTAGGGGAAGAACCCAAGGAACATGAATGACAAAAGAACACTCATGGTACAATTCAGGTGTAGGGCATTCATAAGGTTTGGGCAATGTCAAGTCTCTGACACTACAGAGCTTCTAATTCCCTCTGGAGATTAAAAAAAAAAAACACCGGGAAATTTGCCTTCCCAGCTGAGCTAAGGCCCTGTTTGGATCTGTTCTGTGTTGTACTTGTCACTAGTGGATATTTCAGATTGAGGTGTTTGTCTGCTCTATCTTTCCTGGGGGTCCCCCTCCCCCCATCTACTAAGCTTCAGCTATTATATATTCTCTTTTTCAGGAAAAAAAATTGTACTTTCTTTAGACTTATGGGCCATTTAAATTTTTTTAGGTGTGTATTATAAACTCTGGTTCTGTGAAGTTTGTATTCAGTCAAAGGACCACACTTGAGGAACTAGAGGACCACATGTGGCCTTGATGTCACAGGTTACCCATCCCTGGGTTAGCCCTTTGTCCCACATCCCACCAGCTCCCTATGCACCAAACCCTCACATAGGGGAACCTCTTTTGCATATATGTAAATGTTCCATCACTCTTAGAAGTTAAATCTCTAACAGAGATTGGTGTTATTTATAGATTTTGTTTCAAATTTATTTTATATTTTGACCTTGGAAGGAAGGAGCAATTAAAAGCACCACATTCTTGGTTATTCACAATAAGGGATGCTCAGAGGATCTTTTTGTTTCCCTTTATCATACTTATGCTAGGTTTTAACAATTCCTCCAGAGCCACATCTCCATGAAATATGAGGGCATTCTGGCTACAACATCTGCCACCCCCTTCAGAATAGACTCAACTAGCAAAACTAAGCAGGTGTCCCCCTTTTTCCTCACCCTCCCTTCATGCAAGGCCTTCCTTCTGTTCAGAGAGACAGAGAATGAACTTGGGTAGAATAATGCTGTTCTTCAATCAAGAGTGTCCCCAAATGGCTACACACCACTGCAATAATCCCTTATAGGTTTAAAGCTAACACTAAGCACATTGGAACTTTTCAGGATATTATTCTCAGGCATTTCAACATTTTATTTTATTTTTTTCATTTCCTTTGGCCAGTGATCTCTCATCACAGAATTTCTTGCATTGTCATCACACACAAATCATTTTTCTCTAGGATACTCTTCGGTTTAAAATGTAAGTCACTGTTGCTTTCTCAAGTCTTTCTGTTTAAATTTTGAACTTTATTTATGTAAATCATATATGACCTGGTTCTTAATAGTATTTTATTCATGAAGCTTTCATTCTCTGTTTTATTTTCACTTTTTTTGGGGGGGGAGGGTTCTTTACTAAATGCATTGTGATACAAAATGTAGTAAATTAATAATCTCAGAGAAGGGGAAGGAATTCAATCTTCCCCCATCCTTAAGTTGCTTTATATGGAAGCAAGACAATAGAATTAAGGCACAAATAATTTTTAGCTCATAAGTTAATATTAGAAGAAGGGAAATGCCCTTAAACACTGACCTTTGACTTGTCTAGTCCCTGTTTTGTTTTAATCACTCATCAATGTCTATGCCTTGCACCTGGACAGTGGGGAGTCATCCAAGACTTCCTAGGATCCTACCTCATCATGCTGCTATTCCCTGGGGTCAGGTAGTCTGGGCTCTGCCTTGCTAGTGTTGTCTACTGGACTCTAGCTGTCACCACATTCCACCTGTTCCTAGGGTCCCCATTCTCAGCTGGCTGTGGGAAAGGACCCATCTTTGTCATCCCTTCTTTCTGGATTTTTTCCCTGCCCCCTAAAAATGTGACAAAGCAAATTTTCGGTATTTTTGAAAGCAGATTTCCTACAAAGAACTAAGGGGAAATCAACAAGGCACGAGTAGGAGGAGGATAGGTGAACAGAGGAATGACTCCAGATGAAAAAGCTAGCTGTGACAAAGGAAGTGACTTATTCTTCTTAGTTCTCTTCGCTTTGCCTGATAATCTTCTGCCAAATCTTGGCCTTCCTTTTAACTTAGTTCTAGCTCTCCTCCTGTGGATGGGTAGATGGAACATGTTATCTCAGCCTTCCAAAATCTATATCTCAAGTCTCTGGTGTAATTATTGGAGTCTAGAGCTTAGGACAAGTATTTCCTTGGGACAGCTGCCCAACAATCATTTTTACAGGTTCCCTCACCCTAGCCATTGACTCATTATGACCTAGAGAACTCCTTGACTTCTGGAAGAGGAAGGCTCTTCCTAAACTGACTTGTAGTACTCTTTCCCTTTGAGATTATGCTTTATTACACTTTTGTTCTTGGGAAGGCTGTATTCCCTAGCCCTTGGAATTTGATTTTATCTCTTTTTCTTTAACCTGCCCTCTCTGGTTCTGGCTGAGCCACCCAAATCGGATTCTAATAGCCAAACTTCTCACTATTGCCTCCATGCATCAAAATGAAATTTCCTCTTTTACTAGACTCTAACCTGGTAACAGACTTATGGCCTTGCCATTTATGGGGCCTGGCTTCAATCTTTCCTCTCTTGGAGCTTGGGCCGCCAAGCTGCCACTAGATGGGACTCTTCTGCCAGACCAAACTTCAGTCTCTTGCTCACCCTGGGTCCCCTAGCTCCCCCTGAATTGGCAGAGATAAGTGGATAAAGCCCTTGGCAAGGCAGTGTGGTACAGTGGACAATGAGTTGTATTGGGTGTCATAAGAGATGGATTTACCTTTGAGCTCTGTCATTAACGAGATTTGTGACTGTGGGTAAGTCATAGGATCTCTCAGAGCCTCATTCTCCTCATTTATAAAAGAGATAAATAATAACTGAAGAACCATGTCCATAGAGCTGTTGTGAGGTTCAAAGGAGATAATGGGTGTAAAGCTTTTGGTCAGTAATAAAGAACTATTTAAATGCCATAAGTTGTTATTTAAAAAGATAGGTAGCTTTCCTTAATTTTCCACTGCTAGGCCTACCTAGTCCAAGTCAAGGGGCTGAATTATAGCCCATGTTCTTTCCCTTCTTAGGGACTAGATCCCAAAGTTTTTAATGACAATTAGACATAAAAAATGCACAGAAAACAGCGATATTTGTGTATTCTTATCCCCTTTATCCTCAATAATTGGTCAGGGTTATGGAGTCACAGTTTCAAGATTTTTTTAATGAAAATTTAATAGGGCATGAGATACTTTATAGGTTAATATAATGAACTTAAAAATCCACAAATGAAAGGTATTTTATATTAAATATTCCTTTAAAAATTCTTAGTGAACTCTACCCCCAAATCATATGCTGTAGGCATCCCTGACACAAGGGTTAAATATATAATAGCACTAAAACCAGATTGAACAGAATTTAATCTTTTTTTGATGACTCAGAAGCTACTTCAGCATCTTGTGTTTCAGACATATCATTATAAACTTCAAATATTACATCATATTTCCATAAAAGAGGTCAAAAGGAATGAATACTGAGAAAAAGCTATTGGATTCAGTGCACATGACTAGGTGCGTGCACGTGCACACACACACACACACACACACACACACAGCGCTCATTGAAAGCCTTAGAGAAAACAGCTTTATCAGAATGGCAGAGTGGAAGTTAAAAAAGAGAGACTTAGGAACAGAGTGGGTGATTTGTAACTGAAGACAGCAGATGTGTAGACTAGGTCTTTGAAATATTTGTAGTAGGAAGAAGAGACAGAGGAAGAGAAATACAATCAAATAAAACTTGATTGATTTTTGTTTCCTTTTTTTGAGACATGTCAGTCAAGTAGCATTTTTTGAGGACCTAATATGTGTCAGATACTGTGCTAAACTGTAGGGATACAGTGCTTAATTTCTTTCTTTCTTTCTTTCTTTTGCTTTTTTGGAGGGCAATTAGGGTTAAGTGACTTGCCCAAGGTCACATGGCTAGTTTTTGTATTAAGTGTCTGAGGTCAGATTTGAACTCAGGTCCTCCTGACTCCAGGGCCGGTGCTCTATTCACTGCGCCACCTAGCCACCCCTACAATGCTTAATTTCAAGGAGCTCATAAGCTAATGGGGGATAATAGCACATGTGGAAAAGTTCTAGGTACAGGGTAGATGGGAAGGGCCCATGGTCCTCAAGGGATAGACAGTTTAATGCTACCTCTCAATGCTTTGATAATATTTTTTAAGAATTTTAATTTATTTTTAAGGTAAAATAATTTTCATTTGCATTCATGTGATGAGTTTATAATTTATAACACTTATAAGTTTGATAAACATTGTATATAGTCTATTTTGGTAAAAAAAAAAAAATAATGTTCAGACCTAGAAGCCAGAAAGAACTGGTCCCACCTCTGACATATACTGTCCATGTGACCCTGGGCAAATCACTCGATATCCTAGACAACACTCTAATTTTATAAATTGAAGAGAAGTTATGACTTGAATTGTTAAAAGGAGCTTCTCCTGGAAATTCCCTATACAAATGAATTCTAGGTTCAGTTCTTTGCCCAATGGAGAAGAAAAGAAGGAAAAGACACTTAAAGAATTAAAATCTGCCAGAGAGCTGGACCTTGTTACAAATTCCTAACTACCTGGGCACTTAAAGGATAATTTTTAGCAGTTCTGTGCAAAATCAATATACCCATGTATAGGCCAGTTAGGAAAATGAGTGACTAATGGTATTGGGAATATCAGCCTTCCATCAGCAGGCATGATTTTCATCACTTTCAGTGTCTTCCGTACTGATCTCAAAAGAAATGGAGAGAAAATGAAAAGGAATTGCCTCCAGTATAATCTCCCATCTTTTGAGCAAGAGAAGTGGCATCCTTCATTTCAGTACTGGTTGAGGGAGTGGATTTGAGATACTTCTTGCTCCTCATTGTACCTTCCAGGTTCCCCCCCTAACTCCATAACTCCATACATTCTCCTCTTTTGAGGTTGATGCTATTCATAGCTATCAATCAATCAAAATCTTGGTAGCTATTGTCTACTCATCTCCAGATAACTCCCTTGCCTTCTTTCCTCAATGAACTCAATACATGGCTCAGAATTTTTCTCTCCCCCCCAATTCCTCTCATACTAGAGGACTTCCAAATATATATTGACTCTCCTTCAAAAACTGTAACCACTCAGTTCCTTAATCTGCTCACTTCCCATGAGCTATTCCTCCACTTCCCCTCAGTTACATGCAAAGATGGTCTTATCCTTGATATTGCTATCATCCACAAATTAATCACCCACTTCCATTCCACATTCAAGAATTTTTAAATCCTCTTATCTAACCAAAATATATTGACTTTTCACCTCTCCTTCTACCTTCTTTTATAAAACCCTAGTATTTTCCCTCATTGTGACCCCAGTCCCTTGACCCTCAATTCTCTCTGAGGCCATCTCCCTTACACCAGCTACCTCCTTTTTCCACCATTTTTAAGTCTTGGTGAACCAATTCAATTCTACACTTTTTTCTTCTCTTGAATCCTTAATCTATAATTATCATTTTTCCTATTATTCCCTGACAAGCCTTAACCTTTGGTCACCCCCACCATTCACCTCCTTCACTCCTACACACACCCTTTTGAACAAGTGTGGAGAAAATCATGCAACTATTCTGACTGGGTCCACTACAAATTTATGTTACACAACCTCAACTGGTCCATCACTGCTGCTAAGCAATCCTCCTATACCTGCCTTATCTACTCACAATTCCCCTCTTCACAACAACTCTTCCAAATTTTTTCAGCCCTCCTCAGAGCTCCTCCCACCCTCAGCTGAGAAGCTTGCATACTATTTTGCAGAAAAACATTGAGGTCATTCACTATGAGCCCTTTATTCTCTCTTCTTCCCCATGTCATATGTCTGGTGCCATTATTTCTTCTTTCACCCCTGTCTCATTTGATAAGGTGGCATTACTTATCAAGGCTAACCCCTCTACCTGCTGAAGCAATATCATTTCATCCTATCTCCTCCAACAGATTACTCCTTTTGTCATCTACACTTCTCTTCTTCTCAATCTCTCCTTGTCTGCTGGCTCATTCCATACTGTTCACAGATATGTCCATTCCCTCCCACCCCCATCTTGAAAATTCCCTTCATTTGATGCATTATCATATCAAATCTCCTCTGCCTTTTGTAGATAAACTCCTTGAAAAGGCATTTATGATAGGTGCCTCCATTTTATCTCCTGTCACTCTCTACTTAACCCCTTATAATCCAGCTTCTGATCTTATCATTCTTCTAAAACTGTTCTTTCCAAATTTACCCAATTTGCTATATTTAGCAACTCTCTGTTGCCAAATCCATTGAACTTTTCTCAATCCTCATTCTCCACAAACTCAAAATTGTTCTGGATCATTGTATTGATAAGAATAGCTCAGTGACTCAGAGCTGATCATCATACAATATTGCTGTTACTGCTTACAATGTTCTTCTTGTTGTGTTTACTTCACTTTGCATCAGTTCATATAAGTTTTCCCAGGTTTTTATGAAGGCACCCTACTTGCCATTTCTTATACTATAATAGTATTCCATTACAATAAAGTACCACAACTTGTTCATCCATTCCCCAATTGTTGGGCATCCCCTCAATTTCCAATTCTTTGCTGTCACAGGAAAAAAGACTTTAATTATTTTTGTATATATAAGTCCTTTTCCTTTTCTTTAATCTCTTTGGGATATAGATCTACTACTAGTGGTATTGCTGGGCAAAGGGTATACACTGTATTGTAGCCCATTAGGTATACTTCCAAATTGTTCTCCAAAATAGATGGATAAGTTAAGAATTCCACCAATAGTGTATTAGTATTCCAATTTTTCCATATTCCTACAGATATTTATAATTTTCCTTTTCTGGTTTATTAACCCATCCAATAAGTGTGAGGTGGTACCTCAGAGTTCTCTTAATTTGTGTTTCTCTAATCAGAGTGATTTTGAGCATTTTCTCGTGTAACTATAGATAGCTATGATTTTTCCATCTGAAAATGCCTGTTTATATTCATCGACCATTTTTCAATTGGGGAATGAATAATATTTTTTATAAATTTGACTTGGTTCTTTACATATTTGAGAAATGAGGGCTTTATCAGAAAAACTTGCTGAAAAATTTCCCCCTTAATTTCTTTCTTTATTATAAGCTTGGTTACATTGATTTTGGTTATACAAAACCTTTTTAATATAATGTAATCAAAATTATTCTTTTTACTTCCCATGATCCTCTCTCTATCTCATATGTGGTCATACCCAGCTTCTTTAAGTCCCAATTAAAATTCTATCTTTCAGGAAGCCTTTTCCAACCCATCTTAATTCTAGTTCATTCCCACTGTTAATAATTTCCTACATGTCCTGTATATAGCTTGTTTGAATATATCTGTTTTCATGTTGTTCCCTCCCCCCATTAGATTATAAATTCCTGGGAGGTAGGGACTGTCTTTTGCCTCTTTTTGCATCCTCAGTCCTTAGCACAGTGCCTGGTGAATAATAAGTGCTTAACAAATGTTTGTTAATTAATTGACTGTAAGAATGGAATCAAGATAATTTTCCAATTTGCCCTAATAGGGAAAATAGATTTAAGAAAGAATTTATAATAGGTAAGGGCTAGTGAGAGAAGGAACTTAACTTATGAGTAGGTGGTTATATTCCATTTCATTCTATTCAAGATGGCATCCTTAGTTGATGTATTTGTCATAGTGTATGGCTAAATAATTTATGCTATTTATAATAAAAACTCTATTTGAATAAAAAAAAAGCAATATTGACTAAACTGCATGATAAATACTCTCAAACTCAGCCAGCAATGTCTAGAGGGCCCTCAGCCATTTGGTCTGTCCTTCTAAAACCCACACTACCACAATTTACCTGGGCAAAGCTACCTGTATGACAGATAAAGGGCTTAGAAAATTCATAGATTGTAAAGCCAAATTAAACCGATACCCAGTGTTTTAGCACCACTTCTACAAATGGTCCTGTGAAGTTGCATTATCATCCTAGTCCAGTTTTACTAGGGAAAACTTACACAAAGGAAATGGAAAAACTGGCTGCATGTGGTGCAGAGTTTGTGTCAGAATCAGGATTAGAACCCTTCTCTTTTGACTTTATAGCCTTTACGGCAGCCCAATAAATTACGTCAACTTTTTCAAGGAACAGTCGAAACAGCTTGAAATTTCACGTCTTAATAGAACCCAGCAATCTACTTTGTGGCTATTCTTAATGAACATGAAAGTCATTCTTTCAAATGGCCTTGCCTCACATTGTATTCCATTGTACTGTCTCCTAATACAGATTTCCTATTATAGCCAAGTTTTGAAAGAAAATGTGCAATAAAAAGTTTAACTAAATTTCAGTTCTTCATGTTTATCTTTCCAAAGTGTGTGTACTACATAGCTGCAATTGGCTGATTTAAGCTGAGCTTTTAAAAATAGAATCTGTTTTAGTCTATTAGGACTGTTTATAGCACGTATATCTAATCGGCTATAGAACCATATAAGGCATAAAAGTCATGCCTTTGCTGCCATATTGAGGGAGATAACTTTATCTCTCACTGTAACAGTTTTAGAATATGTTTTGATGGAAATAGATTTATTTTAAACATTAATCTCACAAACACTTTTCACCAATTAAGAATAGAATTGCATTTAAATGAACATAGACTATTATTTTGGTTTGTTTGTTTTGAATTATATATGAAGGTTATATGCAATTTAAACTGAATGTCAAGGACTTAGAAAAGATTTCTTTAAGCTGAATGGAAATTGAAAGCTGTGTAATTATAATGACCAAGCTTGGCCCAAGAGAACAGTTGAGAAAATGTGCATCCTTTCCTTATTTGCAGAGGTGGGAAATTATAAACACGGAACATTGCATACCATTAGACTCAGTTGATGCCTTGTTTAGTTTTGCTGAAATGCTTTTCCCTCTTTCATTCTTATTCTTTGTTATAAGGGATGGGTAAAAGAGAGGGAAGGGATATATTCAAAAATGAAGGTGATACAAAAATGAAAAATATAAATAATTTTAAACTGAATTAAAATAGAGGGAGTATATTGAAAGAAGGAGGTAGAATTGCTTAACATTGGTAGAAAAATTGGAAATTAGAACTGGGACTGGACAAAATTATCAGGAATATTCTGAGTTAATTAAGCTGGTCCCAGTTTTCAAAACCCTCTGGTCATGGACTTAAGTTTACCAGGGAGAGACAGAGGATGAAAAGATTCTATACTGCTTCGACACATAACTCAGCAGAAACTTACCTATGACCACAAAATCCTGATCTTGACCTAGAAGTCAAAGATCAGTTTGGTTGGGACTGAGTTTGATGAAGCTGCTCTAGCACCTTTGGGTAGCATTACAATGGCCAAAGGAACACCTAGAATTGAGTAACATGGAGTCTGAGAAGGGATTGGTCTCTCATTCCTTTTCTTTTCTTTTTTTAGTTTTTGGGATGCCATCTGGTAAATCGATAACTATGGCATGGAAGATAAAAGAATACTGACCTTAAGTAAAATTCAAATACTCTGATAAACTTTATTCAAAGATTTTGTATAGTCCATTGGGTCCTGAGATGAATTAAAGGCACAATAATGGCACTGACTAATGGCTCCTGATGAATGTTGACTCCTTCCTCTCTCCATGAGGGGAACAGTCTATCCAGGCATGTCCTATCTTGACAACTCAGACATAACAATGTCTAATATCTATGATCTTCAAGCAGTGCACACTTAGTTGTCTATTTCTGTTATTGTCTACTCTCTTCTGGAAGGTTGTTCCTGAACATTACTTCTCACGCTACACAATGGACTTTCTAACATTTTAATTCATGGAGAGGTGAAGTGCCAACTTTGACTCCACTGATCTCTCCTTTGGAATCTTTGGGCATTACAATTGGTTGATGGAGTGAAAAGGGAGGTGGACTTAGTTCATGATTGGCTTCAAAGACATCTCATTTCTCACAGTCTGGAGTCCTGCTTATATGACATTGCAGATGGATTTTATCTCAATGAGATCTCTAATGGAATTCAGGAATGTAAAAATAAACAAAAAGTAAAATACATAGCTCTAGATATGGATTCATAATCTATTAATCTTTCCCTTAATTCTCCTATATACTTTTATAGTCATATTACACAAATGTCATCGGAACCCAAGACTGATTTCACCCTTCCCCCAATGCAGACAGACCTCCAGATCCTTTTCTGGTCATAAACATTCTGCCTTGATCTTTCCTATCCTCATCTTTTTTCCCAACTAAAATCTTGGACAAGTTATAGAACCTATCAGCACTATGGTACAGCACCTTCCTGGGATGATAAACTACAGATTAGTTTCTAGGCTACATCAGTATAATAATCTTCTTTATTCTGGGAGCTTCCCACACCAATAAAATCACAGGTCTGGACCAAAACAATGAGAATTAGAAAAAGATAGATAGATAGACTGACACAGAGAGAAAGACAGAGAGGCAGAAAAACACATGCTTAAGATAAACTTAATTAATATATAAGATTTCACTTATATACTATAATGTAATGCACACAAGTCTAGTGCCTTCCTTCTGTTGATTCTCTCCTGCCTATATCTTGTTTGTACACAATTGTTTTTATGTTGTCTCCTCCATTAGATTCATTAGACTGTGAAGTCCTTGAAAATACAACTATCTTTTTACTTCCTTTGTATTCCCAGTGTATAGCATATTGCCTTGCACATGGTTATTTACTAATTGACAAGGAATTGCAATTGACAGGGAATAAATGTGTATATGTACATATATATATATATATATATATATATATATATATATACATATGAATATACATGGAATAGAGGGCAGCTAGGTTGCACAGTGGATAGAGCTCTAGACCTGGAACCAGGAAGACTCATCTTCATGAATTCAAATCCAATCTCAGACACTCACTAGCTGTGTGACCTTGGGCAAGTCCCTTAATCTTGTTTGCCTCAGTTGCTCATCTGTAAAATGAACTGGAGAAGGAAATAGCAAATCACTCCTGTATCTTTGCCAAGAAAACACCAAATGGGGTAATGAAGATTGAGACATGACAGAAAAGACTGAATAATAACAAAAATGGTGCCTGGCATTTATATAGTACTTAAAGTTGGCAAAGCACATACATTGTCTTATATTACTATGGGTATACAGCTTGGCATAGTGTCAGACAGAGTCAGAAAGACCTTGATTTCCAATCTCGCCTCAGATATTAGTGAAGTCAACACTCGTCTCAGTTTCCTCATCAGCAAAATAGGAATGATAATAACTAAATGCTATCTCACAAGTTTTGAGAATCTCAAATTAAATGATATATGAAAAGCACTTTGTAAGTCTTAAAGAGCTATGTAAATATTAGCTATTATTACTCCTACTAAACTTAACTGTAAATGAAGGGTCTATCTCTATCTCTTATTATTCATCAGTGGGTTTTACTCCCAAAGTCTTCAGAGTATGATCTAATCTGTTTAGCAAAGGGTCTAGTAAGACATGTACTCCAGAAGTAAAGAGGGAATCACTCAGTGACAGCCTCTCACGGAGGGTAAACAAATACTTGCCTATTGCTTGGGGGTGATCTGAAGACATTTATTCTCCTGTTTGTCAAGTTTTATGATCAGAAATGCATTCCTTTGAGTTTCCAAGGCTTTATTTTTCCTACTGAAATATAAATATTCCTGGTATGGGTAGTAAGTTAGCTTAAGTGGATCACAAGACCACAAAATTTGAAGGGACCTCAATAGCTGTCTAGTCTAAACCATACACAAAAGAACCCTTTTCCCTTCATTACCATCCTCCACCTCCAGTGTAACAGACATGTCAAAAATAGATAAGTGGGAACCAAGTCAGATTATAATGTAAAATGTAAATTGGGAAATGTTGATCAAAATTTAAAAATGCAATATGACATAGGCAATATTAATTTGTGGTTTTCTAAGTCAATATTGAGTGGGAGAAAGCCAGTTCCATTTAAGTTTGACATGACTTCACTATAACATGTCCAACAAGTATAGCTACTCAAGACTCATCCAGATGAATATGAAGGAAGTGCTTCCAGGACTTTTGTAAGGCTGTGAATTTCCTGAGAAAATGTACCACTTGGACACTTTCCTAACATTTCAAAGGGAAGAAACCCCAATCAATAGATTAATAGGTTGCCCCTTCTATTTGTTGGTTTCCTGGCTGTTACTTGTTTGCAACAGTGAGGAAGCCTTAGGATGGCTGAAATGCACAGAGAAAAAGTGGAAAACTTTGTGGTTTCACTGGCCTGAGACTGATCTTTCAGAAAAATAATGCAGCATGGATCCCATGCAACTTTGGAGCCTCTACCTACCTCATTTTCAGAGTAGTTCTTTTGGGTAATTCAGTCATGCATGTCATGGCTGGAATCACCATTCAGTGCAAGGCTATTTTCTGAGTTTACAGAAAAACATAAATTGAAAGGCAAAAGCATCTAATTAATGCAACATTGAAATAGAGATTTCAAGAATGAAGTCAAGCAATAGAATCATTTTCTAGGAAATGGGATAAATGCCTTCTGGGTAAAATCTCTAAGAGGGTGAAAAAGTTGTACCACACACACACACACACACACACACACACACACACACACATATATATATAATTAGATGGGTATGAGGACACTGTTGATTAGTCACAGAGTTTTCCAAATTCTGTGAAGACAGCTTCTCGTCTCTGCTCACTCCAATGGCTTACCTCCATATAAGTTCAGCTCTCAGATCATAGATGTTCAGAAATACTGTGAGTTTTCTTTAATGCCAAATTCACTTGCTTTTCCATCTCTTCTCTCCATGTGGTTCTTCTTTCTTTTTCACCTTCAAGCTACTTGACTCAATCCCTGCATCCAGATACAAGGCTTCACAGAAGTCCCATATCCTTTAACTTCCTTGGAGAAAAGTTTCTGTCTTATATTGTGAGCAACTGAAGCCATGTTTAAAAGGTTACATTAAGGGCAGGGGCAATTCTTACTCACATTATCATCTCCTCCTCTTCCTCCTTCACATTGGCTCCTCACTTTGATGGCACTATTTATAATGATAGCTACTTCTTGCTATTGATAATGATGGTGGTAATAACTAACCTTTCTAGAGTTCTTTACCATGACAAAATGTTTTTCATCCATTATTTTATTTGATTCTTGTAATAGTCTTGCAAAGTACTTAGCACTAATATTATTATTCTCATTTTACAAATACAACTCAGACAGGTTATGACTTGTCCAAGGTCACACAGCTAGTATGAAGCAGAGCAGAGATTGGATACAGATACTCTGAATCAAAATCCAGAAAAGCTGACTTATCCATGAAACAGTCATAAGGTTTATACATACACACGTGTGTATGTATGTATGTGTGAATATATGTATATGTTTTAAAATTTGTAAAATGTTGAGTACAAAATGTACTCAGTACATCTTGAAAGTTTTTTTTAAAGAAAGGAGAGGGAAAGAAAGGGGAGATAAATAAAAATGAAGATAAATATTATTTCCCTGTTACAGTAGAAAAACAAAGGTGGGTAGATAAATTATTGGACTTGTCAAAAAACACACAGTGGATCTACTAAAATTAGCAGTCAAATTTAAACCACTGCCTTCCAGGACAATGCTTTCACATTGTATTTTGCTAGACCCAACCCCCCAAAATGAATTCCTGTATGAAGGGAAGGTGCTTTCTAAGATTTTCTCCACCTTCAGTTCTAGGACCCCCCCCCAAAGCCCAGATCCTTTTATTTTGCTAAATGAAGCAATCTTCAATACATAATGGAGTAGCTCTTCACCAGGTTCCTTGTGCCTCATTCTTCTAGTGCCTAGAGCTACAGCATGCTATGGGTAATCTCTTGAGTAAATAGTTATGGAAATTCATTTTAAAAATAAGAATCCATGTTTATTAGGTGTTTTCCATGCCATCCTATGAAACAGGCAGTGTTAGGATTATTATTCCCATTTTACAGAAGAGTAAATTGAGGTTAGGTGAGATAATGTAGCTCTATTTCCCAATTAACACAAGACAGAATCTGGACACGATGCTAGGTCTTCTGGGTAGGCATATGCTTGGGAACAAAGGCAGTGTGGGCTCTGCTGCAGTCCCTGGCCCCTCAAACAATGGTCCTGGGATCAATAAAGCTCCATTAGAGTTGGAAAGCAGAGAAATTATACATAAATCAATGCATGAGTCTAATGCAAGAGATGTCACAAGGTACTTCATGATTAATTGCTAAGTCAGTGGCAAGTCTTCATGCAGAAGGAGAAACTTCATCTTCACGTAGATGAATAAGTAGGATTTAAGTAGTAGTTTAAGATGGGATTCAATTCAGCAAAGATTTATTAAGTATCTATTATCCAGAAGGACCCAGGAATCAGGTTAGGCAGTGAGGAGAGAGACAAAGAGAGAAAGAGGGGAATGGAGGCAGGAAGGGAGAGACAGAGACAGATGGAAAGAGGGGGAAATGGGAAGAGGGAAGGAGAGAGACAGAAAGAGAGAAATGGAAGGGGAGAGAGCATCAGAGACAGCAAGGGAGACAGATGGAGGAAGAGGGGGGAGAGAGAAAGAGAGACAGAGTGTGACAGGGGTAAGAGGGAAAGAGGGAGGGGGAGAAAGAGAGAGATAGAGATGACAAGAGACTGAGAAAGAGAGGGAGACAGATGAATAAGGGGGAAAGAGGGAGAAAGGGAGGGAGAAAGAGAGAGAGAGAGACAAAGACAGAGAGGGGGAGGAGAAAGAGAGAAAAAGAAAGAGAGAGAGATGGAGAGGGAAGAAAGAGGAAGAGAGGGAGGGGGGACAAGAGAGAGAGACAGACAAAGAAAGACAGACACAAAGAAAGACTGCTGGAAAGGGGGAAAAGAAGGAAAGAGGGAGAGGGAAGGAAGAGAGACAGAGAGACAAAGAGAGAGATAGAGAAAGCGTCATAGGATCATAGATTTGGAGTCAGAAGGAACCTTAAAGGTCACCTAGCCTGAGCCGTCTATTTTACAGGTGAGGAAACTGAGGCCTAGGCAGTTTAGGTGACATGCCCCAAGACCTAGTGAGCAGTGGAGCTAGGCACCCAGAGCTCTCGGGCTGACTCCAAGCCTAGCGTGCTCTCTGCTGCACCAAACTCCCTGCCATCTTAGAGCCTTTATTCTGCCGAATGTATAAACTGACGCATAGGCTAGGGCTAGAAGCAGACTTGGGATTTCATTGGTGTAGGGAACTCCTCGTGGAGGGAACTCCTTCTATTAGAGCTGATCGCCACCTTTTCCTCAATATAGAATCTCAGAGAATTGTCTGGGGGCACTGAGAGAGGGGCCCTCTGACCAACGCTCTGGTCAGGAATGGAACCCAGCCCTTCCTGGCCTCGAGGCTGCCTCTTTCTATCTACTCTCCTCAAATTAACAACTGTGGTGACGGTGGGAAAGCAGACATGAACTGCTCGTTAAATAATTTCATTTTCCTCTAACGAGCTAGACAGTGCCAAGAACAACAACAAAAATAAATATAAATCACAAAACAGAAGAAGAAAGAAAATGTTTCTTCCACGGTTTAAAAGACCTTGCTTGGGGAGATTAGGAAAGTCTTCCCCTAGGAGGTGGCACCTGAAATTAAGGAAGCTCGAGATTCTACAAACCCTCGTCAAGAGTTCCCGTAGGAAAGTCTGGGGGAAGGTGAGGGACAGGAAAGAAGCCTTGATTGTCAGCCTAACGTGGTTTATGGGGCATCCCTTTTGCTCCTGCCAGAAGAGCACACGCACAGCCGGGAGCCATTTGCTCTCAATGGGAAGCAAGGTCCATCAATCGGAATCCGTGGAAATGAATACTTTGAAATTCCCATGGTCTGTGTGGGCAGCCACTGCTCCGCACCTTCCTCCTCCGCAGCCACTGGGGACCTCGAAGCTCCCCAAGTTTCTTGCAGTTTATGTTCTGCTCACGATGAGCCTGAACGTTTTCAAAATGACTAAGAACCTGCAGCTGCCTGCCTCACAGATTCCCGGAACTTTGCACCTGGACAGAAAGGATGGGGCCGTATTTCATCAGAATGTGGCCACTAGGCCCAATATTTTATTTGAATGAGAAAAATCCTCTGAGGGGAGTTCTATGAAGCATATCAAACATGCTGATGGAGGGAAATAATTATATTAAGTCTAACACCAAGAAGGACTATATTATAAGGCCGTAGACCGTGAAATATCTTTTCATCAAAATTGTTCTTTGAGGAAGTGGAGTATGTGCTTCCAAATTAAGCCACCACCATTACGAACCTGTTTCGTGTTGAGAATAAAAATGTATAGAATCTCATCTCCCCAAAACTAATTATTCTTATGAGCCATAAATGTCACAATAGGCACTGGAATTTATTTGAGCGAGGTCGGGATGGATATGCACCAAGTTATGGACATTAATAAAAGCTAACCTAATCAGGGGACTCTTTTGAGAATGACACATTCCTGGGGATCAGGAGTAAGGAGAACAGTTTAAATATGATCTCAGAGACTTACTAGCTGTGTGACCCTGAGCAAACCACTTAATCTCCATCTGCCTCAGTTTCCTTATCTGTTACACAGGGATAATAGCAATACTTACCTCCCAGGATTCCTAATAGGCTAAATTGAAATAGTGTCTATAAAGTGCTTTGCAAACCTTAAAGCATTATACAAATGTTTATCATCATTGTCATCATCATCATCATCCTGAATATACCAAGGGAAATTCTTCCTATCTATGACCCCTATGGCGCTTTCTCTATATCTCTCTTTGTCTCTGTCTCTCTTTCTTCCCTCTCTCCCTCCCTCTCTCCTTCTTTTCCCCCCTCCAGCAGTCTGTCTTTCTTTGTCTGTCTCTATCTCTCTCGACCCCCTCCCTCTCTTCCTCTTTCTTCCCTCTCCATCTCTGTCTTTCTTTGTCTCTCCTCCTCTCTCTCCATCTTTCTCTCTTTCTCCCTCCTTTTCCCTCTCTCCCTCTTTCCCCCTTATTCATCTGTCTCCCTCTCTTTCTCAGTCTCTTGTTATCTCTGTCTCTCTTTCTCCCCCTCCCTCTTTCCCTCTTATCCCTGTCACCCTCTGTCACTGTTTCTCTCTCTCCCCTCTTCCTCCATCTGTCTTCCTTGCTGTCTCTGATGCTCTCTCCTCCTCTCTCTCTTTCTCCCCTTCCATTTGTCTGTCTCTGTCTCTCTCCTTCCCTCTTCCCATTTCCCCCTCTTTCCATGGGTCTCTGTCTCTCCCTTCCTCTCTCCCTCCCGCCATCCCCCTCTTTCTCTCTTTGTCTCTCTCTTCACTGCCTAATTTAACAACTGTGGTGATGGTGGGAAATTCTTCATAGTCACAACAAAATTATTGGCAAGTCCAGAAAAAATGTTATGGTTGGAAGGCAGCAGCATCGCTGAGAAAAAAATTCAGGGGACATGGGTTCTAATCCTGATGCTTTTACAACTGACCTGTATAACCTTGGGCAAATCATTTTACTTTCTGGGTTTTATTTTATATTTGAGGAATGTAACAACTGTGGGGATGGTGGGAAAGCAGATATGAACCATTCGTTAAATAATTTCATTTTCTTCTAATGAGCTAGACAGTGCCAAGAACAAAGAAATCACAAAACAGAGGAAGAGAGAAAATGTTTCTTTATGGTTTAAAAGATCCTGGAGAGATTAGGAAAGTCTTCCTCTAGGAGGTAATACTTGAAATGTACCTTCAAGGAAGGTAGAGATTCATTTCACAAATGAGGAAGTTTGACTAGAATTCAAAAGTTCTTCATCTTTTTTTTTTTTTTTGCATCATGGAACTTTTTAGCAGTTGGGTGAAAGCCATGAATCCCCTTCTGAGAATAGTGTTTTTAATCAATAAAATAAAATACATAGGATTTCAAAAGAAAACAATTATATTGAAATGCAGTTATTGAAATCTTTCTCTTCCTTCAAAATCCAACTCAGGGACCACCTTCTCCACATGGTTTTCCCTGATGGCCCCAGTTGACTGTGCTCTCTCCCGTCTCCCAATTTCATAGATCATTTTGTCAGGGAATCTTTTTTTTTGTACCTCTCCTGCCTTTCCCTACATTCTGCCTTTTATTATTTGTGTTTGCTGTTGTTGAGTCATTTCAGTCGTGTCCTACTTTTCTAGGCCCCATTTGGGGCATACCCAGCAAAGATACTGGAGTGGTTTGCCATTTTCTTCTCCAGATCACTTTACTGATGAAGAAATTGAGGCAAACAGGGTTAATTAATGTGCCTAGGGTCACACAGCTAGTAAGTGTCTAAGGTCAGATTTGAACTCAATTCTTCCTGAGTCCAGGCTGGGTGGTTGTAATGGAATTGCCAAGGAAAGGCAACTTCCCAAGGTTCAAAATACCAGCATAGGTGCCCTCCATTTTATTCAGTGACAAATCAAGAACAGAGAAGATCAAAAGATGACATCATTCCAAATACAGCATTTACTAAATGTGATTAAATAATCTCCAAGGACTACCCCACCCCAGGACCTTCCAATCATTCAATCAATTACAAAGTCTCTGTTCTAAATACTTCTCCACCCCTAGGCTATACCTTAATTTAATCCACCACAAAGTCCCTCTTCTCAAATGGAGATTAGTTTCCAAACATAAGGTCAAAAGTTCCCCACCCATGGATCACAATTGAATCTACCCCAGAGTTACATCAAGTTTAAACACAGCACTTAATACCCAAATGGAGGTCTTTTCTTCATCTTGACAGGAGGCAAGTTCTCAGCAATCTTAGTTCCTGGGGAGACAAGGCTTAGCAAGGCCACAAGATACACTGCCAGTCCCTTCATTAATTCATCCCCTGTCTGTAGAACAGTCCTAGAACCCCTGAAAACATTAGCAAAGCCCTCTCCCAGGATTTCTGTAAACATACAACCAGAAAATCCTTCTTCAGGGCTTCTGAACCAACAGAAAGGTTCCCAGACCCCTGCAACAATAGCACTGTCCTTCACCAGTGGACAGTATTCACTCTGTCTGCAGGACAGTCTCCAGACCCCTGCAACAACAGCACTGTCCTTCACCAGTGGACAGTATTCATTCTGTCTGCAGGACAGTCTCCAGACCCCTGCAACAACAGCACTGTCCTTCACCAGTGGACAGTATTCACTCTCTGTCTGCAGGACAGTCTCAGGGCTTCTTAACCAAAAGCCAGGTTCCAGGACTTCTTCAACAGGACAGTCTTTCACCAGTGGACAAATCTGGCAAAACAACATCAAAACAGACAGACAAAGTACCAGCAAAACAGCCATGTCTCCTCAGTCCTTGGCAGCTCAGGGGGCAGGTCTCAAAAGTCCAGGGCAATTCAAAGTGGCCCCAGCAATCCTTCTCAGTCTCTCTCTGCCTCCACGTGCGTGCCGCTTCCAAAAAAGATCTTCCGCCTCTCTCTTGTCTCTCCAAATCTACGTCACCAGCTCCTCCCAGTTCAGGACTTTCTTTTCACATCAACAAGTCCATCCCACAGGTGGGATTAACAAGCTCTGGGTTTTAACACAATCAATTTGAAAACCAAGCCAATACAGGGGAATCTTTAATTGCCATTACTATCACAGTGGTCTATCCACCAAACCACCTAGCTACCCAGCAGCTTTCTGTTCTTAAAAGTTTAAAAACTGCATTAAGACTTTTGGGACATAATGTATATTAAATCACTGTACCATTTATCTGTGAAGTCACAGAGATTAGGGTTCAATGTGGGAGAATTCTGTATAACAATCTATCTCACCTGACTCATGTACCCCACTTAGTTTGAAACTAGGAAAATGTCTAAAGTCAGTCAGAATCAGGGACTCAGTTGTCCACTAGACCCAAGCAAAAAATAGCATTGAATCAGTAAAATATTTGACTAGCAAAATAACAGGAAATAATCTCTCTCTCTCTCTCTCTCTCTCTCTCTCTCTCTCTCTCTCTCTCTCTCACACACACACACACACACACACACACACACACACACACTCCTCAATGAGTATAAACTTTTCCTTTTTCCCCAGAGTATTTGACAAACTCCTCCAAGACTCATACTCCAGGATTAGGAGGGGTTCAAGCTAACAGGAAATATTAGGGCAGACAGCTTTGCTGGTCTGATTCAAACCTGCTACCCACTGGACTGTGCAACCTCATTTCATGTTCCCAGGAACTTGTCATCTTGGTTGATCTCTTTGCATCTTGATTTATCTCCTTATTCTTATAGACATAGTCTACCCCTGCCCAGTTGTGGCTGCCACCTTCTTTTAAAGGGAAGGGGGCAAGGCAGGGAGTTATAGATATAAAGCTTTAAGAAGATATATTTATCCATATTACCTAGAATAACCACTTAGGAATTCAGGAATGCTAATGAAAAAGTGTTAAGATGTAATTAATTTCAAAATTAATTAATTTTAAGATTCAGTTTTGTCAAGATATTAGGAGACACCCTGTTCTCAAGAGCTAAGGCCCAGCAAATAGGCCCTGAGCTTGGCATAACAACCATCCTTTTGTGCTCACCCTCTGGATGATCTCCCCCTCTGGCAAAATCACATAATTATTGTATTGCTTTGACAGGACACTTACCTATGCTCTGGTCATGATTCATTGTTGCTGTTAGCCCTCATTATCGGGGCTATAGCTGACTGTACAGCCACAAGTATATAAATCCAGGTTCAGCCGCACTAAAGTAGGTCTCCCTCCCCGCTGCCCCCCACTAGGGGTGGGGCTTTGGCTCATGCATCCTTGATGCAAGCCATTTCCCTCACTTTGTTTGATTCCTGATTCTCTACCCTGCTCTGTTCAGCTCTGGTCACCCACAGGTTAGAAGCCAGTTCGACCCAGCTGACACTTTCTTGGCTTAGCCTGTTTTAACATAACCTGATTAAATAAAATCTTGCCCACACACTTTATTTGTTCATATGCCTAATGTGAATACTGAAGACACTATATTCAGATAACCCTGAATACAACATGAGAAAGATCATTATTTTTGCAAATAAAAGTAAAATGAACTTGCCATGATATAATTTTTAACGATGAATGCTGAATAAATGAATTGCAAATAGACTAAAAACACCTGTAATAACTCTGAAATGGAAAATGGGACTAAATAACACCAAATATCCAGAAGAAAAAAATTTAAAAACCCAGAAATCTAAATGTTTCTGAATACCTAGATGAAAAGGGGTTATAAGCAAGACATGTAGTGTCTTTGCTGAGTTCTTCCCCCTCTTTTCTTCGGCTGTCACTCTGTAGGTGCTATAGTTTACAGGCATTAGGAGAGGGGCCATCAATATCCAGGATCAATAGAAGTGGGGCTCAGCTGGGGTCTTACTCTTAAAAATTCTCCAACTAAAGGTTATTGGTTCCATGTAAGGCTGCTGCCTTATCCAGGGCCTCTTCATACATCAAAGTCTCTCGTGCTGACAGATGAATTAGCTTTTGTTTACTCTTTCATTTCCAATTCTAATATTCTTTATTTTTCCCCCAACATACTTTCCCCCAAAATAAAGAAGTCCAATTTTTTTAAGCAACTATCATGAATACAGGCCCTAATTTTTTATTTACTGGTAGACTTTAACCTCGACTTAGATTTAATCAAGTAACAGTGCCTTGCCTCATCCCATTTTGGAATATTTCATATTTATAGGAAATGTTTTAGGGGACCATCTCCAGTTATCCTGATCTATATCTTGTCATTGGAACCAGATGGCTCTGGAGAAAAAAGTGAGGCTGGAGACTGCACAGCCCTCCCTCACTTAAATCCAATTCACTTTCAAATTATGGTATCACCTCCCTGACATCATGGTCCTCTTAGAGAATGAAGAACAAACATTTCATATTTATGTTTGTGGAGGAAAAGATACTTTTTTAAAAAATCGACATTCACATAGCAGGTGTTTGCAAAGAAATTGACTGAGATTATCATACTTGGTACTGGAAGTGGGACAGCCCCATGAGTCAGATGTTATAGGTGTTATCATGGGTACTGTGCAGATAAGGAAACTGGCTTAGGGAAATGAAATGGCTTACCCCCAGCAAACAAGCAAGTGCCAGAGAGAATCTAGGTCTTCCTGTCCCCAGGTCTAATGGCCTACCCACTGTGTGACCCTACTTTTCATAGCAGAGGCAAAAGATGTCAGGCTTCTTTTGGGGGGGAGGGGAGGTGGGATGTTGTTTTTTTTTTAACTTCTTGTCCTCTTGTCAGTACCCCAAGGAACTTCTCAATTCAGATCTCAGCCCAGCTCATGCCTGCAGACCAAGTCCCCCAATGGGCCCTCAAAGTGACCCAGCCATTTCATAGCTCACTTGCCTTCAGAACTTCGCAGACAGGGTGGCTAGGTGGTGCAATGAATAGTGCACGAGCCCTGGAGTCAGGAGGACCTGAGTTCAAATATGGCCTCAGACACTTAACACAAAAACTAGTTGTGTGACCTTGGGCAAGTCACTTAACCCCAATTGCCCTCCAAAAAGCGAAAAGAAAAAAAAAAGAACTTCTCAGACATCCTTGCCTTGGCTGCATCTTATGCAATCAGAGAAAATATGTACATTTATACACTCTGGGCCTGGAAGGCCTTTTAAATAACAAAAGAAACATTTCCTCTGTTTCTGTTTTGTGATTTCTTTGCTCTTGGCAAAGTCTGGCTCATCAGAGGAAAATGAAATCACTTAACCAGCGAGCTCATTTCTGTTTCCTGCCAGGTAGAGCCTGTATCATTCATCTTGAGGTTATTCCAGTCACTAAGACTTCTTATCTTAATGAAACTTATTTCATCGAGGGCCTACTATGTTCCAGGCTTCCAAATCACATGTGTTCCCTTCATCATGTGTATTCTTCAAAGACATTATTTCTATCACTCACATGGTTTCTAATTCCTGCAACAAATCTAGTATTTGTCAAGTCATGCTTTAGATCATATTTCTTTGGCACACGCTGATGCCACTGGCCCATAACAAATATCAGGTCCCCTCGTCACATTAAAATAGATTAAAAAAAGCCAACCTATCATGGCATGACCACTAAGGCATCAAAACCAAAACAAATAAGAAAAAATGGAGTAGTAGCAATATCTGGGAACATGTCTTGGAGAGTAAAATCTTTATTGCCTGATTTTAGGTGAAATCTATCCTGACTCCACCCCTTGTCATTTCCACATAAGTCTCTCGTGCCAAATCATGCTGATTTAGATATAGACTTAAGTTGGAAGGGACTTCTGAGGCAGAATCCAGAACCTTCATTTTACAGATGAGACGAAGGAGATGCATTGTTTCACCCAGAGTCACACCCTACTAAGTATCAGAGACAAGATTTAAATCTATTTCTTTCTGATGCCCTATTTACCACACCATGGTCCAGCCTTCCTAAGGATGAAAAGAATATGTGGACTTCCCTTATCTGCAGACACCTTCCTAAATTTGGTGGGAGCTTCCACAGGTCAACTATGATGATCAGTCACATTTTGAGGGAGGGGGGAGAGGACAGGATGTATAGAGGAAAGGGACCGTGAAAAGAATGAACTCATTGGGATCATTCTTAATATCCAAAGTGGAAAATAACCAGAAGCAACTCAGGGCCATCCTTACTCTGGAAATCCCTCAGGATTGGCCACAGTTCTGACCCTTTATATTTAGAAGCCTCAATTCTAAAAGTTTACAATAAAAGGAACCCCTTTGTGAAGATTTTGTAGAAGGGAAAGAACTGTGGCCATAAGGCAGTCCCTAGCCAGACAAGAACAGAGGGAAGCTTTGCCTTTGGTGTCCTCAGAAAGACTGTCTAAATCATTCCTACCTACCTGCCTTAGAGTAACAGCCCCTCTTTAGCTTGCCCAGGGTCCCAGGTTTTTCTCATTAATTCCTCTAATAAAACTCTCAGAAATATTAAAATCATTCAAATTAAGGTAAATATAACCTAACTTTTTCCTTTACTTTCTCCCTTCTTTCTTCCTTCCTTCCTTTCTCTCTCTCTCTTTCTTTTTTTACCTTCCTTCCTTTTACCCTGCCTCCCTTCTTTCTTTCCTTCCTTTCTTTTTTCTCTCTCTTTTTCTTTCTTTCTTCTTTTCTTCTTTCCTATTTCTCTTCCTTCCTTTCACTCTTTTTTATTCCTTCCTGACCTTCTCTCTTCTTTTCTTTCTTTCTTGCCTTGGATCTCTCTATTTCACCAAGCCCAGAAGTGCAGTGATACAGTAGACATTCATGGACCCAATGCCAATCCTGATCATCACAGTTTTGACCATTTTTTTTTCTGACCTGGACCAGTTTGCTCTTCCTTTGGCAGCTGGTGTCCTTCTGCTCACTCCCTGAGGCTTACCATATTCATGTGAAGATACACAATATGACTGGAGAACTCAAGCAATCCACCAGTCTCAGCCTTCCCAGTGGCAGAGACTATAGCTCTCTACTATCCCACTGAGCTAAGCTGCCTAACTTGAATCTTAATATTGCTTTTCTCTTATTTGTATTTTAATAGGGGAAAAAACCTTAAGTCAAAGAGACAAGTTCTAAGTGTGTAATGGGAATGTCAATTTTTAAGATCTTCCCTGCCCCTAGGCTAAAGTGCACCTTGAGCCTGGGGTGGGAGGCTTGTTTTTCAGTAGATACTTTTTGATTAGCTAGTGGGTCGATAAGGTTGTTATTCTCTGAGCCAGGAGAAGGCTATATAAACCCTGATTTGAGGCTTTGATTTGGGGTGCCCACTTTGAGAAGTGTTCTGTGATTTGATCTGATGAGACTTTGGGAAGCTGTTGTTGAGAGCCCCCCCCCCCTTTGAAAAACCCAGATGTTGATTTGGTATGGATGTAATGGTTGGACAGTTTGGAAACTGTCTACTTGATCTGTTTCTCTATCTTGATAATTCTGTCTGTATACTCTGAAGTTCGGGGTGCTGAACTTTTTCCCCTGAACTAGGTAAACAATATATCTTTGACTGATTAAAGTAAGCTTGTTAACCCATTTTGAGTTGCTTTCCTTTAACAAAGCAGATCTAAGAACCTGTGTTGGCAGACACCCTGGGGATGCTGGGGTGCTTGCTGCTACAAAGTGATGTCATTTCAGACATCAGTAAGTTATGTAGATACGTGTTTGGTCAGATAAGAGTATTTTGGGAGGGGTGGCCAGGTAGCTCAGTGAGTAAGAGCACCGGCCCCAGAGTCGGGAGACCTGGGATCGAATCTGGGCTCTGATATTTAGCATCACACCCAGAAATAACTGGCCGTGCAACCTTGAGCAAGTTACTTGACCCCAATTGCTTAAAAAAAAAAGAGTCTTTTGTGGGAGGGATAAAAAGGGAACCATCCCTCTGTTGATGACATAATAAACATAATAGAATGTAAATTCTTTGAGTGCTGGTATTATTTAATTTATTTTATCCAGTGTAACTAGCAGAGTGCTTGACAGTCAGTAGGTGTTTAATAAATGCTTGTAGGATGATTTAAAACTAGGAGTTTGCCATCTAATCTACCTGACTCATAGGTTCAATATTATATAGACTAACAATATTGCATATAACAATGTTTTCTTTTCTGTTGTAGTTGGGGAGGGAGCAAGAGGATTATACTTGTAATTTCATTGGTATAGAATACTCCCAGATGAAAAGAATTCTTCTAGGAATGGAGATCTTTACACCCTCTGCAATTTATAATCTTTTTTTTTCTTCCTTTAAGGAGGGGGGAAGGCAGGGCAATTGGGGTTAAGTGACTTGCCCAAGGTCACATGGCTAGTAAGTGTTAAGTGTCTGAGGCTGAATTTGAACTCAGATCCTCCTGACTCCAGGGCTGGTGCTATATTCCTTGCACCACCTAGCCACCCCTGCAATTTATAATCTTAAAAGAACTGCCCAGGGCCTTCAGAAGTTAAGTGACTTGCCCAAGGCCATATGTCTGGTATGTGTCAGAGGCAGAATTTGAACCCAGATCTTTATGAATCCAGGGCCAGATTTCTATCTACTATACTAGGCTCCCTCAAACAAACTTTTATTGTCTTCTATGCAACAGATTTTTACTGTCTACTAAAATGTGATTATAACATAAGAGGATGATTTATATGAGAAATTGCTTTCATTAAGTTATAGTCATGCCTTCCACAGTAGGATTTGGGGAAGAAGGTAGCAAAAAAAATTAACCAAAAATGAAGAAAAATGTGACATTTGGGGCTGTTACTTACCAAGGTTCTATATCATTAGTCTTTCCTCAGAAATTACTATCTGTGTGACCCTGGGTAAGTGACATCATTTTGGGGGGCCTTGGTTCTTCATATGCAAAATTAGCGTTGGGAGTTGGGGATTGGACTAAATGACGTCTGAGGCCTCTTCAAGCTTTAGATCAGGGTCCTTAGGCTCTCATGGAGGGAGGGAAGTGCGTTTGGGGTAGAGGGGTGGGGTTAGGGCTGGGAAGGCAAGGAGAAAGGTCAGAAGTAGGATGGACAGTTCTATTTTCAAAATGACTTAGACACCTGTCCTCTATTCTGAAAAACAAAAACAAAACAAACAAAAATCCAATATTGTCTGTTTTCCAGGTGTCAAGACATCCATTAAGGCAGTTGGGTTCCATGGTTGATGAAAAGATTTCCTCCAAAGTAAATGGCACATTTAAAACCGACAAAAACAAAAACAAACCCTACCTCTAAGCTCTGGGTATGAGTGCACCACTCTCCTTATCAAGAAAGTCAATCAAATGTAAAGCATCCTCTCAGCTCTAGCAAAGAGAAATATCTCTTGAAAATGGAGCGATATTTGGCAGATCATTTCTATACATGGACAAAACATGCCTGAGGCTTCAGGAGGGTGTCTGAGTTCCATCAGTTCAGCCAAAGTGAAAGCATTCTCTCAGAGACACTCCTTTCCCTTTTTCTACATTCCCTCCAAGTGCTAACTGCTTGGCAACAAAGAACTGTGACCGTTCATCTAATATTGATGAGCCCTTGGCTTCCAAAAGGAAGGACTGAGGAGAGAAAGAGAAGTTTTGAAGTCAGTTCTAACTGTATTTTGAAAGGAAAGCATTGCTGATGAAAGAGTGAAGATTGGACCTTAATACTGAGCAGCTAAGCCTGGGGTGAGGGCTGTTTTGTGATCCTCCAAAGGCATACTTTTATAGGGGTGGGAACGAGACCTGTGATTCCATCCATATAGGGATCTATAAGGGCTCCAATTACAAATGAAAGGCACTACCTTCTCTTTGACTTATACTTTTCAAAAGTCCCCTAGAACACCAAAACATTAAATATCCTGCCCAGGGTCACACAGCAAGATATATGTTGGGAAGCAAGACTTGAACCCGGATCTTTTTGGTTTCAAGGATATGTCTCTGTCTATTGCACCACACTGTCTCTCATTAAAATTCTCTTAAAGCCCTTCCACCCTGTCATCCCCATTAGTTAGGAGACTTGAGCAAGGTGCTTAGGATACAAGGTTAAAGGTTGGGGTGCAGGTAAGAATGAAGGTAGGTAGGATACTTAGAAATAAAGGATGAATGGGACTTTAGGCCAGCCCTGGATACCCTATGCAATAACCATTTTGAGGAAGCCTATGCTTATCATAGCATAATATATTTAGAGTTGCACGAGACACTCATAATTATCATGTACAACTCCCTCATTTTCAGAGGAGGAAACTAAGGCACATTAATATCCCTCCCCCACTTGCATGACAAAGAACATATAAGTGTTAAGTAGGAGGGAAGAATTTAAACCCATGCCCACTGAATCAAAATAAAGTTTCTCTTCCCATCTCTCCACTCACACAACCATGAATTTAGCTCAGGCTGCCATCATCACTCACCTAGGTAAGAAACTTGTAAATTTTCTGCTTGCCTCAGGTCTCCCCTCATTCTAATCTTCTATGCTTAGTTACCAATGTGATTTTTCTAAGGCATAGATATGACCAGACCACTCTCTGCTCATTGAGCTCCAGTGGTTCCCCAGGACCTCCAGAATCAAATATAAACTCCATTGTCTGGTGTTTAAAGCTGTTCCCAACCTAACCTCTTCCTACCTTTCTAGTCTTTCTAGTTTTATCCTTACAATGTCTATATTCCAATAATAACCATCCTATCTCCCATCTCCAAACCTTTGTACTAGCTGTCAAACCACTCCTTGAGAGGTCTAGGATGCCCCCCCCCCCAAGCCCCTTGGTTTCTTTTATGTCCTTCAAAGATCAGCTCAAATCCTACTTACTCCAAAAGATCTTTCTTGGTGGTCCAGGACCCTAATGTCTTCCACTGTCAGAGTGCCTTCTGTCTATCCTGCATGTATCTCATCTGCCTAGTTATTTCCAAGTTGTCTCCCATATTAGAATATGAGCTTCGTGAAGAGAAGGGCCATTTTTTCACCCTTTGTATATATCCCCAGTGATAATCACAATGCCTGGGTGTAATGTAAATGCAAATTTAAAGATCTTGCCTGCCCCTAGGCTAAAAAGCACCTGGAGCCTGGGGTGGGAGGCTTGTTTTTCAGTAGATACTTCTTGATTGGCCAGTGGGTCCAGAAGGTTGTTACATTCTCTGTGCCAGGAGAAGCCTATATAAGCCCTGATGTGTAGCTTTGTTTTGGGGCTCACTTTGAGAAGTGTTCTGTGATTTGATCAGATGAAACTCTGGAAAGCCGTTGTCCAGAGCCCCCAGGCTTTGAAACCCAGATGTTGTTTGGTATGGATGTAATGGTTGGACAGTTTGGAAATCTGTCTACTTGATCTGTTTTTGTCTTCATAATTCTGTCTGTATACTTTGAGATTCGGGGTGCTGACCTTTTTCCCCTGAACTAGGTAAACGATACATATCTGACTGATTAAAGTAAGCTTGTTAACCCGTTTTGAGTTGCTTTCCTTTATCAAAGCAGATCCAAGAACCTGTGTTGGCAGCAAACCCTGAGGACCCTTGGGGTGCTTGCTGCTACACTGGGACATGCTTAGGGTTTCATAAATGCTTGACTAACTCACCGACTTATGACATTGCTCTACTTCAAGGATTGTTCATATAATCTCTATGGATATTCCCTTTACTCGTGTAGATCAAACCCTAGTGTGCCTTATTTACACATTTATGAGTTGTCATGGCCAAAAATCTTCATCTCCTCATGACCAGCCCTTTGGCAAGGGGCCTCTCTACACTTAACGACATGGGTACTATGACAAGAGAGAAATACAGTTACACCTGGTCTAAATTCAAAAACTACAGGGACATTTTCAGGAAAAACCTAGTGTCAGGCTTTATTGATTGGTCACATAAACTGCATGGCTGACTTCTGTCCTCCAGGAAGTAGAGCGAGGAAAAATCTTAAATATGTACTGGAGGTAGATAGATAGATAGATCTATAGACTGATAGATTGACAGATGATAGAATGATAGAGAGCAGACAGATAGACAGACAGACCTAAGCATAGATAGATAATAGACAGATAGATGATAACTAACTAGCTAGTGAGAAAGAGACAGAGACAGAGAGAGAAAAAATGTGCACATTTGTTAAACATTTACTATGTACCAGTTACAGTGCTGAGAATACAAATACAAGTGGAACAGCAGTCCTTACTTTCAAAAAGCTTCTATTCTAAAGGAGGAAGTTGGACATAAAGAAAAGAACTTTAAAAGGGGTTAGAGAGGGGTCAGTCACCACATGTGGCAAAGCTCCTAGGGAATAGAAGGAAAGTGGTAGTAGAAAGGTAGCTCTTTTATAGGAATAGGCAGTGGGAAGGAAGAACAGAGACCTTGAGAATTTAAGAGATATCAATTAACTTTCTCCCCCCAAAAAGTCTTTATTCAATGATGATGATGTATTCTCTTCTGCCTTGCAGATTTACTCAAAGTTCAATTATGTATCCTCCTAAGACATTGTCTCTTGGTTCCCAAAGTAACTGCCTGTGAAAAATGGTTTTTATACATCCTTTCCCTGTGGTCTCGCTTACATAACATGTCATTCATTCAAGGCATTCATGATTCCCAAATTCCAGGACCCAGCAGGATACTGTGTGAAATGTACTGCCCAAGGAAACAGGGATTCAGAACAGGATACTGTTGGTCTGCAGGGAGTTTTGAGCTGTCAATGACCTGGACTGAACCATTTGTACAGGCAAGTTCCTCCAGTAACTTACTCTAGGGCACTACATATCTCTATAATTCAGACTTATGGGGATGTCAAGGTGGGGAGAAAAGAATAGGTTCTTTCATAGATTATAGCATCACAGATCAAGAGCTGGAAGGAACCTAAGGGGCCATCTTGCTCACCTCCCTCATTTTACAGCTGAGAAACTGAGGCCAAGAGGCAATGACGTATGCATGGCCATATTGGTATTAAGTGTCCAAATTGGAATTTAAACCCAAGTCCCTTAGCTTCATAGCCAAGACTCTCTCCCCTGTACCATGCTGCCTCCTCTCCTAAATCAATAATGGATATTTATTAAATGTCTGCTGTGCACAGAATATTATATTATTCTCAGGGCAGAGACAAAGATGAATATAATTTGGTCCCTGTCCCCACTGAGTTTTTAATTTCCTATTAGGAGGATGAAAAAGTAAACACATATGATACTGTACATAAGAATGATAAATGAATGAAAGTCAAGTCAATAAGCATTTATTAAGTGCCTACTGTGAGTGCCAGGCAGTGAACTAAGTACTTGGTATTCAATGAAAAGCAAAAATGGTACCTGCTCTCAAGGAACTCACAATCTAATCATAAAAAATTAGTGGAAACAAAGTGTCACTGGGGTTAAAGTGTTATTAATATTACATAATGTTTAAAGAAATGTACTTTTATTCATTTGAAATGCAGAAAAATGCAGTTATCTGAAACTCTTGGAAAATGAATCATTCTAGAAAGTCAATTTTTCTGGATAGTTGAGAAATACCCTTTTCAACATCTAGTCTAATCTATCTTTAGCATTTTACCTAAATTTAGTCTTTTTTTGCCTTAATTTGTAATTCTTTTTTATTTTGTATGGAAATCTTGCTTAAATTTTTATAAATAATTTTATAATTTGAAATCTTACTGATTCTAGAAAATAAACTGTCATCTATGAGACTTTCTGCTTTGGGAGGAATTGTCTTTGTCTCTTTTCTTGCTGTCAGATGTTGCATCTCGCTGTGGCCAGTGTACCTTTCCATGATAGCTTCTCTTCCTTTTTGATATGCTATTTTTAATCTTCAAAGAGTTAGAAAATTAGACATTGTTGTTCCATCATCTCCAATGCTTTGTGACCCCATTTGCAATTTTCTTGGCAAAGACACTGGAATAATTTGTCATTTCCTTCTCTAACTCATTTTACAGATAAGGAAACGGAGGCAAACAGGATTAAATGACACAGCTAGTAAGTGTCCGAGGTCAGATTTGAACTCAGATATCCCTGACTGCAGGCGGAGAGCTCTATCCCTTGTGCCGCCTCACTGCCCCAGAGAATTAGATAAGTGAGCTTGTTAGAAATGCCCCCAAATAAGAGTAAACAGGCTCTTCATAAGGGTCTCAAAGGCTTTCTTAAGAGTCAAGAACATGAGGCTTGTGTGTGAGATTTTCAGCATTTAATTTGGCTTCTCACAGTTCTTTTTAGATAATAATAACCAATATTTATATTGTGTTTGCAATGTATTTTTATACATTATCTCATTTGAACATCATTTAATACTTGTTTTGTAAGCATTTTGTATTTACTTATCTACATACATGTTGTTTTACCCCTGTAGCTGGAGTACAGTGGAAAGAGGATGAGCTCTAGACTTAGATGACCTAGGTTCAAATCCTGCTTCTGAGATTTCCTTCCTCTATGATTTTGGCCAAGTGGCTTAATCTTTTTGCATCTGTTTTCTCATCCAAAAAATGGTGGAGCTGGACTAGATAGCACCTTAAGTCCTTTCCATCTTGCCAGCCATGATTCTCCTTTATTTGTGATTCTTGAGAGCAGGTACGCTCTCAGAAGGCAGGCTTGTTTCATTCACTGTACTTGTCTCCTCATATGCCTGGCTTACCACAGGTGCTTAATAATTACTGACTGATTTTGTTCTTGTATCTCCAGCACCTCGCACAATACCTGGCACATATACTTAGTCGATGCTTGTTTTGTCTTTGTATCATTGATTGATTTTTGTCTTTGTATCATCCCCCCCCCCCTCAGTGCCTAGAATTGTGCCTGATGCAAAGCGGGAATTTAAGAAATGCTGTTGAATAAAGGAACCCAGAAAAAAGGTTTCCACAGCCCCAGATAGAGAACACACTGCTACAAAATGGAACTAAACCACTGGAAGATGAGCCAGAAGGAAAATTTCCCATGACCAGCTATGCTTATGAGCAATGGCAGAATTTAAAGGAGAGTGATTGAGAAATAAAGTATCCAGGACCTCCTGGACCTTTCAAGTATGGTATTCATCTGACAACTTTTTTTAAAAATTCACTTAGGGTTCCCCCAGTAAATAACATCCAATTCTACAATTCTACATTCAATTCCCATTGCTTGTGTGTGACTGATTAAATTTATAATGTCACCATCCATAAATGAAGCACTAGGAGGGCAGAGTCAGCTGGGCATTTGTCCAGTGGCCTGTAAGATTCCATGCTTCCCTCCTCCCCTGCAGCCCCAAAGACACTCACTCACTCTCTCTCTCTCTCTCAATGATCTCTCTCTCTGTCTCTCTCTCTCTCAATGATCTCTCTCTCTCTCTGTCTCTCTGTCTCTTTCTCTCCCAATGATCTCTCCCATCTCAAATGCCACTTTCCTGGTACATCTCTTAAGCACTTCTCATCAGGAACAGGGAATGTTTTCACTTTTTCTTTATATCTGCAGGGCTTAGCACAATGCCTGGCATATAATCAGCACTTAATAAATGCTTGTCAATCAATTATCATGTGCTATGTTGTATCATACTTGCTTTTCTGTGTCTGTTACCCTTCCCTCTCCCCAATAAATTATAAACACTCCGAGGATTGGAACAATGTGTTTCTTAATCTTTGATTTCTCCTCTTCCTCTGGCAGAGAACATTGCATACAGTGAGCACTTAATAATATTGTGTTGATTTGGATTTTGCCAAGGGTCACAGCAGTGACAACTTGACATCATGGCAGTTTACCTGGCTGATTTTGTGAGGATCATTTATCCTTGTTATTAAGATGACCAAAACTGTCTGACATTTGGCTTAGTTCCAGTCAAAATAAAGGCTGGATCATTCTCTAAAGTCACCTTCCCATAGTACATGAAAATTATCCTAACACTTGGGAATTTGAAGTTAGAAAACTCCCTACTTGAACCATTGTACTTAGTATTTGTTAGCAAGTTTTCTCTTTCATACAACTGGGCCTTAGGCACAGACAGGAAGGTTTCTTTGGTTACTTCCAGCTCTAATAGTCTATGAATCCATGAACCCTAATTATAATCAGAGTTGAGATACAACATTTGTGTCCCTCGGGAAATTCTTTTTGAAGTGTATTCCTATTTACTGAAGACTTTACATCTTTCATGGCTACAAATAAGTATCTATATAATATGGAGAATAGAATTTTCTGAGTTTAAAATCGGAGAATTTTTTTTAAAGACAATATTAAGAAGTATGCCTTTGTATGTCCCATGTTGGTTGGAGCTGAGGCATCTGGCTCCATCACTTCCCCCTATTCCCAGACCAGTTCACAATTTCTTACCTCTCAGAAGTTTGAACTAGAAAGTAAAAAACTAGTAGAATCTCATAGCTGGAAGGAACCTTATAAATTACCCAGGTGTAATGGTAACAGGAATTTGAAGATCTTCCCTGTCACTTAATAAGCCTAAGGGAATTTGAAGACCTTCCCTGCTTTAAAAATATACTCTGCCCCCTAATGGGCTGAATGTAATCACATGGAGCCTGTGGTGGGAGGAGTTTGCCAAATGGTGGAGCAGAGCCTACAAGAGGCTGAGAGTCAGAACATTCCAGATGGTGGAAGGAGAGAGGATGACAGGCAAGCAGAGTGTTAGACTTTTGAGTAAATGTTGGTTTGTGGGAAGGCTAAAGGATGGTGTCGTTCTCTGTGCTGTTATGGTTTATTAACTTCTCTGCTACTATGATGTAATTGACTTACTGGTTTGGGGATTCAGTTTTCTGGTGTCTGACAAATGTTTTGCTTCTGTCTTCTGTATGGAGAGTCTGCTATATTTTACAATTGAGCAACATGCAAGTATATTTATAGTGAGCATGGGTGTTATGAATATTGCATTGGTGCTACACCAGGTCAACCTAATTTTAGAGAGGAGGCAACCTGAGTCCCAGAGAACTGATGTAATTATTTGCCTAAGGTTATGTTATTATTTAGTAGTAGAGTATGAACTTTCTAGGTTTACTACATATTACTACACATTACAACTTTTCTGCCATGCTTTGTTCCATGAATTTAGCTATCTGTCTATCTACTGATTTGATAGTCATCTATATACAGAATCACACATACACATATGTGTGCACACATGTATTCACACACATATACGTGCATTTTAGACACATATATCATGCACATATATACTACATGCACCTAATATACTAACATATACATGTATATGTATGTATATGATATATACACATTGTTCATAAACCCTAGGTTAAGAAACACTGCCCCAGAGAAAACCTTTCCTATTTCTTTTAATAATAAGGGCTTCCCCTCTCATCTTCACATTGTTGTTGTTCAGTCATCTTTAAGTCATGTCCGACTCTTCATGACCTCATTTGGGGTTTTCTTGGCAAATATACAGGAGTGGTTTGCCATTTCCTTCCCCAGCTCATTTGACAGATGAGGAAACTGAAGCTAACAGGGTGAAGTGACCTGCCCAGGGTCACACAGCTAGTAAGTGTCTGAGACCGGATTTGAACTAACAAAGAGAAGCTTCCTGGCTCAAGGTCTGGTACTCTATCTGCTGCATTACCTAGCCACCTTCTTCACATTACAATGTATGTTTTTGTCTCTTTACATGTTGTATCCCCCAGTGAGAGGTAAGTTCTTTGAGAGAAAGGGGTTAATTGAAAAAAATATATGCTTACAGTAAGCCCAGTGCTTGGCACTCTCCCTTACATATGGAAGGTGCTTAATAAGAGGCTGTTTAACTATATTATTAGATTGGATTGGATATGATTAGACTCCTTGAAAGTCAGATCTCCAAAGCTCTTTCCACCCCAGGACTCTGGCAGTGGCAGCCTTGCTGAGAGAGAAGGCAGAGCCAACAACAGCTTTTGTAAACAACGTCAGCTTGTGTATCTTTTCCTTCCAAGTTTCTCCATGTGAGCTCCCAGGGGCCAACACTTATAAAGACCTAAACAAGCACCAACCCATCTCAGGACAAGTTTTCGTGACACTCCACCCATCATGCACAGCTCCCCTGGTCCCACTGCACACAGACACAAACACAAAGCCAGCATCGGGACCATCCCAGAAACAGCTGGAGAGAAACAGTTCATTAATCAGAGGTGCCTCTGAATTTACCTTAAAAACATCAAAGCAGCTACTGACACTTCGACATTTTTAATATAGAAAAGTTTCGTGTAAGATGAGCAATTGATCTCAATTCCAAGTAGAAATAAAACCAGCTACAGATTGTAAGGAAAACAAACCTGCCCGAATCTCTTTACTGATGAACATATATAATTATGAGAGAGATGTCAATTTAATGAGTTCCATCACAGAGTGTTCATTCAGGAGTGACTGCCAGTGAAGCAATTAATGTAAATAGCATTTTATTTTTTATAATTTGGAGTGTGTTATTGGGAGGAGTAAACAAAGCATCTTGTGAGATTAAAAGAAAGCTAAGACAGAAATGCAGCTAGGAAATAATTAAAAAACCAATAAATATGGGCATCAATTTAAAATTTTCCATTCTCTCTACTGCTGCCTGCATCAGGGAGAGAGACAGAGAGAGAGAGAGAGAGAGAGAGAGAGAGAGAGAGA
>NW_027186457.1:4751972-4846009 GCF_028583685.1 Petaurus breviceps papuanus | reverse complement strand
AGAGAGAGAGAGAGAGAGAGAGAGAGAGAGAGAGAGAGAGAGAGAGAGAGAGGATTGATACTAGGAAGGGCATAGGGAACGGGGTAAACAGAGGTTTCCATGGGTCCCTAAAGTAACTCTAGGTATGGGATATGGCCAGGGGGAAGGGGAGGAGGAGATGGCATTTTCAATTTGCTATTCAGTAATCCCAAGTCAAAATGTATATACTAATTAATCAATAGACATTTATTAAGTATTCCCTGTATCCCAAACACTGGGGGGTGCAAAAACATCCTGCCCTCAAGGAAAGGTTCATTGCTTTGCTTGGTCAAAGTGTCTTGGGACCAAAAGATCATATACTGAGGATGGAAAGATTCATTCTTTTGCTTTTTTTTTTCTTTTGGAGGGCAATTGGGGTTAATTGACTTGCCCAAGGTCACACAGCTAGTAAGTGTGTCAAGTGTCTGAGGCCAAATTTGAACTCAGGTCCTCCTGACTCCAGGGCCATTGCTCTCTTCACTGAACCACCTAGCCACCCCTGGAAAGAGACATTTTCCAGCCCCTTGTCTTTACAGAGAAGGAAACTGAGTCACACAGAGCTCAGGAAACTCACCCAAGTTCACACAGGTATAAGTTTCAGGGATCTAAGCCCAAATCCTTACTCCAAAGTCAGCATTCTTCTTATACTTCTTACGATCTATTTTCTTTTCCCAGCAGCATCTGTGTTCAGGGAGGAGGGGAAGGATGGTATCTACATCTTCCCTCATAAGATTCCAAGAGCAAACACCAGGTGACATCTCCTCATTTATTTGAGGTCCTGATTTATCTACCTTCCTATACTGTGGTGTTTAAAAAGGTTCAAGAGACGTAGTTACTGGGTAACAATAATTTTATTAATAAGGCCAGCAGATTATTAATAAAAAAAGCTGTTCACCTGGCCATCTCTCTCAGACCGAAGACAATGGCAGTGGACTCGCAGTTTATATACCCTTCAAAACAATAGGTGGTCCATCAAACAGCAATCAAACCTAATTGGCTAATGTGATTGGAGGTGGGCTGTATTAAAATGGAGGGCTGAGTATCTCTTGGGCAGGGGAAGTGTCTCTGTACCAAAATGAGGAATTCCAAAGAGGAGAGCCTCCAGATCTCCTCCAAGACATTGGTTATTAATAATCATTCCTCACAACACTATATTTTTCTTGTGGCCAGAGACAACGTCTAATACATCTACTGACCAGCCCATAGTTCTACATCTTCTTCTCCCTATGAATTGCTCCAGAATATGCAACTACTAAATAGCAGAGACAAAACTCAAAGCCAAGTCTTCTGGTCCCAACTCCAGTGATCACTCCTCTATACTGGGACCTGAAAGCGTCAACAGCCAATGCATGTGATTAGTGAATTCATCCACTAATATAGTAAAGTGGGTAGACCACTTGATTTGGATTCAGGAAGGTTGAAGTTCAAACCCATTAAAGTTACTAGTCTGATGACCTTGTACAAATCACTTAACTCATTAAGTGACAAGCAAAATTCTTATAATAAATATGAAAAATCTAAGAGAACCAGTTTCCATAAAGGCTGGGTCATGTTTCTCATGTGTAAAATGAAGGATTTGGACTCAGGGGTCTCTGGGTCCCTTGAATCTATGTTTTAATGAATGTATGGATTGTATGGAAAGAAGGAACGTTCTGTAAGATGTCCCCTTGCCTGTAATTCCCTCCCAATGTTAGTGAAATGAGACAGACTTGGCATTCTCTCTTGCCATGCCTGAGATCAATGAAACTCAGCAGCTCATATCCCCAAACAGTTGTTATTTTTCTAACTTGCCTCTGGGCTTTAAGCACTATAAGGCCACTGCTGATCACAGAGAACAACAAGATAGAAAACCACATCAAATCAATGCGGGAGTTAAAGAGCTTCAAAAAATCATCAGAGAGCAATCTTGGTTCCTCTGGCTTCAAAGGTCAAGCAGAAGTATTCTCCTAACCCAGCATGAGAAGCACAAACCCAGGCAGCTGACATAGTGCAAGGAACACTGACCTGAGTTTAGAAGCCACATTCCAGTTCTGTGGCTCATTTGCACTGTGACCTCAGGGTAATCACTGACCCTCTCTGGGTCTCAGTTTCTCCATTTGTATAATCAAAAAACTGATAAATAGAAGTATGGATGGAATAAGTTCACACACATCACATATATAAGTATGTATGTATGTATGTATATTTGTGTCTAATGGTAGTCTTCTCTAGGGTGGGAAGAGGGGAAGGGAAGAAAAAAAGGAGAAAAAGAGAAATTTACGTGATAATTTGAAAGGAACTGTGTTTTTGAATACTGGTTCTGCTACTTATACTTCTTTGACCTTGGCTGGACAATCACTTATCCTCTCTGGGACTCAGTTTCTCATACACAAAATGAGGGGGTTACACTAGATGATCTCTTAGATTGCTTCCAACACTAAATCTATGATCCTATGTCCTTAGACACAGAGCAGCTCGGTGGTGCAATAAACAGAGTGCCAGGCCTGGAGTCAGGAAGATGTGTTTTCTTGCGTTTAAATCTGGCCTCAGATGCGTACTATCTGTGTGACCCTGGGCAAATCACTTAACCCGATTTGCTCAGTTCCTCATCTCTAGAATGAACCGGAGAAGGAAATGGCAAATTAATCTAGTATCTTTGCCAAGAAAACCCCAAATGGGGTCACAAAGAGTCAGACATCACTGAAAATGACTGAACAACAATAATATGTCCTTAGAGGTCCTTTCCAACTCTGAGATTCTCTGATAGGAGGGAACATAATAAGTACATTGATGTGACGTAAAAGTTTGTGGCTTTTTTCCTTCCTAGATGATGAATTTCTGATGTTCTATAGTCCATAACTCATAACCCCTAGGCTTCATTGGGACTCAACTTCAGGACTGCAAATAATATAGAAGCAATTTACCTCAAGGAAGGACCAACCATGAGAAGAATTTCCTAAATTATTTTTTAATTAACAAGTATTTATTTTCTCTCCCTTCTCCCGATCCTCTCCTGAAAAACAAAATTTGCATAGTCTAGCAAAACAGATTTCACATTGGCTGTGTTTGGAAATGTGTCTCATCCCACATATTTAGCCCACTACCTCTCCGTTAGGAAGCGGACCCAATGTTGAAGTTGGTAAAGTTGGTCTTCAGCTAAGCTCTTCCTGATCTTCCCGGGCTCTCTTGTCTCTTCTCACTGCACCCATACAATCTCCTCATGCATTATAGGATTCCTTCTGTCAGGGAAGAAATCATCTGATAGATAGTAGGCATAATAAGTGATGTTTACATAGTGCTTTATGATTAACAAAGTATGTTTTTCTCACAACTTTGAGGTAGATAGTGCAACTCATAGGCAAAAAGGAAGACTTGCCCAATGTTATCTTTGGGGCAGCTAGATGGATAGAGTGCCAGACCTGGAGTCAGGAAGACTCATCTTCCTGAGTTCAAATCTGGCTTCAGACACTTACTAGCTGTGTGACCCTGGGCAAATCATTTAACTCTAACTCAGTTTTCTCAGCAATTAGGTGGCATAGTGGCTAGAATGCCAGGCCTGGAATCATGAAGATTTATCTTTACGAGTTCAAATCTGGCCTTTGGTCACTTATTAGGTTTGTGACTCTGAGCAAATTATACAATCCTGTTTTCCTCACTTTCCTCATTTATAAAATGAGCTGGAGAAGGAAATGGCAAACAACTCCAGTATCTCTACCAAGAAAACACCAAATTGAGTCATGAAGAGTTAGACATGACTGAAATGTCTAAACAATAAAAGTCATCCAGCCAGAAAGTGGCAGAGCTGGTATTCAGATCTAGCAGCACACTGCCCCACCCCAGTCCCAACACCCCAACAGCATCTACCTTCCAGCATTCTGAAAAACATGTGTTTTTATAATGCTTTTAGAGGCAGAATGGTGAAGTATACAGAGAGCTTGCTTGAAATCCTAGAAGACCTGAGGTAGAATACTGTCTCTGACACATACTAGTTTGTGCCCTTAAACCTCTTAGCCTCCCTGTTGTCCCCCAACTCTCTTCGAGTGTGTTATAGAGAAGGTAGTGACCTACTTGGTAGAGGGAGCTTATCCCTTGGTAAGGCCCTTATCCCTTTCCCCTTTAGTTGGAAGTACCTTCCATTCATTATCTCAGTTGATCTCAGCATAATGAAATAAGCAAAGTGTTCTAATATCCATTCAACAGAGGAAGAAACTGAGGCTCAGAGGGATTTGTCCACCTCCCAAAAGGTCACATTTCAGTTTTAAATGACCAATGATGACCACAAATGAATCACTATGGACAGACGCATAGGCATCAGTGGTCCTCTATCAACAAAGCTCTAGCCATCTTCTAAAGTTTGATGCTCCATGAAGGCTTCACTAGTTCTTCCCTCCGCAGCTCCAAGCAGACTCTGAGACAACACATAAGACTGAGTCTTACAATTCCATCATGTAATAGTGTGGATTAGAGTAACTAGAATTGTCATGTTATCCCCTCCTAAACTGTGTGCCCTGAAGGATGGGGTGGGAACATTTCTTATCTGGACTTCCTATCTCTCTGTGTCCATGAAAACATTGATTAAGCATTTACTATGTGCTGAGTCCAGGGTCCCCCCAGCAGATTCCATGACTAGATTGTAGGCAACACGGTTTGAACATAGTGAGGAAGGTCTCTGCACAAAATACATAATAAATATTTATTGTTAATCCTTGTTCAGGAAGAATAAAAGCTGTATAGAGAATAAAACTCTGTAAGAGTTTTCTCTAACTAGAAGCCAGATTGGCCCCTCCTGGAAAATCTTTTCTGTGTAAATTATAACTTCAGAAGCTTCTCCTCTGATTCAAGTGTGAGGAGAAAATGATATAGCAAATTTCTCTGAAATCTTAAAAGAAATAGAGAAACCCAACTATTATTAATACAATAAAACTTAGTATTATTGTAATTCAGAGCAAAGCATTCTATTTGAATGTCAAATGAAAAGCATTACAAGTGCAAAAAAGACAAAAACTAATGCATGTGGCTTTAATTGAAATGGCTTAAGTGTCTTCTTTTAGTAGCTAACTGTAATTTATCAATTGGTCACTTTTCAGAACCCCTCCTCTTTAATTTCTCCACTTCATTTCCCACATTCTAAAGACTGTAGGGAATGTAAAATTCATTCAGACCAACCCTCTCAACCACAGAGATGAGATTTGGGAGAGCTGATTGTTAAAATTTCAATGTGTGAACATTTACACTTTAGAAGCCAACAAATGTTACAAATAAGGGGTTGATGATTTTGTTGAATGTCCAGACTTAAGAAAGTGACTAGATGAAATGTTAATAATGTAGATTAATTTTTTTTTAAAAAAATAGGAACTGTGAGCATCCCCTGCCTCCCACCAAGAGCTGGTTGTTAAACATTTTTCAGCACACCCCCACAGAGATGTCAAGTGACTTGCCCAAGCAATGTTGCCTAGGTGGTATGCAGCAGAGCCAAGATTAAAATGATTCCAGATCCAGGCTCTTGCCACTATGCCACACTGCCTGTTACTGTCTTCTCCTTTGAAAACTTGTTTCCTCTTCTGGTGGTTATGGGGTCATTGTGGGCTGAAAGAGACCTTAGAGATCATCTAGCTCAACCCCCATCATTTTATAGATGCAGAAATTCAGACTCAGAGAAATAAAGTGATTTTTTGCCAGAAATAGCAAGGTGCATCCTCTGACTCCAAATTTAGAGCTACCCTTTCCCCTCTGCCTTGATCTCTCTCTATTCTTTCCCCCAAGAGGTCTTTTCCATTTCTCCAGTTTCAACTATAAGCTTTCTGTCAACATTGCTCCAACTTCTCCTCCAACCATCAGTCCTTAAGAAAGCCCTGATGCCTACTGGATATTTCCAAATGTATATCCCACTAATTCACACTCAATAGCTGGGAAATTGAACTCTTATCTTCACACTGAAACAGTTCTTTCTGGCTTTCCCATTTTATTTATTGCCCTCCTTCACTCATGTTCAAAACTTCTACCTTGCTAAATGTCTCATAGTTCATCCCCAGTAACCAAGCCCCTATTAATTTGTCCTTCATTATAATCACTTTGATGATTACTCTTTGCCAGTGGGGAAATCCCAACTCTTCCATTCTTTCCTGCCCTGTGTAATACTTTTCCATGTTCTCTCATAAATCCTTCACAGGGAGTCCAGCCAATGTGCTGAATGGTGAAGATGAGGGTGGGGAAGGGAATTTCTCTAGATTTCTTAACACTACTTGGATACCACAGGAACAAACAGGTTGTTTGTTCACATTGCTACATAAGCAATGCTCCTTTTTTCAGTCATACATTTATTTAATGGTATCACTTATATTGCTTCTTGCATACATTTCTCTAATAGTGCTTCAGCCTCATCACACCTACCATACAGCTCTCTGTTGCTCTTTGTGTGAAGTGATAATTTCATTCTTTAGAGAGTAAAGTAGTCCAGTAGCTAGACAACATAGTATCTTTGAAACACTATTAGTGTTTTTAGAATTTTTAGAATTTGGAATTTTTTTTACTTCAGGAAGAAATTTGGGGAGCTTTTACACTACAGAATTTGTCAAATTCAATGCAATTTGTTCTTTTCCTTTTATGCAAATCTAGATTTACCCATCTGCAGCATCCTCCCAGGATATACAGTTTGCATTAATGGAATGTTTGAATGTGTAGTGCAATCAACTGGAGTTTGTAGTTTAGACAATAGGCATTTTTCATCCACTTAGTTTTTCTTGCATAGGTAATCAGACCAAATTATTTTGTATGATTCTGTATCTTGTTTACGAAGTTTCCCAGGCATCAAGTTAATAAGCATTTATCAAACCCCTAAGTTGTACCAGGCACTGGTTAAGTATTTGGGATACAAAAAATAGTTAGAAAAATCCAGTCCCTAACCTCAAGGAGGTCACAGTACAATGGGGCTAAACACAATCAACCTGTTGTCACTTACAAATAGCAACATTTGTAGTCTTGCAATTGATGATGATGATGAAGAAGATGATGTCTGGATCTGTGATTTCATCTGTGTAGTTTCATCAGCTTCTATAACTTTCATGTAGAAACGCTTCATAGAAGATATCACCTATGCAAAACAGCAACACCTCTGTAACTTAATAATTTTAGAGTTTTGCTTGGCACAAAGATGTTAAGTGACTTGTTTAGAGTAACACAGCCAGTATGTGTTAGAATCAGGGCTTAATTTAAATCTTGCTGACTGACTCCCAAGTTGGCCATCATATCCACTATGCTATGGTAGAGACAGTGTGATAAAGTAGGAAGAATGCTGGATCTGGAGTCAGAGAAGCCTTGTCTATAGTAAGAATTAAATATATGTTGAATTCATAATGTCTCTTACTTTTGTTTCCTTCATTCCATTTCTGTCCCCCACTAGCCTGGCGCAGCCCCTTATGCCTGGACTATTGTCATTGCCTTCTGATCTCCTCACCCATTCTAGTACTTCCAAAACAACACTGCTAGGTTAATTTTCCAAAAATGTGACTTTCATGTCATCCCTTTGCTCAGAAACATTCAATAGCTCCTTTTTGACAATTACTAGTAGTCATTCACATTTATATAGTCATTTAAAGTTGAGAATTTTCTCCATAATGACCCTATGATAAATGCAATATGAACATTAGAATTCTCCATATAAAGATGAAAAAAGGGACACAACGAAATAAAGTGACCATGGTCCCATATCAGCAAAGTTATCAGCAAAGCTGAGATTCAAACCTATGTCTCCCAGTACCATTCCAGTTCTACCATCATTTTTTTAAAGCAATTGTGGTTAAGTAACTTGCCCAAGGTTATAAGACCAGTTTTGTGTGTGTGTGTGTGTGTGTGTGTGTGTGTGTGTGTGTGTGGTGGGTGTTAAGTATCTGAGGCTGGAAACAATCCCGGGTCCTCCCAACTCCAGGGCCAATGTTCTTACTCAGTGCACCACCTAGCCACCCCTGTAATTTCTTTTTAATTTAACATTTAAGTCAAGATAGAATGAAAAGAGAGTTAGGAAAACGCCCACATGGAATCCACTTTCACCTTATCTTTGCTTTTGTAATCCTATCTATCATTCAAGACCAACCCTATCTATCATTCAAGCCATCTTCCTCCATAAGATTTACCTAAGTAACTATAAATATGGGGGGGGGGGGTTAATCTTTGTATGCCCAGTATTAATTACTGTGCCTGGAATATCAAATGATCCAATAGATTTGTGTTGAATAGAATTAATGATGTTAGCCTTTCCTCTTACATCTCAAAGCAGTCAGCACTTACCATGTGCCAGGCACTGGACTAAGCATAGAAGATACAAATAAAAACATATTAAACTGGCCTTAAAGGAGCTTACATTCTAAACAGGGAAGACAATACATAAATGTATGAGGAGAGGACATCCACATATGCACCATGGCAAGAAGACTGAAGAAAATGTTTTGGAAGCCTGGTATCTTTGGAAGATAAGGCAAGATGCTTACCTATGGTGGCAGGGGGAGGGAGGCAGGGTCAAAATCAAGTTTCTTATTGGGTCAAGATGCTCTAAGAGTGGGGACAAAAATAAACCAGAGATAGAGTGGATTATAAGATTTAAAATCAATGATTTTGATTATATTAAATTTATATTATATATTATGTTAAAGCCTTTTGGTTTTCCATGAACAAAGTCAATGCAATCATGATGAGAAGGAAAGCAGAAAGCTGAGGAAAAATTTTTACATCAACTGTCTCTGAAAAAGGTCTCATTTCTCAAATATATAGAGAACTGAGATAAATTTATAAGAATACAAGTCATTCAGCAATTGAGAGGTGACCAAAGGATATGAAAAGGCAGTTTTTAGATGAAGAAATCAAAGGTATCTATAGTCATATGAAGAGAAACTCTAAATCAATATTGATGAGAGAGATACAAATTAAAACAATTCTGAGGCACCACCTCACACCTATTAGATTTGCTAATATGACAGAAAAGGAAAAAGATAAATATTGGAAGGGATATGGGAAAATTGGGACATTAACACACTATTGGTAGAATTGTGAACTGATCCAATCATTCTGGAGAATAATTTGGAAATGTGCCTAGAAGGCTGTTCATACCCTTTGATCCAAAAATACCACTATATTAGGTCTGTATTCCAATCAGATTTTTAAAGAGGAAAAGTATCTATTTGTTAAAGAATACTTACAGCAACTCTTTTGTGGTGGAAAAGAATAGGAAATTGAGCAGATGTCCATCAAATGGGTAATAGAAGAACAAGTTGTGGTAAAAAATTGTGAACGAATACTATTGTGCTATAAGAAATGACAACCAGGATGTTTTCAGAAACACTTAGATAGACTTACATAACTGAGGTGAAGTGAAGTAAGCAGGACCAGGAGAACATTGTTCACAGTAACAGCAATATTGTTGAATGATTCACTGTGAATGATTTAGATATTCTTAGCAATATAGTGATCCAAGACAATTCCAAAGGACTCATGATGAAAAATGTCATCCACATCCAGGGAAAGAACTAATGGAGTCTGAATGCATATTGAAACACATCATTTTTCACTTTATTTTTTTCATGGATTTTTTTGGTCTGTGTTTTCTTTTACATGACTAATATGGAAATATGTTTTGCATGATTGCACATGCATAACCTATATCAAATTGCTTACCATCCCAGGGAGAGAAAAGGGGAGAGAGGAGAGAATTTGGAAATCAAATTAAAAAAAAGAACATTAAAAATTGTTTTTACATGCAATTAGGAAAAGATATAATATCATTCAAAAGAAGAAAAGAGTGGGGCCATAGTGGGAATTGTTGATGCCATCACTCCCTATATAACCAAAGAAAAGTCTGACTGATCATGATGAACTTTAGACACTGGATCATAGATTTAGAAGAAAAATAGGGTCTTGGCACTTACATAATTCAACTTCCAGATTTACAACTTATGGAAAATGGAGAGTCAGAGAGGGGAAGGGCTAGATATTGTTAAGATTTTTTTGTTATTATTAAAAATACATAATAATTCACAGCAGCATAGATTTAGATGTGAAAGGGACTTTGGAGGTCATCCAGTCCACCTCCCCCTGATTTTGAAGTTGAGGAAATTGAGACCTAGGAAAATTAGTTTACCTAAAGACCATACAATATGGTAATTAGCAAGACTGAGATTCAAATCCAGATTCTTTGACTCTAAATTCCATACTTTTGAAATAAATAAGTCCAAACTAGAATTCCCTTTCCACAAAACAGAAACTATCTTCAGATAGAAACAAGGTTTGGGAAAAGCTATGTGGTTTCGGAAACATAAGGCTACCCTAAAATGAAGCCATATTAAGTAGACAGACTATGGGCCTGTATTTATTCTTCCTGAGCCAAACCTCAAACATGATTTGCTCAGCTGAGCAGTCAGGGCTTAAAAAAGACCAAGATAAATAGCAAAATGGTTCCGACCTCTTGGTTTAAAACACCAGTGACTTTAGAAAATACTTGGAAAATGTGTTTGAAATCAGTGGTGAAGAGTGGTCTTAAGATTTTGATTTAGGATTCCTATTTAACAAAGCTACTTCTTTCAAAACTGAAAAGATTGGTCTATTCCCCATTTCCTTCCCAGAATATCTTCTCTTTTCTTTTTTTTCCTCAGTCAACTGAATTTTGTCTTAGTCTTTAAAAAATATTTTTATTTAAAGTTTTGAGCTCCAAATTCTACTCTTCCTTCTCTCCCTCCTTTCCCTCCCCTCTCCCTGAGATGATAAGCAATCAGATGTAGGTTATACATGGTTAATCATGTAAAACATTTCCATGTTAGTCATTTTGTACAAGAAGACACAAATAAGTGAAAAAATGAAAGAAAGTGAAAATAGCATGCTTCAGTCTGTATTCAAACAATATCAGTTCTTTCTCTGGAGGCAGATAATATGTTTCATCATTAGTCCTTTGGGACTGTCCTGGGTCATTGTATTGCTAAGAATAGCTTAAGTCATTCACAATTCTTCATCTAACAATGTTGCTGATACTGTGTATATTGTTCTCCTGGTTCTATTTATGCATCAGTTCATGTAAGTCTTAGCCACAACAAAAGGAACTGCTTTAAATATTTTTGTAAAAATAGGTTCTTTTCCCTTTTTTGGATGATATCTTTGGGATATAGACCTAGTAGTGGTATTGCTGAATCAAAGGGTATGCACAGTTTTATAGGCCTTTGGGCATATTTCCAAATTGCTCGCCAGAATGGTTGGATCAGTTCACAACTCCACCAACAGTGCATTAGTGTCCCAGTCTTCTCACATTCCCTCCAACATCCAACATTTTCCTGTTTTGTCATATTAGCCAATCTGACATCTTCTCTTTTCTAGCCTCTTTAAGACCCACCCAGAGTATTCCATTCTCTTAGCGTTTGTCCTTCCTGGCTCAGCCCTTATTCTGTCTCCCATTTTCAAAGGTGCCCACTGGGACATTCCACTTGACTTTCCTAGCTTTCTTCAAAGCTTAGCTCAAAGGCCACCTCCAAAATCATGGCTTACGTATGCTTTGCCCTCTTCTTCTCTCCACCCTCTCCTAATCACTTTATTTTTACACATGTGTGTATATTTATATATGTGTCTATATACACATGTGTATACATATGTGTATATATAATACATGTGTGTATGTATGTATGTGTGTATGTACATATTTGCCTCTTTTCCCAAGCTCAAACATAAGCAAGAAGGGACAAAGCCAGAATTTGAACTCATCCTCTGACTTTCAATCCATCTGCCAGGCACTGAGTTAAGCACAGAATTTCTACACTGCCACAAAGAATTCAAAAATAATTTTAATAATAAACATTTCATGTAAATCAAATCAATTCTGTAAATTTACCTCACACCCATCAGATTGACAAAGATGACCACAAAGAACAATGACAAGTGTTAGAGTGACTGTGGAAAAGCAGGCATACTGATGTACTGTTAGTAGAGCTTTGAATTGGTCCAGAAATCTGGAAAGTAATTTAAAACTATAATGACTAAAATGATACTAGACTGTTCATATCCTTGGCTCCAACTATACCCCTACTCCTAAATATATATGTTTTTAAAAGATAAAAATGCACCATATGAACAAAAATATTTCTGGCAGCTATTTTTGTGGTGGCTAAGAACTGGAAACTAAGTGCCCACCTGTTGTGGAGTAGGCAAACAAATTATGCATATGAATGTAACAGAATATTATTATGCAATAGGAAATGACAAAATGTACAATTTAATTGGAAACCTGGGAAGATCTCTATAGACTGATGCAAAGTAAAATAAGAAGGAACAAGTGAACCTTGTATGCAATAAAAACATTATAACAAAAAAATAATTTTGAAAATTTTGAAAACTATGTTCAATACAATGACAATTTGATAATAATCATGCTATTAATTACTTAAGATGATGGATTATAATGGTAATGGGGATTTGAAGATCTTTCCTGCCTCTTGTACTCACTGCCTTGTTTCAAGACAAGTACTTAGCACCTTGTTTCAAGTTTGTTAAGAAACAGAACTTGTGAATCCCACAGTGGGATGAACTTGCTGATGTAACAGAAAGGGGTGGAACAGGGAGGATCTAGTACCATATATAAGGAAAAGCCCAAGCTAGTGAGCCAGAAATTCTGGGAGCAAGCAGTGTGGAGGCTGAGGAGCCACAAATTGAGAGAAGATTTGAAAATAGAACTTGTGAAGGCAGAACAGAGAACTGAGAACTGAGAGCTGAACTGAGAATTGAGAAAAACTGAGAAATGAGAAGAGAGAACTAGGAGGAAGAATGGCTGTGTGCTGGTACTTTGTCTGTCTGTTTTGATGTTACTTTGTCAGATTCGTCTGTTGATAGAAGACATTGCTGTTGTTACAGAAGCCCTGGGACCTTACTTCTGGTTCAGAAGCCCTGAAAGAGGATTTTCTTGTTGTATGTTTACAGAAATCTTGGGAGAGGGTCTTACTGATGTTTTTAGAGGTCCTAGGATTATACTAATGATTTGTGTTGATTCCTTAGACCTTGTTGTTGGGTCTATGTTGATTCCACAGGCAGAAAGTGAATTGATGAGGATGTTGGCAATGTTATGAATGTTATTGTGGCTTTGTTAAGCTTTGTCTTCCTAGGAACAGAAACTGCGAAGGACTTGAGTTGGACTAGACACCGTGAACTTCAATATGGAACAGGAACTACACAAGGAGCTGGATGGGGAAATGAGAGCTGTCTGCCTTTGAACTCAGGTGACAATTGGATAAATTTGGGCAGGAGCTGGGACCATTGAAGAGGAACCATGGAAGCTGAGAGCCTGCCTCAAGTCAAGATGAAAAGACCTCTCCTTGGGTATTTAATGCAAACTGAGAAGATCATCATTTACTGTGGCCTAGGGGTAGCGAACTTTGACATTTACATTTAGATGATTGAGTTAAGAACTTCTCCAATTAAGAAGAAAGAAGACTTTTTGATTGAAGAGATCAAGACAATGTGACCTAGGGGTGGAGAACTTTGACCTTTGTACTTTGTGACTGAATTAAGGACTTACTAAATGATTGTTACTAAATGAATATACTTTGTTCAAAACTACGTGACCACTTTGGTGAAAACTATGTGTCCATTTTAGTTATAAGTTATTACGCCATAACATTGTGAATTCTATACTTTGATTTCTGTGGATGTTTTGTCTTAGTTTGTTACTGAATAAATGGAGAGTTCGCTATACTGTGTAATCAAAACCTTGAAACTGTTCACAGAAGAAATCCTCTGCAAGGTGTTTATGCTTGGCTTTACATGGACTCAAGGTACAGAATGAGATACAACCAATGTGAGAATTTTTCTTTTGCTTGACGATGCATATTTGTCATAGGAGTGGTTTAAGAGTGGGAGGGGGGAGCAGAAGTATTAGGAACAGAAAAGAAAAAAGAAAGAAAAGATCATCAAGGTATCTTTTTTAAATTCAGAAATGAGAAGGAAGAACAGAAAGATTGGATAGATTTGAAAGATACAGCTTCCAGTCAGGTTAGCTAAGATGACAAAACAGGAAAATGATAAATGCTGGAGAGGATGTGGAAAAATTGGAACACTAATACATTGCTGGTGGAGTTTTGAACTGATCCAACCATTCAGGAGAGCAACCTGGAACTATTCCCAAAGGGCTATAAGTAATTTCATATCCTTTGACCCAGCAATACAACTTCTAGGGCTGTATCCCAAAGAGATCACAGATGTGGGAGGAAGACCCATATGTACAAAAAATATTTATAGCAGCTCTTTTTGTGGTGGCAAAGAATTAGAAATTAAGGGGATGCCCATCAATTGGGGAAAGGCTAAACAAGTTATGGTATATGAATGTAATGGAATACTATTGTACCATAAGAAACGAAGAGCAGATGGACTTCATATCTACCTGGAGAAGCTTATACAAACTGATGCTGAGTGAGAAAAGCAGAACCAGGAAAAATTTGTACACAATTACAGATACAATGTATGGATGATAACCAACTTTGATAGACTAGACTCTACTTAGAAATCCAGGGCTATAAGTAAACTCCAAAAGTCTCATGATGGAGAGAAATGTCTACATTCAGAGAAAGAACCAGAAAGAACAGAGTTATAATGCAGATCAAAGCAAATTACCAGCTCTCTTGCTTTTTCTTGTTTGGTTTGGTTTCCTCTTTCCCACTGTTCATTCCATCTGATACAATTCTTCTTCATAACCTGCACAATGTCTAATGTGAAAGTATCTGTAGATCTTATACCTGATTGTATGCTGCCATGGCAGGGAGGGGGGGAAGGGGAGAAAATTTGAAACTCAAAGAACTGGGGAACTGAATCTTGTAAACTCAAAGTATGTGAACAAATTAATAAAGACCAAAAAATTGAATGTAAATACATATACATGTAAAAAAAAGATACAGCTTGCATTTATTATGCATTTAAAGGAAAAGTAGGTTCTATGTAACAGAGGTTTACAGTTCCATATACAGTCCTCTTGTTTTGTTCTATGTGTATGGAAATAACCACTTAATGTGATGTTTATTAAGGTCAGAATAAAAGAAAGAAAGAAAAATAATGAACATTTTAATCAAGAAAGATGTCAACATAAAATGATAGTTAAATAGTTTGGGATTAGCAGGACCTTTTAACTCTTTTCAAATCATTATATGCAGCCAGTAACATCCTTCATTTATACATCAGGCCAGAGCTGCTATTTTGCGCAAATGTGAAGTTAAAGAGAATCCTAACCAGCTACCCAAACCATAATTTAAGATTTTGACTAAAATCACTGATTCAAGCACTGTGAAAACAGGATGGTCTGAAGGTCACTGCAAGAGCTGGGAGTTAATTGGACCTTGGATCCCAGAGGTCATTGATTCTATGACTGACTGGCTTGATGAATTGATTTTGCATAAGTTATTTAATGACCTCTCTCTGTGCCTTCATCAGTTTAGGTCCCAAACTGAATAAATGTATAGACTCCCTGAAATCTTAATGCAACATCTGAACAGGCTTATCTCCAGAATAAATCAATTACAAAAATACAAAACAATAAATCCTCTTGTGAACAAGACTTTCTGGAGGTCAGAGTGAGGGGAAAATGATGAATTTAGAGCAAATTCAATTGCAACTCAGCATTTCCCTAAATCACCACAAATTATCTGTGTATCCTATAATTGATAGATTTTATTATAGTTTTATGATCTCCCAAGAGGACTTTCAAAGTTCTTTTTAAAGAACAGTTGGGCTTTGAGGGAGGGGATGTTAACTGCTTTCTTTAAAAAGTATAGGATTTTAAGTGCAGTTTCTCCATATAATCTTTAAACACACAATAATTGAAAGACATGAAAATGTAAAGAGAAGTTTTGTTTTATAGAACTGATCATTGGAGCAATTTCTCAAAGCACACTTCAAAAGTTCAAAAATATGTCAGAAGAAGCATTTAGATGAGTTATAGTCTATTTTGTTACAATGTACTCCAGTTTTATGATTTATGACATGCTAGTTTAAAAAACAAGAAAACATACTTTTGTCACATTTGATATTGGATTTGGGAGTCATTAACTCTAAATCCAAAGACCCATAAATGATGGGAAAAGATGGAAAAAGCAGCTAGCATTACCACTACTCAAATGACCTATAAAAGCCAACCATTATAGTTTGGCACATCTGAAAAATTTACACTGGAGACACTGGTAGGCATGGGAAAAGTCTCCTTTTTGTTAGAAAGGTTAGATAAAATTGTTAAGGAAAAAATTAATTTACTCTGAAATCTAGTATACAGATTATATATATATATGTATATATAACTATAGCTATACACACACACGTTTGTGTGTGTGTGTGTGTGTGTTCCCATATATTTCCACTAATTTTAGACATTACCCTCACAAGTTGTTTAATGTTTATTTTAAAGCAGAGCATCCCTTCCCCCTAGTCTACCCCTATGAGATAAGTATATTTTTGTCACTTAAGAGGTAAATAGCTTCATTTATCAAGTCAGTCAGAAAAGATGCACCACAAAAATCAAAGATGTGTTATTCATGCCTCAGTAGAGCATTCTAACATGCTAAACATTAGGCAGCCCTTGGATGAACATTAGTTAGTAATAGTACTATGGAGTCATTTGCTGTTGTTTTATGGTTTCAATTGTATCTGAATCTCTGTGACCCCATTTGTGGTTTTCTTGGAAAAGATACTGGAGTTGTTTACCATTTCCTTCTCCAGATCATGAGGAAACTGAGGCAGACAGCATTAAGTGACTTGCTCAAGGTCACATAGCTAGTGTCTGAGTCAAGATGTGAACTCAGGTCCTCCTGACTCTATGACTGACACTCTATCCACTGCTCCATCAAGCTGTCCTAAGAGAATTACAAGGGACCTTGAGGATCATTTCATCCAAAACTGTCATTTGTGAAATGAAGATTGAGATCCAGAAAGATGAAGGGATATACAAAGACACATTGCTAGCCAATTAGTGATAGAGCTTAGACTAGGATCCATGTCTCTTAACATTCAGTGCAATCCTTTTTCTACCACTCCATGTCCACTCTCTTCCAATGGGGGAATGGTGCAGTAATTTAACCTTCTGTTCTGGAATGATGAGACATCTCATTAACTTCATTTCCAGTTTGAGTGGGTCATTCCTTTATTCTCTGAAGAAGATAAATTAACAACCAAGCATTTTGCCCCCCAGATGGTTCTACAAATAAAATCATCTACAAACGAGGGTTTGATCTACTCATTAAGGGCACTGAAGATCCTACGGAATTTTTCCAAAGTGGAGGGATTTGCTTTCTGGTCCTTTGGTCAATACATGAAGGGATCTGTCATTCTGTAGTTTGAAAAGCCTTGAAGGAAATCACAGTCTTTGTGTAGATAAGGGGAATCTCCATTAAGGCAAACATCTACTCATGGCTCTTATTATAGCATGCTCAATATTCATAGTTCTGTGAAATCAGATAGGAAAGTATGACATTAGTCAGTGTTGTGTCAGGGACCACATATCACACCAGCCTGGAACTACTCAAACACATCTGCTTTGTTTTGTAACACAGGGTATGCTGATGGCATGCTCGGGCAAGCTAGCTTCATCTTTTAGAATTGGAGCCAAAGCTTTATCCAACGGGATTTCATTAACACATAGCTGAAAAGATTCCTGATTGCCTTCTTGGGGGAGGGAGAGTGGAAAGGGGAAGGATAATAATAAGCAGGTGGGAGTGCATCAAAAGCAGAGCTTCTTAATCATTTAGGTGTCATGGACCACTTTGGTAGTCTGGAGAAGCTTATGAACCCTTTCTCAAAATAATTTTCTTAAATTCATAAAATAAAATACATAGTCCTACAAAAAAGGGATTGTATAAAGACAGTTATCAATTAAAAAAACAAGATTACAAACCTTTGTTTAAGAATTCTTGCTCTAAGCTAAATGGCACAATGACTGATTTTCATGTTTCTAGCTGCATTATAGGATAAAAATATAAGGATTTATGTACCCTCAAAACTCATTGATCTGTAATAGACACTACTGTAACTAAATGATGTTTTGAAAATGATTTTACAAAGAACCATCCTTGTTCATGAAATTATACTTGGTGCCATCATTATTAGGGGAAAAAGTAATCAGTTTAATGGACTCTGGATTAGTATTGGCATTACATTTGCATTTTTTCTTGTTTCCTTCAAGGAAATCCTTCCATGATTTCTCATCATAGAGGTAGCCATAGTTTCTAAAAGATCATTTCAAAGGAATACAAGCTCTGGTGAGTTCTGTTAGGATGGTAAGGTTTTAAATATGAATCTAGTAATAGCATATGTGTCTGTCATCAGTTCAAATCTTTCCTCAAACACTTCCTAGCTGCATGACCCTTGGAAAATCACTTAACCCCTTTTAGCCTCATTTTCCTCATCTGTAAAAATGGGGACAATAATAGTATCTACCTTATAGGGTTGTTATGAGAATCAAATGAAATAGCATATGCAAAGATCATTGAAAACTTTAAAGTGTTATATATTCATCATCATCAACATCAATAAGCCAGTCCAAGCTCAGAGAGGTTCATCACTAGCTAGATTAAAAACGATTAATTTTCTGGGCATTGCAGAGTTCACCAAGACCCCTTCAGGAATAGAGGTATCACAATCAGCACTGGTAGGGAGAATCTATAAAACCAGGAACCCAGGAAGTAGGTTCTCATTGACTTTTACCTGATTCTCAGTAAAATATTAGAACTATTGTTGTCCCTGTTCCCTATTGTCTAGCCTCCACAAACATAAAAGCTAAAACATAAAATATGTTGAAATGCAAGTGTCCATTACCACTGGATGCTTGTTTCTGATTTTCTCAACCAGGGATAGATTCTTTTCATATCTCAGTTACTCTGGAGCCTCAGTTGTTTTTATCAGCCACTGAGTGATACATATATGTCATAGACTTTATGTGATGATAGAGAACAGAGTAAAGAGAGAAGGAAACAAGCTAAGAAAAACATCCTTCTAGATTCATTATTCCCCCTCACTTGTTCCAAATGTCCATTAACATTAATGGCAGTTAGATAGGGAGAGAATTTATGCCCTAAGTGCAAAAGTATCATTTTAGAGAGAGAAGCAGTATATGAAGTAATTGGATTTCTAGGTTCTTCTTAATTGAGCTTGGAATTTTGCATATAGACCTAATTTAATTTTCTAGGGGGGGTGAGTTTTTTTTATCTTAAAAATAGCTATCCTGAATGGGGTTAAAGATACACACACATAAGATATATAAGCTGGAAAAGAATCATTTCTTATGTGAATGAGAGGCTCAGAGAAAAAGAATTACCATATGGAGAATGGAGTAAAACTTCAAGCTGTATTGGATAGGAGTTTGGTGAAGACTGGGGGTTCAGCTAAGAGGTTAAGGCTAAAGACTCTTCTATGTCCTTTTTTCTTCTATAAGCCTCTCTGAGGCAGCAGAGTTTCTGCCAAGGTCTTTATGCTCTTTACTATTTGGGAAACCAATAAGTGAGCACCATCTGCTGTTTGAAAAGCAAAGAGTGATTATGGACCACAAAGATGTTGAGATTGATCAAGAATTAGACATAAAGTCAAGTCAATCTAGATGAAGGCTTAAACTTGACTCAGTCAAATCAACTTAGATGAAGGCTCGTGTGGTTGAAAGGACCCAAATCTGGAAAATACCTTAGACACGATCTATTCCACCCCTCCTCATACCCTTAGTTGTACCTATGGAGAAAATGAAGCCTCAAGTCAAAAAACAAAATGAAAACAAAACTTTCATGAGATATTTTCAATCTCACTCTACAACAGAGAACTTTAAAATGTCAGGTGCTGGCACCTATAATGGTACATGGGGAAGTGACAAAGCTCTTTATTAAGCCGATAGTTTCATTGTTTTTATAGAAAGAGATAATAATGACGGCAGGTCTTTCTAAAATGGCCTCCCAACACTGGTCCCAATCTGTCCAAATGGAAGTCATTTCTTTACATTTTTCTGGGAAGCTAATAGAGCAGCTAACTATACAATTTCATCAGGTTCTTCATTACCTACTTCATTCTATATCTCTAAGAGCCTTTGCCTTGAAATAGGGTCTCAAAATCTATGGTGAAGAGCATGAAGCTTTCTACTTGATTTATTACTTAAATCCATACTTCTTCCCATATATATTCCCACCACTCTCACTCACACTGTGATACTGAGTCCCTTTGAGGAGGATTCCAAGAAATAACCTCATTTCTAAGGAGAATCCTATTTTATTTCCCTTCCTTTTCCCCCTCCTCCTCTACTCTTTTTTTTAAGCAATTGGGGTTAAGTAACTTGCTCAAGGTTACACAGCCAGTTATTTCTGGGTGTGGTGCTATCTGAGCCCAGATTTGATCCCCAGGTCATCCCAACACTGGGGCCAGTGCTCTTACTCACTGAGCCACCTGGCCACCCCTAAGCAATTGGGGTTAAGTAATTTGCTCAAGGTTACAAGGCCAGGTGTTTCTGGGTGGGTGCTAAGTGTCTGAGCCTGGATTTGATCCCCAGGTCATCCCAACACTGGGGCTAATGCTCTTACTCACTGTGCTACCTGGCCACCCCTTCTCCTCTACTCTTAATTTATCTCCAGAATGATTTCAGTTTGAAGAAAATTAGAAAACATCCTCATATGCTCCAGGAAGGAAGAGTGGGGTCTCTAGAAGTTTATTTTATCATCTCCTACAGTTTTTACAAAAAAAAAATTATATTGACTAGGAGGAAGATAACCTAGGTTATCTCAACTATGGCATGTATTATTAATATGGCTTTGTCTGAGAGAGCTTTCAGTTTCCACATCTATAACATGAAGGAGACGTAACATGATCCAATCTAGTAGGGAGAGAGCCAACTTTAGAATAATAATGGTCTGACCTCAAGCCCCATCAGTGATATAAACTGTCTATGTTGCCCTGGACAAGTCACTAAACCTCTCAGTAACCCAGGAAACTGTCTTAGACTGTAAGTTTCAGGAAAGTTCCTGATATGTATTTGTATTTACACTAATGAAATCACAGTTCCAGAAGGAAATAAATTTAAACATGAAGATAATAATACCTTATCAATCTAACTCATTGGAAGGAAGGAAGGAAGGAAGGAAGGAAGGAAGGAAGGAAGGAAGGAAGGAAGGAAGGAAGGAAGGAAGGAAGGAAAGAAGGAAGAGAAGAAGGAAGGGAAGAAAGAAAGGAGGAGGAAAGGGAAGAGGGGAAAAAGAAAAAAGGAATGAAACTAGCATTTACTAATCATATTGCATGCCAGGCACTGATAAGCACTTTACAGATAATATCTTATTTGATTCTCAAAACAAATCTTGGAGGTAGGGGGTTTTATTATCCCATTTTCCAGTGGAGGAAAATGAGGTAAACAAAGATTAAGCAAATTGTCCAGTCTCGCATAGCTAGTCAGGTGTTTGAGGCTACATTTGAACTCATATCTTCCTGATTCTAGGTCCAGTTTTCTATCCACTACACCACCTAGTTGCCTCTATAAGTCATTATTCCAGCATAAAAGAATTAATGTTGGTATTAGGCGTGTCTACATTGGAATCTGTTACCTTAAAAACTATTTGTTTTTTTTTTTTTTGCTTTTTGGAGGGCAATTGGGGTTAAGTGACTTGCCCAAGGTCTCATGACTAGTTTTGGTGTTAAGTGTCTGAGGCTAGATTTGAACTCAGTCCTCCTGACTCCAGGACCACTGCTCTATTCACTGCACCACCTAGCCACCCTGAAAACTACTTTTAAAAAATTTGAAGTAGGCCACCATATGAACACTGGACATTTTACCCCCTTATACTGGGATTTCTCTAATAACAAGAATTAATTTTTTTTAAATTTTTAATTTCACCCATGGGAAGTGGAGCTTTGTGCAAACTTATAAAAACAACCAAGGATAGCTGTTTGCTGAAAAACTCAATGATCTCATCTTACAGCTTCATAAAGCTGACTGCTGTGCCTAACTTCCAGGATATAAGATCTTCGAAGGATAAAAGAATCTATTTTTTAAAGTATTTTGCCAGTATCCCAAGCAGTGGATCCTTCTTCATCGTAAGTGTTAACAGTAAGACTAGTGTTTATAACAACTGTTACATCAAAAAGTCCCTAGGGAGGTTAGGAAGAAAATGCCCAACAGGAAGTTGTTTTATGTGTTTGGGATCAGGGCAGAGGTGGGGGTGAACTGTAGGTTTAAAAAGCTTACCGCTGTGGCAATGTTGACCATACTAAAAAACAGGAAAACACATTCCCACATTTCTCAGGAATCAGAATAAAATGCATGCGCACGGGCTGCCTTGTCTCCAAATTGGAAACATCTGTGTCCACTCAGTCTTCCCCCTTTCCCATAAGCAGAGTGGCAGCTCCCAAAACAGTAAGCATCCTTTGAAGTCCAGTGGCCTCCCTTCTAGGGACACTCAGGAAATGAAAGGGAAGAAGGCATAGTGTTAGTTCTCAATTGCCTTTTAATCCCCTGGGAGCCCAACTCCTGGAGCTTTAACTACCTGCACAAAGTTGTGTCACAGAAGATTTTATCAACTATCTCAAAGAAGAAGATGGAAATAAGGTTTCCCAGGGGCAATATTAGCCAAAAGGATGACTTTTTCAATAAAAATCAAGCATTTAGAGAATTTCTTGTCGGATTTAAAAATAAAAACCCAAAGTTCTAAAAATGCTACTTCATGAGTATCAGGGCTCCATTCAAAATATTATAAAGTTCTACTTTTTGCAGATTTGGCAGATTTCCTTGGTTAGTCCCTTTTTTTCTGAGACCAGCAGACCTACTTAGACATTGGAGTCTGCTTTTTGCAAAACTGCTGTTTTCAGAGCCTCAGGCATTCATTTACTGGACCATGGATATTTATAAAACCCGTAAATGAACCTGTGAATTCTTACATAGTTATATCAATCTGCAGCCTATTAAATCTCCATCAACCAAGTCCTTTCCATCATTTTGTTATGCAGCAAGGCCTTGTGAATTTCAAATGTGTCCATATTTGCTTAGTACCTTTCATTCTCCAGTTCCATTGAAACTAAAGAAAATGACAGACAAGATGAGCTTTTCCAATGTTGAAATGCTACTGCTGCTGCTGTTTGTCCTTTGTTCTGGAAGAGGACCATGATATCAAGAAAGTGATGCCATGACATGCAAGTGAATTGGACTTAAGTGAGGAAGGGCTGGGCAAAGTCACCAGCCCCACTCTCTACTCCAGAGCTATCTGGGTCCAGTGGTGAGATATGGAGATAAGGACAATTGGAGATGGCCCAGGATGCAGGGCAGAAGTAACGTGAAATGTGCTCATTCGGGGATAGATACCATCAAACTGTATCATAGGTTTGATCATAACTGGGAAGCACCTAGGTGGCACCATGGACAGAGTGTTAAATAGGAAGATCTGAATTCAAATTTGCCTTCAGACACTTAGTAGTTGGGTGACCTTGGGCAAACTACTTAAACTGACTCAGTTTCCTTATTCATAAAATGGGAATAATAATAATACCTGTTTCCCAGGATTCTTGTGAGAATAAAGGGAGATGATATTTGTAAACCACATTGCAAGCCTTTTTTTATTTTAATTTTTTTTTTACTTTTTGGAGGGGGGAAGCAGGGCAGTTGGGGTTAAATGACTTGCCCAAGGTCACATGGCTAGTAAGTGTTATGTATCTGAGGCCAGATTTGAACTCAGGTTCTCCTGACTCCAGGGCTGGTACTCCATTCACTGAGTCACCTAGCTGCCCCGAAGGTACTCTCCCAAACTCTTTTTTTTTCTTTTTTGGAGGGGGGGGGAGAAGGCAGGGCAGTTGGGGTTGTGACTTGCCCAAGGTCACACAGCTAGTGAGTGTTAACTGTCTGCGGCCCAATTTGAACTGGGGTCCTCCTGACTCCAGGCACATTGCAAGTCTTAAAGCACTATATAAATACTAGTATATTTGGAACTGAGTGGGAACTTGGAGATCATCTAGTCCAAACATTTCATTTAACAGGTGAAGAGATTAAGGCTAATGAATAAGTGACTTGCCCAGGGTCACAAAGCTAGTAAGTGTCTGAGGCAGAATTAAAACTCAGTCCTTAAATTAAAGTCTTATATTAAAGTTCATAATTGACTGATCAAATAAGAAGATGAATGTGAAGTACTTTACAAGCCTTGAGACACCTTAGGAATGTCAGTTAGCCTTTATTACAGGCTCATATTGTCAAGGATTTAGAGCTAAAAGGGACCCCAAAGCCATCTGGTTCAATTCTTTTAATTTAATGATAAGGAAACCAAGTCCCAGATATGATGTGACTTGTCCTGGGTCACAAAGGCAATCATTTAAATCTATTCGAGGAATTCAGAGCCTGGGCTCTTCCACTATAATGTAGCCCACTGTTATTAGTAATTATTACTGTTGTCGTTCCTCATCGTTTTATTCAGGGAGCTGAGGCAGAAAGAGTCCCAGGACAGGTCACTATCTCTGTTGTTCTTTCATATTTAATGCTCAGCATAAAATTGCACAAGTGGATAAAATAATTGTTTTTCACAAAAGTAGTGAGATGTAATCTCCTCTTCTGTAGGCTCACTAAAAACATGTCCAGGACAATGCCAGGAGCAGGTAGGACAATGGACATATGGACATGGCATAGATTTCATCCTTTTCCCATTTGACTTGATCTGCTCAGTTTTCATATTTCAAGAACTATTTTTTTTGCTTTTTTGGAGGGTAGTTGGGGTTGTGACTCGTCCAAGGTCACATGGCTAGTTTTTGTGTTAAGTGTCTGAGGTCGAATTTGAACCCAGGTCCTCCCGACTCTAGGGCCGGTGTTCTATTCACTGCACCACCTAGCCACCCCAAGAACTTTTCATTCTGCTGAGTTTAGAGGTTATGGGTTTTTGGAAGGATGTCATCTATTAAAAATATTATCAAATTTTTATGGACCAATGTTTTGCCTGAGACATTGTGGGTAACAGTTTTAACTATGATGATGCTCCAGTTCCAGTACAGTTTATTTGCTGAATTATCAAGGACATTCTGGGTTTTGTATTTATAGCATAGAGATTCATTCTATATTTATAAAGAATGCCAAGCTTCTGGTGAATGATTCTGTCCATTCAAGTCTTGTCCTTGTAGGTACAAAGTGATAAAAATTTCACATTGTAATATGTTGAAAAGTTATTGTTGTTGATGATGATGACGATGGTGATGATGATGATGATGATGATGATGACAATGATGATGATGATGATGATGACAATGATGATGATGATGATGAGTCAACATTGTGCAGTAACTAGGGAGTTGACCGTGAAGTCAGTGAAGACCCAAGTTCAAATCCTGCCTATAGGACATTCTGACTATGTGATAATGAGTAAGGCATTTACCCTCCAATTCCCTGGGCAACTCTGTAAGACTAGAGGTTTCAGAGAAGGTATTGATCTATCTGAGTAAAAAGAGTTCCTTTACCTGACAGTTCCCTCTGTCAGTGTTCTCAGAAATCTAGTCCCATCCTTATGGTCCTCTTTACCAAGAGGAAACATGACAGAGTACAGGAACCCAGAGGCAAGAATGCATATGTGCTGCATGACCCTAAGCAAGTTACTTAACCTTCCTATGCTCTAGGTTACCAGTGTTAAACATGCAGTCAAGAACCACCTGTGACCCACGATGCTCTGAATGTGACCAGAACCGGATTAAAATGTAACTAGGAAATATTTAACATAATAAATAAAAATGTAATTTCAGTTCAGTCAGGAAGATCTGAGTCCAAATCTTACTTCAAACACTTACTGTGTCACTTCACCCTGTTTGCCTCAGTTTCCTCACCTGTAAAATGAACTGAAGAAGAAAATGGCAAACTACTCCAAAATGTTTGTCAAGAAAACCCCAAACAGGGTCATGAAGAGTTGGAAACAACTGAACAAAAATTCATGGCAAGAATAATTTTAGTAAATGGGACATGAATCTCCATATCCAAAATTGAGTAGAGCCCATACTATATCAAACACTTTACTTCAGTCTGAGAGACAAAGACAGACTATTCACAAGTCCAGATTCCTTATTCCAGTAAGGAGTTTTGGGGGTATCATCTCTGGTGATGCTTAAGCCTATGTTAGTGCCCTAGTCTCCCACCCCTACCCTGACACCCATACTCAGTTATGTGACATTTTTACATGACCCATAATTCTTTCTGGGAACTCATTAGTCTAAAATTCTTGCATGCCTCCCTGTTGCAACCCATAATTTTTAGCAGGCTGCCCTCCCTGCAGGGGTACTCAAGTAGTCAAATAGATGCAATCAGCATTCTCTCTACTCAGCCTGGCAGCAACCTTTATTGGTCCTGGGTGGGTAATTATCTACAAGGATATCCTTCCTCACCAGGGCTATGGATGAGAAAAGGGGTCAAATACCAAAGTCAGTGGAACTTGCTTCGGGAGCAATTGTCTTTGCAAGAAAAAAAAACAAAACTATGAACTATTTTCTACTCACCTGACCTTTTTGTTTCCAGCCCATTCAATAGTATATAGCTATTTTTTCATTAATCCCTCCTGTGTCTTCTGTATTGAGTAAAGATTTTCTTTCTAGAGAAAATTAAGTACTGTTAACTGCCTAACTACAAGGACTAAAAAGATCTGTAACCACATAGAAACAAAACTCCTGTTTCCTGGGACTTATAGAACTCCTTGGAACTCCCACTTCCAAGACTAATGAATTGATCCAACACAAGTTGCAAGTAAGGGGCTGACTTGCTTTGGTGGAAGGCATCCCTCTATCAGCGAAATCACAGGTCCAGTCCCTATCCCTGTCTCCACTATTTGTAAGGAACCAAATTGAATGGAGAAGGTACTATGCCAATTATCAGCCAAACCTAACTCTCTCTTAAACAAGAAGATTCACAGCCATTTCCATAGTACTTTATGGTTTGCATGGCATTTTCATCATCACCATCCTGTAGGTAGGAATAGAGATTAGACCAATGATTTCATTGGTGTATGGAACTCTCAGATGAGAATATTCCCTCTACCAACGCAGGTCAACCCAAGTTGCCTACAGTACTAAGAGGCCAGGTAATTTTCTAAGAATCAGGTATATGTCAGAGACAGGCTTGAACCTAAGTACTCCTGACTCTTATACCCTGTATACATACACACTGCATATTTCCACTGAAGATAAGTAAAAAAGATGCATTGGGAACACTGGCCATCCTACTAAACCATGATGCCTCTTACTACCCTTAGTCCACTTTCTGAGTGTTTGACTTAGCCATCACTTAATGTCTTAGTACAGCCCCTTTCTTTTAAAGTTAAGAAAACTTCCCAAAATGGCTGCACCAATTCACAGCCTCACAAGCAGTATATTAAAATGCCTATTTTCTCTCAGCCCCTCCAACATTTATCATTTTCCATTTTTCAACTTTGTAAATCTGATGAGTTTTAAGAGGTTTTTCTTTTTTTCCCCTAGTACTGAAAGGAGAGAAAAATAAACTTTTTTTTTCATTTAAAAAGACAAAATTTAATTTAAAAATAGAGCTAAGGAAACTGAGACCTGGGAAGAGCTTTCCTTGAGAAGTCCTTAAAGCCCCTTAAACTACAAAATCCTCAGAGATACCAATCTGAAGTTTAGATTGGTTCAGATGAATCCCATTAGGAAAGATTTCCTGAAGGAGGTAGCACTTAAGCTGAGCCTTGAAGGGAACCAGGGATTCTGAAAGTTGTAGAAATGGGAACATCCCAGGCATAGGGAATTGCCAAGAAGGGACCTTACAACTTGTGACAACCAAATTTTGAAGAAGTTGAACCTTTTGGGAAGCCAAATTCCTGAACAAGAAAAAGTTAACATATCTAGATAAATTCCAGCTACCAAACTCAGGACATGGGAACAAATTACCTAGAGCACTAAAAAAGACAGAAGGCATCTGAATCAAATTATTCCTAACAAACACTTAACATTAATTCAGTACTTTGTAGCTTCCAAGCTCATTATTGTCATTAATTAGTAAACTATACAACATCCCTTTGAGGCAAGTTAAGCATTATTAGCTCTGCAGTACAGATGAAGAAACCATCTATACATTTTTATGCATTTTTTGTTCCTAGGCTATTAAGGCTCAGAGAGAAGTCATGTAATTTTCAAGAAAATGTCAAGATTCTAATTCTCCAAAATTTTGCACTCTGGTTCTCAGTTTACTCTCTTCCCTTGGGCTAATGTTATAATACCTTAGTATTTCAGGCACGCTTTTCCAGGCTGGCTGCCTCCACCCTTTGTCTGCATCTACTTTTCACTGACTGTGCACCCACAGGGCAGAAGAGAGGAACTGAATTCAATTTGAGTCAAAAAACCTTTATTAAGTGACAACTGTATTCAAGTCACTATAATAGGGGATGGAAATACAAAGACAGAGAATGAAAAATGTCCCTGCCCTCAAGGAATTAACATGCTCTGGGCCACATAGAGATTTCTGAACATAAAGTGAACACAAAATAATAAAGTATAATTTCAAAAGGAAGCCAGTGCTAACAACTGGGAGATCATGAAAGGCCTCATGGAGGAGGTGAGGCCTAAGCTTTTCTTGAAGAAAGTCAGTGATTCTCAAAGGCAGTGCTGAGGTTGGAGGGAATTCTGGAAACAAGTTACTACTGTCTGTCCAAAGACAGAGATGAGCAATTGAATGGCTTGCACAAGAAACATTCAATAGTACAATATGAATTTGTGGAGAAAAATATGTGCAGGATCATTAGAAAGGTAGGCAGTGCTAAATTGTAGACAGGCTTATATACTAAACTAAGGACCTTTTATTTTGTTCTAAAGGAAACAGGGAGACACTGACATGTTTTGAGTAGGGGTGTGCGTATCAGATCTGTGTTTTAGGAAAATCAATTTGGCAGTTGTTTGTAGGATGAATTAGACCACAGCATCAAACTCAAATAGCAACTGGTCACTGCAGGATGAATATTAACTTAGAAAACCACAAATTAGCATTATGTTGTACTGTGTTTTTATTTATTTTGTTAAACATTTCCCAATTACATTTTAATCTGGTTTAGACTGCACTTGGGAGTTTTGCTGACCACAAGGCCTGTGGGCCACAAGTTTGACTCCTTTGGGATTAAAGACTAGAAGTAAGGTGATAAATTAAGAGGCTATTGAAAAGAGGTAATGGAGTCCTGAACTATTGTAGAGGCAGTGTGAAGAGAGAGAAGGAGATGAAGGTGAGAGACATTGCAGAGACTTGGAAACTGATTGGAAAGCTCTTTGAGAGACACTCTTCATTTCACTTCCTTTTTTTGTATCACCAGCACTTGGGGGGGGGGGGGATGCTTATTGATTGATTGATTGAACTAGAAAAAGTTTCAAGGATGACTCCAAAGTTGTGAACTTGGTTGACTAGAAGGATGGTGGTGCCATCAACAGAAATAAAGAGATTTAGAGGAGAGGAAAATGTAATGAGTACCACTCTGGAGTTTGGAATTCCTATGGGAAATTCAAGTGGGGCTGTGTAGTTGGCAGTTGAACTGGAGTTTGGGAATGTGATTGGGGATGGATATATAGGTTTGTGAATCTTCTGCACAGGGATGATGAGATCAGCAAGGGGAAGAATGTAGAGAAAGAAGAGAAGGTCCAGGTCAGGGATTTGATTGATGTTCACACTGAGCAAGTCAAGAGGAGGAGGGTCCATCAAAGAACATTTAGAAGGAAGAGAGCAAAGAGGAAATAGAGTCACAGAAGCCAAGGGAAGAGAGAATGTCCAAGAGGAAGCAGTGGTCAGTTGTATCAAAAGCTTCAGCGAGATAGAGTAGAATTAGGACTAGATCACTGAATTTAAGAGTTGAGAGATCATCAGCAACCTTAGGAAAAGGTACCTCATTTCAGTGGTGAGTGGTGCCTTTACACATGAAAAAATGCATATAGGAGGTAGAGTATATAAGTGAAAAGTATATAGGAGATGAAGAAATGGAAGCATTCAGCATAAATAACCCTTTCGAGGAATTTGTCTGTGAAAGGGAAAAAGGTATGGGCTGATAGCTTGGGAGGATGACAGGGTCAAGTAAAATTTTGTTTAGCTAAAGATGGGGGCAATTACAAATCTCCCATGCACCTTAGAGGCCCCTTAATTTAACCCCCCATTTTATAAATAGGGAAACCGAGGCTCATAAAGATTGTGAAACTCAAATAGAATGACTTACCTTAATCATGTAGGTAGTAAGTGACCAAGTCAGACTTCAAACCCCAATCCTCTGTCTCCAAATGTAGCAATCTTTCCATCATACAATGTATGTGACTGGGAAGAAACAATGTGGAGAAGGAGAAACTGAAATTCAGTTCAGGTCTACCATCACTCACTAAGTGCTCACTATGTACCAGGCTTTGAGCTAGGTGCTCGAGATACAAAGACAAAAACAAAGTGGACCCTGCCCTCAGGGAACTTACATTCTATAGGATTGTATTCCCATAGCAGAAGGTCTTCCTGAAAGCAACAAAATATTGGTTCCATTTGACTCTGATCGCTTCCTTATTTCCCAATTTCTTCCATTTCATTTACCTTGTTTATAATACACTAATTCTTACTTGCATTGAAAACAAGTGAAAAGGGTCAAGGGGAGATGAGAAACAGTGGGATCCAGAAAGAACACAAGTAGAAAGATTAGCCTTGGTTAGAAGAGAGAGCATCAGACTATTATAAACACCCAAATTAGTCATAAAGGACATATGAAGAAAGGTGCTATCGGCATCAAGAATAAATTGAAATATGTATAGAATAATTTTACATATATATGCCTATTTGTGTCTAATGGTAGCCATCTCTAGGGCAGGGTGGGGCCAGAGGGAAGGAACAAAAAAGGTTAACGTGATAACTTTATTGTCTATATTTATACATATTATGTATGTATAAATACATATTTTATATATAAATATATATTTAAAAAGAAGAGCAAGCTGTACCTAACAGATTTGCAGTTTTATGTGCAATATTTTTTTATTATACTATGTGATGGAAATACTTTTTTTATTCCATGAATTAAAAAAAATTAAAATAAAAAAGAGAATGAGGTGATGGAGAAGATTGAGGGAAGAAGACAGAGCTCGGGGGAATAGGAGGTGAAGATCTATGCTACGGTCATGGCAGAAGAGATGATGTAGGAGGTTTGCAGAAAAGAGGAGACATTTTATAACAGACATTGGAGAACGTGATAGAAGCTTAGGAAAGATTGCTTACCATGAGAAGGGCCCCAGTGAGTTTAGAGAAGAGAAATTTATAAGTGAGCCAGTTAATGTGACATTCTCCAGAAGGTTTCAGAAGCACATAGATAGGAACAGAGGAGGCCAATGGTGGGAGGCAAGCCAGGGGTAGGGGTTTGGCAAGGCATCAATGGTAATAGGACAATACGGCCAAAAATTCTAGGGTAAGTGATCCTTGCAGTGTAAACTCCTAAAGGGTCGAGATGTTTAACTTCTGTCTTTGTGTCCCCAGAACTTAGAATAATGTCTGACGTGTGTGTGTATATGTATGCGTGTGTACGTGTGTATGCAAGGAGTGTAGGGGGTTAATAACTGCTTGTTGATTGATTGATTGAGAGAAAGTTCTGGAGAGAACAATGGAATGAGAGGATAAAGGAGGAGAGATAAGACTGAGATGCAGATGGATGAAAGTTTAGGCAGACAAGGAAGAAGAGAAGACTTCCATCTAATAGAATCTGACTCCTAATTATGCAGACAGGGACACGAGGATGTACATGCTGACGATAGCTTGGGAATGACCCATCAGTAAGGGTACCCTCACTCAGTCACTCTCTTTGACTCCAAAAAAATCTCATATAGTTATGATACCCCAGCAAGAAAGGAATAAAAAAGAATAACGATTCCAACCTGGCCACCGGCCTAGACTCACAATCTTCCCTCCCTTCCCCTTCTAGAGACTCAACCCAAAACATTGGGGTTTTAAGCATACTGTACATGGAATATAAACACTTCCAATCTCTGATTACAGGGATGCACAGGTCCTCCCTCTGACCCCTGGGGTATTTGGGGCACTAGGACTCAGGATCCACAATGGTTTGTAGTCCTGTCAGAAGAGGCCTTCGGCTGCTCCAGATATCTGGAAGTGGAGGCCTAAGACAGATGTGAGATCCCAGACTTCTCCTTCCTAAGGATAATATTAGGTTCCCATGGTACGTCATTATCTGGCTGCCTCCTATCTGAACCCTAAAGGGCCAGGCCAAGCAGATTCAAAGGCACAGAAGTAGTGTGCTATCTGTGATAACAAGCACCAGGGCAAAGAAAATTAAAACACAATTTTTCTCCCAGGGAGCTCTCCCAAAGCCAGAGTCAAGATAGCTTTGTGATTACCTGAGGTGCAAAATAAAATCAAGTTAATCCTTATCTTAAAAGCAACCATTTAAGTCAGTTCATTGAATATCTATTAAGTATATGCTAAGGGCAGAATCTCAGGCAAGGTTCTCAGGGAAATATCAAGATCAGAAAGACCCTGCCTTCCTTGAGCTTACAATTTTAGCATCAAATCTTGAAACACTCAAGCAGGAAAAGAAGAGAGAAGAGGTAGGATAGAGTGGAATGATACTCGCTCAATGAGGGCCAAGACAACATGGTTCTGTCCTTTCTGTTCCAATAGCCATCAGCAAGGCCTTGGACAAATCGTTTTGGAAACTAGGTGGTGCAGTGCATAGAATGCCAGGTCTGGAGTCCCAAAGACCTGAGTTCAAATCAGACCTCAGATGCTTACTAGCTGTGTGACTGTGGGCAAGTCATTTAACCCTGTTTGCCTCAGTTGCCTTAACTTTAAAACAGAGATAATAGTACTTACCTCCCGTGAATGTTGTGCAGGTTAAATGAGATATTTGTAAAGCCCCTAAGCAGTAACTGGCACATAGTAGGCACTTAATAAATGTGTATTTTGTTCCATTTAATCTTATCAGGCCTCAAGTTCTTCAATAAAACATCATAATGTATGTGTACATGTATGTATTTGCATATTTCTATTTGAAATGTGTATATGTATATATATATATGCCCATGCATACATATATTCCAATTATAAAATTCAGTTCTCTTATTCATCTTTATCAACTAAACCAGACCATAGGAGAGAATTTTTAAATTGTTGCTATCATTTTGTTTGTTTTCTATTAAGTCACAATCTAAGAATTTTCTGTGCAGCTATATATGTATATATGTATATCGTATACATCTGCATAATTCATATGTGTGTATGTAAACGCAAACATATGTATGCATACAGACATATGTATGTTTTTATGAATACACATACCAGCATAATGTATATGTATTCCATATAAAATGCACAAGTTGTAAATTTAAGTCACAATATAAAAGCTTCATATATACATACATATACATACACGTACATGTACAAAATGTGTGTGTTCACACATGTGTGGCACATGTGTATACAACACATCTGTGTTTTCTATGTGTAATCACACATGTACACATGCTCCGTATGAAATGCTTAGATTCTGACTTTGTCACAATATCCGGAAAGTTCTGTGTGTATGTGTGTGTGTATGTATAGAACTCCCAGTGACATTTACTTCTGCTCTCCAACTTACAGGTTAATAGAGCTGACTAGATCCCTGGGTAGTTAAGTGACTTGTCCACAGCAACACAACCAGTATGTGTCAAAAGCAGGATTTGAACTCAGGACAATTCAGGAGACTCCTACCCACCATCTGGCTCTCTGGCCTCAGTTTAAGGATGTTCCTCACCCATGAAATCCCTTGAGAAGTGCTACTTTGAACAAAGAAAGTTCCATTTCAGTGGATGGTCAAAGTTAATAGTTACTATGACAATCTTTCCCTTAAAAGTATGATGAGAAAAAAGGCATCCAGTAGCTTGCTAATAATGCAACTATAACATCAAATCTTTATCTGCCTAATGGAAAATTGATCAAGATGATTTTTTTCTTAACTTGTTCATGAGATTCCTCCACAAAAGCCTTTTCCCGATGTTTCTTACTGTTGTGGAGGTAACATTGGAAGCACAAACTCTTACAAGTTCCAGGATCCATGATGGACTATTGTATGAAATCTATCATTCAGGAATTAGCCAGGCTGCCATGGAGAGGATCGTCACCAGACTATCCACAAGGTGACAAATGTTTTGGCCTCATCAATTCTCAGATATCATCTATTAACTTGCAAAGAGTTGGTGCTGGTGAAGGGAATAATCAAACCAAGGAAATCGCTGACCATTGATATAGTAAAACCCCAGTTGATGAGATCTTCAAAGTGACAGAACCCCCAGTCGCATTGAAATTAAACTAGATGGCAGATAGTACTTTTCTTTAAGGTAGCCTATCATTCAAGTCTAGAAGGAGACTGAATAGATCTGCTGCTGCCTTCTTTTTATAAAGCCACATATATTACCTCCTCCCTATGGGCAACTCATGAGTCATTACTAAAGCTGAAGGCTCACATGGACTGAGTTCAGTCTTAAGTGGTTCTCAATAACAATACTCCTTGACTTTTCTCTTCCTCCCTTCTCAAGCCACCAACAGTGCAACTGGATTGGCTTTGTTTCTGTCTCTTCCCAAAGGATATTCAGTTCCCATATAGGCATTAAACTACTGAGAGAATAGATAAAAGATTAACATCTTATTCCTCTTTAGCAACTCAGTATTTCTATACCACCTTCAAGTGAATACTGTTCTCTTTCCCCTTCCCCACAGAGTCAGTGTAAGAAAATTTCACAATACTTCATGGAAGACTAGAACCCACATCTTTATATTTGATTGTTTCCTTATGGTATCTAAGATTTCCCCCCACTCCAGTGTCTGGACACCTACTCTGCATTTCTTAAATCTTGCTTCTTCAGCCCCATATCTTCATTCCCATAATATCTGAGCTTCTTTAACTCCCAGCTTGATGCAGGAATTCCTATTCTTTGCCTCACAGACACTACCAGCAGTGTTCCTCATGGCCTCAATACTCCAGAAACCCCATCTCTCTCCTATTTGGCATTTCTTCCTTCCAGGAGTTCCATTCCTCCTTTGTGCAGGGTCTTTGTGACTATGACATTATGGGAAATGCTATTCTTTCCCTTTCGTAGAAGCTTAGGCACTCTTCCAGTAGAGACAGAAAGAGAAGGATTGGAGCAACTTATGTTAATGAGTAGAAAGGCAATCTCCTTCCTCTACTGCATTGGTATCCTCCACTATTCAAGGTGATTCAATTTATGGAAACTGAGGGGGTGTCTGTCACTTGAGGAATGGCTGAATGAGTATGGCATGTGAACGTGATAAAATACTATTGTGCTGTATGAAATGATGAAGGGGCTAGTTTCAGAGAAAAATGGAAAGACTTGTATGAACTAATGCAGAGGGAAGGAGCAGACCAGGAGAATAATTCATACAATAACAACACTATTTTAAAGACAAACAACTTTGAAATGCTTAGGAACTCTGATCGATGAAATGACCAACCGCAATTCCAGAGGACTTATGATGAAATATGTTATCCATAAACTCACAATACAGCTTGAGGCTTTTTTTTTGGACAAAGATAATGCAGAAATTTGTTTTTGCTTGGCTATACACATGTGTGCTAGAAAAAAGGAAATTACTAATCAAGAGATTTAGTGCTTATATTAATTAAAATGAATAATTACTTCACACACCCAGTGGCTCAATGCAATTCAGTTCAATTAACACTCATGTGCTATGTGTAAGATATTCTACTAGACACTAGGGATACAAAGGTGAAAAAAAAGCAACTTGGTCCTTGCCTTAGCGTATAGTTTAGGGAAGGGGGGAGGAGGGTGGTTGCCAGTCTTCATTCTGTAACCTTCTGCCTATTGATGTTACGTGCACTGGTCTATAGTTTTCCTTAGTTGTCCCTTATTTAAAGACAAACACACTGCTCACCATTCTCCAGCTCCCCTTCATGTTTTCTCAGAAATGATGACCAGAGGTTCTGCAATGCTGCAAATTGTCTCAGGTGCATGCCATTAGACCCTGCTAATTAGAGTACTCCACTTTTTCTAGATGCTTTTAATTATTACTTTTCCTGTTTTAATTTGGCTGTTATCCTTTCATCACAACTAGGATTCTTTTTGTAGAGGCAAAAATAAAGACATTAAAAAAGTGTTACCCTTTTCCTATTCTGTTAGCTCTCCCTTACTTTTTCAAGTAGAGGGATTTTTTTCCTTCTTTTGTATTTGAAGAATTGGGGAAGCCACTTTTTTCATGTCCTTTGTGTTGATAGAGGGAAAGAATACTAAACTTGGAATCAGAATAGCCTATTCTAACCCTAAATGTGCATGCCTCTGACTCTATCTACCACTTTGTAATTTTATGTCATTGCCCAAATGATGGATCCAGTCTTGTCTCTGTTGCTTACTTCTCATGTTAACTTGGCCAAGTCACTTAGTCTCTAGGGGCCTCAATTTCCTAATTTGTCAAATGAAGGGGTTTGAATAGATAAAGAAAGCCAAGGAAGTCTGGCCACACCCCATGGATATTTATAAATTATCTGAGAAGGGATGGAACTTCAGAAACTGGGGTCAACTGAAATGAGCTCCCTGACAGGGAACCACCTAAGAAGAAAAGAGACCTCAGCTTTGTCTTTGACTAGGTCTCCTTGCCCCATTCCCACCTTCCACCTCCCACCTTTGACCACCAGGAAGACCCTTTAAGCTTCAAAGCACCTGGAAGATTTTGGGCTACCTATGTTTCCATTACTATCCTAGAGGCATACCCAGGTCCACTGAGGGCAGTGTCTATATCAGGAGTCGAGTTCAGATTAGGCATAATTCATCATGCTTAAGGAGAATTTACTGAGTACCCTAAGAATAAGAAAAAAGGACTTCTAGCAATCAGGAGCTATGCATTTCCCCTTTGCCATACATGTTCTCTAAACTTAGCCCACTTTACCTTGCACTCTATATGTACTTGTGAGAGAGTTTGTTACAGACTTGGGCAGGGGGTGGGAGGGGGAGTGTGTTTGTACCAACTGTTCTTACTGATCCACTAAATACCCTTTTCTCAAAACTTTTCTAGCTGGCTGACCTAACTGATTCTCCATTAAAAGTCTTGGACAGGAGTAGCACTCTGGTTGGAGCTCAAGCCAATGTCATTTAGAAAATCAGTTAGTTGAATCTCATGGGTAGAGAAAAGGGAATAAGCATGTATATAGCACCTACTATGTTCCAGGATAAGCACTTTACAAATATTATCTGATTTGATCTGCACAAAAACTCTATGAGATCTATATTTTACAGTTGAGGAAACTGAGGGGAACAAAGATCATATGATTTGTCTAGAATCATGCACCAGTAAGTGTCTGAGGCTGGATTTGAATTCAGGTCTTTCTGACTCAAAGCCTGCTGCACTACCCACTGTGCCACCAAAATACTCTGAGGGAGTACCCCATAGTACTCTGAGGAGGGAGATGTAACTGAAGTATAGGGCCAAGAGAACTTCTCATAGGGAGTAGGAGGTGAGATAAAGATCCTCAGTACTTACCTAGACAACATTTAATTATTTAGGTTATGATGGCTCAAAGATGTCTATTACATTAAAAAAAAGCCACAAATGTGTTGGACTAAGCCTGATTTAGGTTTGGCCCATAATTGAGGGGAGGGGCAAGGAGGGAACCTCATTGGGATGATCATACCTCCTTAGGTCTTAACGGGGATAGACTGGTCGTCTCGACTTCTGGTGGCTCAATGGAATCAAGTGGTTGGCTTGGACTGCTCTGGATCAGTGATCTGTTTTATGTCAACCTGTTTTTTTAAAAAAGGCATCAGTTGCAGCTTGATCTTTTCCTCCTTTTTCAGAGGGACACAGACAAAAATGGAGCTAAGAATAGCCCTGGTCCCCAGGGTATCTCCCTACCTTGGGTTGAAACATATGGAATTTATGTATCTTCTTATTCACATGTCTTGAAAAGAGAGGTCTCAGACACTGTGGTCCAGAATTCTAGAGAGAGAAGGGGATAGGGTGGAGAAGAGTTCCTACATTTTGTCAGTCTGACAGTCTCAGGAATGCCTCTCTAGCAAATGCAAATTCAAGAAAATATTGGAAATTCAGCCTTCTAGTAAGAGAAAGAGCAGGTATTGGGCAGTACTAGTTTTTTAGAGAAAGGAGGATCTTGAGGTGTCATGCCCCTTCTCTCTACCACCAGTCTGTTAAAGGAGCAGTAAGGGAAAAAATTACAATGTGTAAACACAACTTGTTTCATAAGGGATGTCTGTAATTAATAATATGTACATATATATTTTTAACAGTGGTCCAATGATATGATGAGAACATAATATAACCAAGGGGGAGTCTGTATACTACTCATAATGTCAAGAAAACTTAAGTAAGGTCTCTAAGATTTTGGGTAGATCTTCTGCAGATCATTTATGGGAGACTTTGGACAAGAGTCACAAGGGATGTAAGGGGAGATCAGGGTTGTGGGTTGTAACCTGCATGGTTGGAATGAGGGTCCACATTGATGCAATAAGTTAATCAATCACAAACTTTGCTAAACACCTACTATGTGTCATAATCTGTGCTTGGTTCTAGGACAAAATCAAAAACAAAATAATCTTTGCCCTCAAGGACTTTATGCTTTATTGAAAGGAGCAACTTGTATACATATAGATATAAAAAAAAACAAAACAGAGTGTGGAAGTGTATGGACACACATGTAGCATATATTTTTAGTATCCAATACCCAACATGCATATGTGTGTAAACATATTATATATAAATATATCTATGAGGCAAGTATCTAACCAATCCAAAGCTGTTTGACCTTGGACATATCACTTACCTTCTCCACAACTCAAGTTTGTCATCTATGAAGTGTTAGATACAGAACAAGTAGAATCCTAGTTCCAACATTCCAGGGTTGTATGACTCTAAGATGCTGTATTATAAAGATATTTCATTGCATTGGCCACTGGATGGCAGAACTAAATTCTTGGTGAAGCTGCCATATGGGAACAACTTTTTATGCTGTATTTCTAGACTCAAGGTTCACCATGTTGCTCTCTCACCCCAACCCCTTCATTCATGCCTACCCCCTACCAACTCCCAAGTATGAAATCCCAAAGCTACAGAAGAAGCAGAACTCCAAGTTCTTTTTGAAAAATGTGCTGACATTTTCACATGTGTGTATAGCTATGGTGCTGTTTTTGTTTGTTGCTTTCAAGTACAAAAGAAAAACCATCCAAAAGAGGCAAAGTTCAGCAGAGTTAAATAAACATTAAAAAAAAACCCTACCCTAAAGGAAATGAGCTTCATGAGGTTTCAGGTTCCTAATCCAGCTTAGGATGAACAGTCTTTCAGCCTACAATAGTGCTATTTGCCCTTACTCAGAATCATCAAAGTTTATAGGAATAAAGCATATGTAATGCAAAAGAAAAATCAATAGAAATCAATGGATAGACTCTTTTTAAAGATTTTTTTTAAAGCAATCGGGGTTAAGTAACTTGATCAAGGTTATGCAGTCAGTTATTTCTGGGTGTGGTGCTAAGTATCTGAGCCCAAATTTGATCCCCAGGTCATCCCAACACTGGGGCCAGTGCTCTTACTTGAAATGGATAGACTCTTTATGCCTCTTTGTTCTCCTACAGTAAGACTTGTTACAGATCTAGATAACAGATGTGCTGTTGGAGGTAATGATCCCCAAAGATCAGAGAAGCCAAGACTCCCCATCCCTAAGATTCATTTTATCAGACCTGTAGCTGCTAATGTAATTGATAAAATGTGGTCTGTGTGACTTTGAACTGTATTGCCCCCATTTTCTATCCTGTAACCTTTTTTACCCATACTCCCTATTCAACCTTGTTTTCCTCCTCCAATCTAGTTAAATTCTTGTTATGACCAGTGTCTTTGGGACACCTCCTCATTCCTGGATTTATAGACCAAAATGTGATATCAGTCGGTACCATAGCAGGACTAACTTAGTAAAAGCTACTGAAGAATGCAAGAGTTTTCATCTTTATCTGATATACTCTACATGCAAAGCCTAGAGTCAATACAAAGGCTTGAGATTTCTTTTTGTCTGAAATACATCACAGCATTCTGGTTAATTTTTTCCCTGAGCATTATGTCAGACAAATTTAGAGTTTCTAGCACAGCCTGACCTTTGAGCTACAGGAGACAACACAAATATACTTTGGTGTCATTTTCATATTAGGATTGGAACATTTCCGCTATCTATCTTCTGTCCTTTAATCAGCCAAACATCCTGTGAGCAAGCTATATTTATACAGAAATCTGAATATGCTTCAGTTGATTGGTAGTTACAACGACATCAAGAGATGTCCATGGGGAGAAAATAGTGTTAGGAAATTATGACTTGGTAAACATTTCTGATACATTTTCACTGTAATTTTATCTCTGTGACAATCATCTTTCTTGGGTAAGTATTGAAATGAAGACCTCCAATCTATACTTGTTGCTACTTGTGATCTGTGGGACTTTAGACAAATCATTTTCCCACTGTGGGTCTAAATGTGAAAAAGGGAAGTTGGACTTAATCATGGCTTCTTCACCTTTTTGGTGTCCTGAACCCCTGTGTCAGTCTGGTGAAACCTCTTGACCCCTTCTCAGAATAAAGCCTTTAAATGTGTAAAATAAAATAATAAGATTACAAAGGAAATCAATTATATTGAAATACAGTTATCAATATATCTGAATCCATAACAGATTCATCTACAGATATTTATAGGTAAATAGACAGACAGATAGGTACCTAGATAGATACATGCATATATACATAGATTGCTATACACATAGACACATGGACAGATAAACAAGTTCACAGAAACCAGGTTAGGAACCACTGGTAGATAAGCTCTTATGTCACATCATGATCAAAATTCAATGATGTTACTCCAAAACCTCACTCTTTATCAACCCACCATTTTAAAATATTTTCTATGGGTGGTAAAACTTTTCAATCTTCATAAATTACCTAGGGATAGGAATTAAAATCTATGATTTCATTGATTTAGGGGACTCTTCCATGAGAAAATTCAAGTCAATACTTTCTACTTTCTCTGAAATTTAGTCTTAAAATGTTGCCTAGAACTCTAAGAGGGTAAGTGGCCTGCCTGGAGTCACAAAACCAGTATGTGTGAGAGACAGGATTTGAACCCAGGTCTTTCTGCCTCTGAGTCCATATTTTGATCCATGCACTCTCTTTTAAGTCCTCTATTAGGTCTTAAACAACTGGAGGAAGTGTTACCTTTCATTCACTTACTCCTTAGTTATAGGCCAGTTGAGAATACCTATCGATCACTGTATAGTGGAAAGAACTCAAAATTCAGTCAGAGAAACCTGACTCTTCCTCCCATTGTCTGGGTGACCTCATGGAAGCCATTTGCCTTCTATGGGATTCCATTTCTTCATTTTTAGGATGAGATGCTTGTACTAAGGAAGCTCTAGGGTCCCTTCCAGAACTTTAACTTCCATAAATCTGCTAGTGAGACATAGGATAGCTCCAAGGATGGGAGGAAATAGGAGGAAGGAGGGATACTGATAGAGAAGATGGAAAGGCACATTTCTTGGCACCTGAAGAGGTTACCTCAGGCTGTCTCACATGCAAACCCACCAAGCTGCTACCAGTCAGTCCCCTCATTGATCCCACCCTCACTTACTAATCCTGTCTAATAGTTTTTTAATATAGTTGTTGCTTTTTTTTTCTTTTCACTGAGGATGGACCCTCTTTCTGAAAATCCATAGATGCATCAAAGAAAGTAGTTCATGGAATTGGAAAGACCATTGAACTTAGAGTTGGAAGACCTGGGTTTATGTCCCAGTTCTACCATGAAGTTGCCATGTGACATTGACCAAGTCCCCATCTCTCTGAACCCCCAATTCCTCCTACACAAAATTACTGTAGTAATATTTTTAGTGCCTCTCTCAGAGGATTCTTGTGAAGATCAGATGAAGCAATTTGCAGAGGGCTTTGATATCCATTAGTCCCTTGGCAAATAGTTTATTTCACAGACAAGGAATTTAATGAGCAAAGAAATCATACAATGATAGATTTGAAATCAGAAAAGACCTTATAGAGTATCTTGTCCACACCACCCCCACCTCCTCCATTTTACACTAGAGAAAACTAAGGCACTAAGATATCAAGCAACTTGCTCAGTTACACAGATAGAAAATGAACCAGGATCTGAAGTCCCTCCAGCTAAAGATGTGGTGTCCTTCCCACCATGCTCAACTGCCTGTCTTATAGACTGTTGAGAGAACTTGATGGTGCTTTCGTGTTAGATGGTGATAATCCTCCACTGTAGTTAGAGGACCTTCACAATAGCATATAAGAATAACTAAAAAACAGCTATAATCAGTTTAATCAATAAGGACCTGAACCTCAATTCAGGAAGACCTAACTTCTTTAGAAACTTACTGGTTGTGTGATCCTGGATGAATTACTTAACCTCTCTCCACCTCAATTTCCTCATCAAAGGAAAAATAATAACAGCACCTACCCCCCTGGGGTTGCTGGGAGAATAAAATAAGATAATATTTATAAAGTGCTTTGCAAGTCTTAAAGCACTGCAGTATTGTAAATACCAGCTATTTATTATTACTACTTAAGTTTTAAAAATCCCCTTCTCAACTCTGGTTGTGGAGGTCATCTATATGGGAAAATTTCTCCCTTGTTAAGGTTCAATAGGAATTTTATTTGAAATCTTGACAAAATTGAGATAAGAATAGACTGGGTAAATATTGAGATGCAAGAAATCATTTTCAATCTATTATAACCAATCAAAAAGCATTTTTAAGTATTTAACTATATTCTAGGCATCAAGGTGAGTGTTGGGGATATAAAGACAAAAGGAAACTGTCATTGCCCTCAAGGAGCTTATACTCCAACAGGATAAACAACATAATTCCAAGGATATCCTGGACAATGATAGGGAAGTTAGGAAGAGGACACTTGAAGAAACATTGACTTCGCCCAAAGGAGGGAATCAATATAATGATAACTTTTCTGGGCCTGTGACAGTGGTAGTAATTTGGAAGCAGAGTACCTACAGAACAATCCTGTAGAAAGGATTGCCAACTTCAGCTGAGTCAGTAACAGGTAAGGCATGTTACTTTATTTGAAGCACAGGTGCTTTCAAATAAGTGGCATTGTATGTTCTTTTGAGTCTTCATGTAAGTCTTTTGAGAGTCCCTCAGATAGCAAGGAGGTCAAATCAGTCAACATTTTAAAGAAATCAATTCAGACTGTTCACAGGAAGGTCAAATACTGAAGTGAAGCTTAAGTGCTTTGGACACATAATGAGAAGACAGGACCCAGACAAGCCCCTGATGCTGGGAAAGATTGAAATCAAAAGGAGAAGGGGATGGCAGAGGATGAGATGGGTAGATAGTATCATGGAAACAACAAACATGAACTTGGACAGACTTCAAGAGATAGTGGAGGATAGAAGGGCTTGGCGTGCTATGGTCACAAAAAGTTAGACACAACCGAATAACTGAACAACAACATTTTATTTTGCTCTAAAGAAGCAAGTAAGCTCCTGTTCCTCGGGGCTGAAAAAAAGAAAACTCAGTAAAGCTTTTATATAAATGCAAATTAAAATCATTTCCTTTCCCTCCTTCCCACATTCCTAGTATCTCATCTTTGAAGAGATCTATCCTGCCTGTTCCACCTTGAGGATGTATGGCCATAGAGGAGGCTGCCCAGGGTGAGAGCTGTCAGAACAGGGTAAAGCTTTCACACAGGCAGGAAAGATGCATAAGCAAGTAACTCCATATGTAGAAAACCAAGTACTGAATGTGTGATCTGCCATAAGAAAAAAACAAACAACAACCCCCCCCCAAAAAAAATGGGTACCGTGGAAAAAGAGCTAGGTCAGCTTGGAATCCTCTTACTTGAGCTCAAACCCCAGCTCTATCCTTGCTGGTGACCTTAGGTAATTCATGTCACTTTTCCAAGCCTCAGTTTCCTCAGCTGTAAAATTAAGATTTTGGACAAGACGTTCTTTAAGGTCCATTTACAATTCTGGATCTATGATCTTATAAGGAGAATTGGAATGTAAAGTCAGCATTCCCTGCTACCAGACTGAGAAAGGCTGGGATATGGAAGCTGAAAGGGGGAATGGGATGGAAAAGGGAAGTCTGTCCTCCTTACTTTACTCCTGTCTCATTGGGCTGATCTTTTAAGAAAACAGGAAAGTCATTTTGCTTCCCTGGCACTTGTCGACATCAATGGTGTCAAATTCAAATAGAAAGGGGGCTGATAAATCATGGTAAGAATCCCTGTTGGAGTATATGAACTTAAAACAACCACATATTAACATCATTTATGATTATTGTATTTATTTTGTCAAATATTTATTTTATACAAAATTACATTTTAACCTTTTCAGATGTACTCAGGAGTAGGGAGGCCTTAAGCCTCTATAGATCTTTGGTCTACACTTTTCTCCATGTACTAATTGATCCCTTACAATTTGCCTTTCAGTCTTACCCATTAACTGGAACTGCTTTCTCCAAGGTTACTTAGGATTTATTAGTTGCCAAAGCCAATGACCTTTTCTCCATCCCTATCCTCTACTTTGCGACATTCTTGACACCCATTCCTCTTAGACTCCATCCCACATGTGTTTTCATGACTCTACTTTCTCCTGATTTCCATTCTATCTAGGCACTTCTCAGTTTCTTTTGCTCAATCTTAATCCTTGGTTCATCCCGTATTCATAGTTATAGAAAAAGACACTGTCTTGATTCTCTTCTTTCTCTATATTTTCTTTCTTTCTGTGGTGCCAACTGTCACTTCTATGTCAATGACTCCCAGAGCTTTATAGTGAGCCTCATTCTCTCTTCTGAACACCAGTTCTGTATTCATAGATTAAGAATGAACAAGAACCTAAAAAATCACCTAATCCAAACACCTCATTTTACAGATGAGGAAACTGAGGCCTGGAGAGGTGAATTTACTTCCCCAAAGTCATGCAGGAAATAAACAGTAGAGTTGGGATCTGAAGTCAGTCAGTCATTCAGACAATCAATTAGCATTTATTAAGCACCTGCTATATGCCAGGTACTACACTAAGTGCTGGAGTTTCAAAGAAAGGTAAAAGATAGTCACTCTCAAGAAGCTCATGGTCTAATGGGAGAGACAACACATAAATGACCAAGTACAAAGAAGATATAGACAAGATAAATTGGAGGTAATCCACAGAGGAAAAGCACAAACATTAAGGGAGATTGGGCAATGCTTCTTGTAAACAGTGGGATTTTAGCTTAGACTTGAAGGAAGCCAGGGAAGACAGGGACAATGAATGAGAGAGCTACAGGTATGGGGAAAGTCAATGAAAATGCCTGGGGTTGGGAGATGGAAAGTCATGTGCAAGAAACAGCAAGGAGGCCAGTGTTTCTGGACCATAGTTGGGGGGGGGGGGGGGGTGGGCGGATGTGGCAAAAGGGCCAGTGCTTGTGGTGATAAGGTATGAGAAGATTGGAAAGGTAGGACAAGGAAGATTCTGGGGGGAGGGGCTTTATTAGCAAAACAGAGGATTTTATATTTAATTTGATAATAGGGAGCCACTGGAATTGGTTGAATGGGGAAGGTGGGGTGACATGATCATGTCTCTTGATTCCAAGTGTGGCATTCTTTCCATTGCACCACCCAGTCTCTGAAGACCAACTGCTAATTGGATATCTCCAATTAGATGTTGTATGGCTATCTTAAATTTAACACATCCCAAACCAAACTTATTATAAACTCCTCCCCCTCAGAAAACCCTCCCCTTTTGAACTTTCCTATTTCTATTGAGGAGACCAAGATTCTTCCAGTTTTCTAGGTATGGAGTTTCAGAGGTGTTCTTGACTCTACCATCTCCCTCATCCTCACATCTAATTATTTGTCAAGACTTAATCAGTTCTTGTTGTTGTTGAATTGTTTTTAGTTGTATCTAATTCTTCATGAGCCATTTGGGGTTTTCTTGGCTAAGAATTGTTTGCCATTTATCCCTCCAGTTCATTTTACAGATGAGGAACTGATATAAATAGGGTTAAGTGATTTGCCACACAGATAGTAAGTGTCTGAGTTTGGATTTGAACTCAAGAAGATGTCTTCCTAACTCCAGGTCTGGCACTCTACCCACTGTACCACCTAGCTGTCCTTAACAATTCTACCTTAACAATGTCTCTCATATCTGTCCCCTGTTTTTCCTTTGTATGACCCTCATTTTGGTCCAGTCTCTTGTCATTTCTTGCCTGGACTCTAGCAGTAATGTCCTAATTGGTTTCCCAACCTCCATTCTCTCTCTTCTCCAATCCATGCTCCACACAGCTGCCAAAGTGGTATTTCTAAAGACAAGTCTGAAGAATTGTCACCTACATCCTCAAGAAAACCCAGTGGTTCCCATTTGCCTATAGGGTAAAGTACAGACTCCTCTATATGGCTTTTAAAGCCCTTTACAATATGACTTCATCTTATTTTTCCAGGCTAATTAAGCATTACTCTCCTTTATATACTCTATATTCTAACCACGGTGAGTTACTTGCTTTGTGAGCTACACCATGCCATTGTGTAGGCTATGTCCCCATGTCTAGAATGCACTCCTTCCTCACCTCTACTTCATGGAATCCTTGGCTTCCTTCCAAACATTGCTCAGGTGCCATCTCCTACAGAAAGCTCTTCTAACTCCCTCACCCATTTGCTAGTGCCCTCCCTACAGAAATTGCTTTGAATGTATTTCATATTTAATTTTCTGGGTTCAAGTTGTCTCCTCCCACCCTCAGTACAGAGCAAGTTCCTTGAGGAGAGGGACTTTTTCACTTACTGTCTTTTTTTATCCCCATAACCAGGCACAATATCTGGTATGTATAGGCATTAACAAATGCATATTGAATAACTCAATTACAGTCTCTGCAGCCCCATATGCTGGGACTACAAGTACATTCGTGATATTCCTTCAGTGATTGATTTTTTTAATGCAGCAATAAATGAATTCACAGATTGTCTCATAAAGAGCTGAAGGAAGTTCACAGCTGGGGAAGAGCCTGAATAAAAAGCCCATAACTCAACTGGACTTTATAGAACAGAGTAGTTAACTTATATGTTACACAGCTCTTAAAGAATAAGTGGATGCTATTAGAAACCAAAAGTAAAGCTAAACACACACACATGCACTCCATTTCAAAGCTTCCCTGATCCCTATTAAGAAAACTTTCAGATTCCTAGATGTGGCCAGGCCATGTTTTAATATAGACAATAGCATAAATACTGTGATTAAATAAGAAGACTAAAAGCTTATTTAGGGATAGATGAATTCCTTTAGCAGAAGAAAGTAACTAACTGACTGGTCCTCTCCTGGAAAGGAAAAGTCCTGGTTTATTGGATTTTTTTGCATATGAAACTGAAGATATATTTTGTACAATATGTTATTCCTTTTAAATATGTAATAAAGTTATCATATACATTTATTTTTCCTTTCTTAAAAATCATCTACTAGGATGTATAGAAATTTCAATCTGCCTTGGTAGAGGGAACACTCTGCTCTCAGTATGACATAGTGTTGAAGGAAGAAAGCAGGGTTGCTCAATTCAGTTTACCAAGAAGAATGACATTTAGAATGGAAAGGAGTAAACAGGGAAATGAATTACTGAACAAGGTTTTTAAAAATAATCTTTTATTTTTCCCATTTAATTGTAAAGGCAATTTGTAACATTTAAAAATTTTTTGAGTTCCAAATTTTCTTCATCCTTCCCTCATCTTCCCTTTCCCTAAGACAGTAAACAATTTGACATATGTTATATGTGCATAATTATGTGAAAAATATTTCCATATTAGTCATGTTGTGAAAGAAGAAATGTTTCCAGTTTGACCTTCTAGAGAGGGATGATTGGGGAAAAGGTTGAGAAATGTATAGGGTCTGGAATGTTTGTCTCAGTTCTCTTTGTGATGGCAAGGAGCTGGAGATAGTGGGGATGCCCATCAATTGGGGAGTGGCTGGAAAGGCTGTGGTGTATGATCATGATTGAATACTGCTATGCTGTAAGATATGATGAGTTCAATAATTTTAGATAAACATGGAAAGATTTGCACAAAATAATGAAGATCAGAGTGAGTGGAGACAGGGAAGCATTCTATACAATGAAAGTAATATTGTTTTAAGAATTACTTTGAGTGAATAATCACTTTCTCTATTATAAATACACAAATTAACTATAAAGGACATATGAAAAGAGATGCTGTCTGCATCCAGAGAAAAAACTGATAAATAGACATATGTATAGGATAATTTTACAAATACACATATATACATATATGTACATAAATATACATATATATATCCCTATTTGTGTCTAATGGTAGCTATCACTCTAATGGGGAGGAGTAAAAAAAAACAAAAATACATTTATTTGATAACTTTTTGTATATTTGAAAGGAGTAGCAAGTTGTACATAGTAGATTTGCAGTTTTGTGTACAATCATCTTTTTTATTGTACTATGTAACAGAAATACTTATTTTATTCCATAAATTAAAAAATTTTTTTAAAGAAAATTATTGGAAAAAAGGATTTAAAAATGGACAAGAATAAAGAAAGCGAAAAAATAGTCTGCTTCAATTTGTATTCAGACCCTATCCGTTCTTTATCTGAAAGTAGATAGTATTTTTTATCATAGGTCCTTTGGAATTGTCTTGGATCATTGTATTGCTAAGAACAGCTATCATTCACAATTGACCATCATGCAGTATTGCTGTTATGGTGTAGAATGCTCTACTGGTTCTGCTCATTTCACTTTGCATCAGTTTTTGTAAGTTTTTTTCGGTTTTGGGGGTTTAGGTTTTTTTTTTTTTAATCAGCACACTCATTCTTTCTTATAGCACAATTCTATTACAATCATATAGTACAATTTGTTCGGTCATTCACCAATTAATGGGCATCCCCTCAATATCCAATTCTTTGCCACCATAAAGAGCTGCTAATAAATATTTTTGTATACATAGGTACTTTCCCCCCCTTTTAATATTTTTTATCTCTTTGGGATACAGACCTAGTAGTAGTACTGCTGGATCAAAGGATAAGCACAGTTGGATTGCCTTTGGGGCATAGTTCCAAATGGCTCTCAAGAATGATTGGATCAATTCACAGCTCCACCAACAATGTATTAGTGTCCCTATTTTCCTGCATCCCCTCCAACATTTATCATTTTCTTTTTCTGTCAGCCAACATCAAAAGAAAAGAATATTGTTTTTCAGAAAGCAAGGAGATATCTAAATGACTTTTTAAGGATCCATTCAAAACTAGGATAAGTATAGCATAAGGTATTGAGCAGCATATTTGGAATAAAAAAAAATATTGTTGGATACAAGCTTGGGTTAGTCATCTAATCTTTGTATATCTCACTTTCCTCAACTCTAAGGTGAGGGAGTAGGAGTCCATGGATTCTAAGGTAACTTCTTTTTTGACCCTAAGATTCTACAATCAATGAAATTTCAGATTTTTGAAGAATTTGTAACATCCTTGTGGGGGAGACTGGGGAAAATTTTTGTGGGTAAATGAATATCCAGAAATTATTTTCACTGCTGATATAAAATCTTTAAACATAATAAAAGAAGCTTTACAGTTCTCAGCATCATATGTTAAGTTCTAAATATCTACAAGACAAATAGTCTGTCTCCTGACTTGAATTTCTAAAAACAGGAATCCAATTATGCTTCTTATGTTTTCCTATGTAGTGATTTCTTGTTCTTCAGGCTTTTATTTTTTAAGCAGAATGCATGAATTTTAATCATCAAGATAAAATGTGCCTGTTTATAAAGATACATGACACTTTCTTTGAGCCCTGAGGGAAACAGTTGGCTCTTAGATCTATTATAGAATTTCAAAGGCAATACAAGTGAACCCATAAGAATAGATGGATTTCAGTGAAATAATACACAAGGTAGTTCAAAAGACTCAGAAACAAACAACAATAACACGGTATAATTTGTATATCTACAGGATCTTTTTCTGAAGTCATTATAATAGCCTCATCAGGTAAATGGCTTGGTTTCACAAAAGTCCTAGAAGAAAACAATATGGCATGAATTTCACTGATTACTTTGGTTCTCCTTTTCCTTTTAATCTTTTTGACTCATTGTAATCAACAGGAGAGAGGGAAAGATCATGCAGTTGAACTATCTTTTTTTTTGCCAATTTTTAACATATTTATTCAAAGTTTTGAGTTCCAAATTCTATTCCTCCCTCCCCTGGCCCTTCCCTGAGATGTTAAACAATCAAATATGCCATAAATGTGCAATTATGTAAAACATTTCTATAATAGTCATTTTATACAAGGAGACTCAAATAAAAGAAAAAAATGAAAGAAAGTGAAAAATAGAATGCTTCAGTTTGTATACAGTCAATATCAATTCTTTCTCTGAAGGTGGATAGCATGCTTCATCATTAGTCCTTAGGCATAGTCTTTGATCATTGTATTGCTAAGAATAACTAAGTCATTCACAGTTCTTCATTGAAAAATATTGCTGTTACTGCATACAATGTTCTTCTGGTTTTGTTCACTTCACTATGCCTCAGTTCATGTAAGTCTTTCTAGATTTTTCTGAAATAATGCTGTTTTGTCATTTTTTTGTAGAACAATAATATTTCATTACAACCATAAACCACAGCTTGTTTAACCATTCCCCAATGTATGGGTATCCCTTTGATTTCCAATTCTTAGTTACCACAAAAAAAGAGGTACTATAAATATTTTTGTACACATAGGTCCCTTTTGCCCCCCTTTTTCTGATGTCTTCAGGATATAGACCTAGCAATGGTATTGCAGGATCTAAGGATATGCACAGTTTTATAGCTCTTTGGACATATTTCCAAATTGTTTTCTAGGATGATTGGATCAGTTCATAACTCTACCAACAGTGCATTAGTGCCCCAGTGTTTCCACATCCCCTCCAACATCTAAGATTTTCATTTTTTGTCTTATTAGCCATTATAATATGTGTTAGGTGATAACTCAGAGTTGTTTTAATTTGCATTTCTCTGATCAACAGAGATTTAGATAATTTTTTTCATATGATTATCAATAGCTTTGATTTCTTTGTCTGAAAACTGCCTGTTCATATCCCTTCACCATTTATCATTTGGGGAATGACCTGTATTTTTAAATATATGACTCAATTCACTATATATTTAAGAAATGAAGCCTTTATGAGAGATACTTGTTGCAAAAAAATGGCTAGTTTTCTGCTTTCCTTATAATTTTGGTTGCATTGGTTTTGTTTTTGCAAAACTTTTTAAATTTTATATAATCAAAATTATCTTTTTTACTTTTTATACTGCTCTCTATATCTTCTGGGATCCTAAATGCTTCCCTTATTCATAAATCTGACAGGTAAACTCTTATGTGCTTTCTTAATTTGCTTAGGGTATGTGGATCCTTTATGTGTAAATCATGTATTCATTTTGACCTTATCTTGGTTTAAGGTGTGAAATGTTCTATACCTACTTTCTGCTATACTGTTTTTCCAGTTTTCCCAGAAGTTTTTTGTCAAATAATGAATTTTTGTTTGAAAAGCTTGGACCTTTGGGTTTGTCATATACTAGATCACTGTGGTCATTTCCTCTAATGTAATTTGTGCCTAATCTATTCCACTGGTCCACCACTCTGTTTCTTAGCCAGTACCTGATTATTTTGTTCATTACCACTTTATAACACAGTTTGAAATCTGGTATGGATAGATCACCTTCCTTCTCCTTTTTTTCATTGATTTCTTTGATATCCTTAAGCTTTTGTTCTTCCAGATGAATTTTGTTATTACTTTTTCTAGCTCAATGAAATAATTTTTTAATAGTTTGAGTGGTATGGTACTGAATAAATGGATTAGTCTGGGTAGAATTGTCTCTTTTATTATATTGGCCCAGCCTAACCATGAGTAATTAATATTTTTCCAATTGGGTAGATTTGACTTTATTTGTCTGAAAAGTGTTTTATGGCTATCTTTAGATAGTTCCTGGGTTGTCTTGGCAGGTAGATTCCCAAGTATTTTATATTGTCTACTGTTATCTTAAATGGGGACTTTGTTGGCAATATATAGAAGTGCTAATGATTTATATGTTTTTATTTTGTATCCTGAAATTTTGTTAAAGTTAATAATTTCAAGTCGTTTTTTAGAAAATTCTCTAGGATTTTCTAAGTATAACATCATATCATCTGTAAAGAGTGATAGTTTTGTTTCCTCATTGACAATAGAATTCGTCCAATTTCTTTTTCTTCTATTATTGGTATAGCTAACATTTCTAGTATATTAACTAATAGAAGTGATTATAATGGGCATCCTTGCCTTATCCTTGATTATATTGATAAGACTTCTAGCTTATACCAATTACAGATAATGCTTGCTTATGGTTTTAGATAAATAGTAGTTATCTTAAGGCAAGCTCCATTTATTCCTATGCTCTCTAGTGTTTTATTTATTTATTTATTTATTTTTAAAGCCATTGGGGTTAAGTAACTTGCTCAAGGTTACATGGCCAGGTATTTCTGGGTAGGTGCTAAGTGTCTGAGCCCGGGATTCGATCTCCAGGTCTTCTCAACACTGGAGCTGGTGCTCTTACTTGCTGTGCTACCTGGCCACCCCTACTCTCTAGTGTTTTTAATAGGAATGGGTGCTGCATTTTGTAAAATGCTTTTTCAGCATTTATTGAAATAATCACAATTTCTGTGTGTTTTGTTCTTGATATGGTTAATTATATTGATAGTTTTCCTAAGATTGAACCATCCCTGCATTTCTGATATAACCTTGTGATATATTACTGTAGTCTCCTAGAATTTTATTTAAAATTTTTACATTAATATTCATTAGGCAAATTGGTCTATATTGTTCTTTCTCTGGTTTGGCTCTTTCTGGTTTGGGTATAAACACCATATTTGTGTCACAAAAGGATTTTGGTAAGACTCTTTCCAGATTTTTTTCTCCCTCCTCCTTCTCCCCCAAGATGACAAGCAATCTCATATAGGCTATACATGTACAGTTGTATTAGACATTTTAATATTACTCATGTTGTGAAAGAAAAATCATAACAAAAGGGAAAAAACATGAGAAAGAAAAAAAAGAGAAAATAGTATGCTTAGATCTGCATTCATACTCCATAATTCTTTCTCTGGAAGTGGATAGCATTTTCCATCATGAGTCTTTTGGAATTGCCAAGAAGAGCTAAGTCTATCAAAGATGATCATCACACAATATTGCTCTTACTGTGTACAATGTTCTCCTGCTTCTGCTCATTTCAGTTCATGTAAGTCTTTCCAGGTTTTTCTGAAATCTACCTGTTCATTATTTCTTATAGAATGCTAGTATTCCATTGCATTCAAATACCACAACTTGTTCAGTCATTCCCCAGCTGATCAGCATCCCCTCAATTTCCAATTCTTTTATATCACAGAAAGAGCTTTTATAAATAGCTTTGTACCTGTGGGTCCTTTTCCATTTTTTATGGTATCTTTGGGATACAGACCCAGTAGTGGTATTACGGGATCAAAGGTATGCACAACTTGTTTGCCCTTTGGGCATAGTTCCAAATTGCTCTCCAGAATGATTGAGTCAATTCACAAACTCCACCAACAATGCATTAGTGTTCCAATTTTCCCACATCTCCAATATTTATCGTTTTCTTTTTTTGTCATATAAGCCAATTAGATAGATGTGAGGTGGGAGTTGTTTTCATTTACATTTTTTTTCTATTCACCTTTTACATATCCACATGTTCTTTTTAAAATTTCTGTGTTTGGAAATGGAATGTCTAAAAGAGAAGTGTCAACTTGGGATGCATCTTCTCTAATAGAAGCATCAAAATTTAACTTAAGTTCCACATGTTTCAGGTTATAATGTATATGAATTTTCAAACATATTCCAAAGGCTTCATTTTTAAAGTTAGGGGCAAGAAAACCAGAGAAGCATGATTATTCCCAATGTATTCTCTCAAATGCAGAAAATCCTCAAAATTGTACTTAAAAGCTTATCATTATTACTGAAAATAATTCAAATGCTTTAAATATTCTGAGAAAGGGTGCTGAAATAGTCTTCTTAACTTGCTGATATATAATTTTTAAAAATATTCAACCTTTTCTAAACTCTACATTCATATTTAAAACTTTTTTTCCTTATTTTTTGATTTTCCTTTATCAATTAAATTCTGGATGAAATTGGAGGAGGGAAAAGTAAGCATGTGAAGCAAGCTTTTACATTTTTGTTCTAACTTAATACTTTAAGAAAATGACATTGTAAAGCAGGGATATTTAACCTGGCATCTGTGAACTTTAAAAAATTGATAACCATATTTCAATATTATTGGCTTCCTTTTCAATACTATTAATTTGATTATTTTTATGTTATTCTGAGAAGGAGTTCATGGAATGCAAAAGAGAACCAAAATTATCATGACCAAAAAAGCCTAATGACCCCTATTCTAAAATTTATTTGACCTATTAAAAGAGCCCCAAAATGTGATGGTTTGCACAGGTATCTGAGAGCCTTAGCTTTGCAACAAAGTATATAAATAAGTTTTCCAATGAAAATGAAGAGCCATTTAGTGAAGAAGGGCTCCTTAGGAGCAGCTGTTGAATCTTGCTTCCTAGGATGGAACACTAACAAATGAAGGTTCTCATCATCATGTTACTAAAAAAAATTAAAATCCTCTTTACATACAAGTGTTCTGTTAAATACTGTATAGAGAGAATTCCATGCAAATGATATCTGATCACAAGGGGCTTCATACTTATATTGGGAAATAAGTAGAAAACACAATGGCAACAGAATCCTAATGCCAAACACAGTCATAACCTCATGCTTAATGAAGAGGACCCAATGTAGTCAATGTGAAATTTTGTACCCAGTATACTTAAATTTATATTTCTAAATCAGGGATTCTTAACCTGTTCTGAAGTGGAAGGGGCCTATAGGTTTCACTAAACTGCCTAAGTGGTCCATGGTACCCCCCCTCAAAGGTTAAGAATCACTTCTCTAAGTGATTGCTGTCCCCATCAATGTCATCTCATGGGGAGCCTTTCAGAATTTCTCTTTGGGAATTACCTTTGGGAGTCATCCAAGAGAATGTCTCATTATAACTCATTTTTGACCCTAAACATTATTTCCTACCTTGATGATCCACTTTAATATTTACTAGACTTTACTTCAAATTGTTTTGGGCCATTTAAAAACACTAAACTCACTTTCAAAGGATTAAGATTTGGTGCCTCTGAGGATATTTAAAAGAACAGTACTCCTAGCCCTACATAAGCCAGTTCCCTAATAAGACTTTCAAAAGTGTTTTGATACCAATTGTTTTTAGCCTCATAATGATTTCCTGATAACTCAGCCCCTTTCCTCTTTTCTAATAAAAACATGTTGAATGTGAACTCCTCAAGAGTAAAGATAATTTCATTCTTTATATTCATGCCTACTAGCTAAGTGCCTGGAATACAGTAGGTATGCAGGAAGTACATAATAAATGCTTACTGATTAATTTTTAAAGGAGAAAATCAACCAAATCATCATATTAGACTATACACAATATTCCTTAGTTCCCCACTTCTTTATTAATAGCTATTCATTATATAGCGTTTTAAGGTTTACAAAACATTGTACAAATATTCTCTCATTTTATCCTCATAACAGCTCTTAGTAATGTGTTGTTATTATTCCTATTTTAAAGATGAGAAAACTGAGACAGACTTGCCCAGGACCACACAACTAGTAAGTGTCTGAGGTAGGATTCAAACTCAGGTTTTCCTACCTCTAGGTCTTGTACTCTCTATAGTGCCTTTTATCATCTGTCATCAGGACCAAAATTAGTCATTGTAAATAACCTGAGTTTTCTTGTCTTTGAATATTACCATTATCCAGCCATATTTTGAGCAATATTTGGAAGGATTTCAAACTAAATGGTCCCATCTCCCTCAACTGAGGCCCAGAAAATGATAGCTAGTATGTGTAATCCTTCTGTCACTATCAAACACAGCCTTTCAAACCAAGTATAGGCCCTTTATGACCAATACAATACCAGGATAAATCCTTTATGACTTTGTACAGAAAACATTCATTTGGATGCTCAAATTCTGATGTTTATTAAAAAAAACATACTTCAAATTCAGCAGTGTAATTATAATATCACACCTCAGATATGTCAGTTTGATTTAACAAATATTTATTAAGCACTCATCATATTTGAGACACTTTCAAGGAGCAAGAATTAATGTATTTTGGAGGGTATTAAAAATAGCTATGAGTGCTTCATTTTCTGACAGATTCAGGTAGACCAATTTAGGTCCTCCAATTTATCCAGAAAGGCTCCATGGATGAGGAAGAATTTCAATAGCAAGGAAATTCTTATACAAAGTAGTTGCATCATCTCTTTCATGTCAAATTCAGTTCAATTTACCCTATGCAATAGCATTTATTAATCCCTACCTAGTTCCAGGCATTGGACTAGGCTCTGAGAATATAAAGGAACAAAATAAAATAATCCTCACCCTCTAAAACATATAGCTGACTGGAGGGTGGGGATCATTGTAGGATCCTAGACAGATCTAAAAGGGATCTCACAAACCATCTAGTATACCCACATCATTTTACAAATGGAGAATCTGAGATCTAGAAGAGTTAAGTAACTTGCCTGAGGTCATATGATTAGTAAGCATCATAGATGACGTTTGAACCCAGATTTTCAAATTTCCCAGCCAGTGCTCATTTCTCTGTATTGCCTCCAACTTGTACATAAGTGAGATAATAAGAATAAGAATATTTAGATAGAGGGCTTTAAGTTTTTCAAAGCACATTACACATGTTTTCCCATTTGATGCAAAATATATACAAAGTTATTTATAGTTATTGTTGTATAATATCAACTGAAATAAAGGCCTCCTAAGAGAAGTAGTTCTGCTAAATTTTGAAAAGGACCAAGAATTCCAAAGGGCAGCTTTGTAGTGTCAAAGTTCACAGAGTCCCAGGCCTAGAGTCCAGAAGACCTGAGTTCAAATACATCCTCAAATACTTACTAGCAGCATGACTCTGGGTAAGTCACTTAACCCCAATTTCTTCATCTGTAAAATGAACTGGATAAGGAAATGGCAAACAACTCCAGCATTTTTGCCAAGAAAACCCCAAATGGGGTCATGAAGAGTTGGACACTACTAAAAAGAATGAACAACAGCACAAGGGTTCCAAAATGCAGAGGTGAGAAGGGAAAGCCTTCCAAGCATAGGAGACAGCCTAAACAAAGGCATGAATAGTCAAGATGGTGTGATATGTTCATGGAACAGCACTGTAGGCTCTCACTGGAATATAACCTGAGTGATGGGGAGGAATGTGTAACGAGCCTGGAAAATTGTGTTGGAGCCAGAATATGGTGGGTTTTAAATGACAGTGAAAGAAGTTTATATTTTCTTCTCAAGGCAATTGGGAGCTTGGTCAAGGGAACTTATGAATTCCCCATGCAGGGAGATCTTCAGGAAAATGAAGAAATACAAATATGTATGAGATGACCAAGGTAAACTCTTTTATGATCACTCAGAGGTATGCCAGCTGACTTCTGGAGCTGACTTCTCTCTCTGTTCTTAGAAAAACTGAAAGAATGAAACCTGTTTCATATAAAATGCAGAGAATAAAATATATTAGGTAGCCCCTGTACATTGAGAAAATCCTTAAACCCTCACTCCTGGAACTTCTATCTGTCAAAAGTCTACTTCTTTCAAAACAGTTTCTCCAACCAGTGGGTTTTTTTGGGTTCTTTAAATACTAAAATAGGGTTACTTACAGGCATTCTGCAAGTATAAAATGCAAGTAATTATCTGAGTGGTCACTCAGAGATGAAACTTTCATGCACCAAGAGAAATAAAAAAAGGGTAGCAAACACCATTGCCAATTCCAGGCAAGATAGCAGTGAGTCAACAAATTCTCATGAAAAGGATTAGTTTAACCAGAGCTAAACCCCAGGCCAACTACCTGATTGTACAGCAAGGAATTTTCTTTAGTCCATTACCTAAATTCACAGGAATGGAATCCATTCATCTTTGGTTAAGCCTGAAATATTTTGGGTCCCACCTAAAATTATGCAGTAATGCAAATATGTAGTGACTTCTTAGGACTTGAAACCAAGTTTTCCAAGATTGGACAAAAGGAAATTTAAATGAGAATTATAGGCAAAAAAAGAAGTAGCTGTGTTTGTGTTCTGTTTTTGTACATTGTCAAGGTGGTTTTTCTCCCTTAATTTCCAGGGATTTTGTGTCAGGTAGACTACTACATGGTATTTCAAACTTTTTAAATTTGGAGTTTGTATACATGTGTACGTATGTATATGTCTGACTAATACTGTCTACTTCTTTTTCTGAGTTACTTAGAAAAGTAGTCTCTCAAATATTTTGATCATTTTGATTTTTTGTTGCACTCCTATTCATTAAAAATTTTGAACACATCCCCTCTGATCCTATTTTTGATTATTCATGTGTAAAGTATGCAGATGTGCTACTGTACCAAAACATTATGTACATTATAAAACATACACAAAATTTTAAAAATGAGATGAAGAAATGAATATTTCATTTTATCTGTTGAGAGTAGAAAATATTTTTGTTATAACTAGAATATCATTAATAATTATTTAATAAGAAGTTTAGTGGACAGAGTGCTAGCCTTAGAGTTAGGAAGAACTGAGTTCAAATTTTGTCTTAGACACTAAGTGACTTTGAACAAGTCATTTAACCTCTCTCAGACTTAGTTTCCTCATCTATAAAATGAGAATAATAGTGCCATTCTCACAGAGTTGTTGTGAGAAGCAAATGAGATAAAATATATTCTTAGCAAACCTAAAGGCATTATATAAATGTTAGGTATTATTTTTTATAATATAATTAATCATATTTTAAAACTATTATAAATAGCATATTTCAGTGAGATTGATCTCATCAAATTAGCTTCATTTATTTCAAAAATATCTGTATATGTCCAGGAAGACAAGGTAGCCATAAATAATGATTGTTTGTTAGCCACTAATTGTGAAATTAATTTGATTGATGTAGCCAGCAATGTAGATGATGTTTTTAATATTAAGTACTTTTTTAGAAAGATAAAAATTGGAACAATCAATCAATGAACCTAACAGCTTTTCTGCAGGTATCAAATTTCTTTGTTTATAAATATTCACTGTATATAAAGAAAGAACTAGAACAAGTTGGTTGTTTCTGATTTCACCTGAGCAAAACATTTTCTTATTTTTGACTATTTTTAATTACCTTTATTTTATTAAATATTTTCCAATTACAGGTAAAAGTGATCATTTTCAAAATTTTTGAGTCCCAAATTCTTTCTCTCCCATTCCTTCCTTTTCCCCTTCTCCCCCATTGAGAAGGTAAACACTCTGATTTATGAGATCATGGAAAGCATTTTCCTATTAGCCAGGTTGCAAAACACAAATAAAATAAAACAATAAAAATAAAGAAAGTCTAAAAAGTATTCTTCAGTCTGCATTCAGGGCTCATCAGTTCTCTCTCTCTCTGGAGATGGATGGTATTTCCCATCATGAGTCCTTTTAAATTGTTTTGGATCATTGTCTAGACAGGGTAACTAAGTGTTTCACAGTCGATCAGTCTTACAATATTGCTGTTACTGTGTAAATGTTCTCTTGGTTCTTCTCACTTCATTTTGTATCAGCTCATACAAGTCTTTACAGGTTTCTCTAAAACCATCCTGATCATTTCTTATAGCACAATAGTATTCTATCCCAATCATATATCACAACGTGTTCAGCCACTTACCAATTGAGGGGCATCCCCTCAATTTTTAATTCTTTATCTACACAAAAAAGAGCTACTACAAATATTTTTGTATAAACAGGTCTTTTTCCCTTTTCTTTGATCTCTTTGGCATGCATACCTACTAGTGTCATTGCCAGGTCAACAGGTATGCAAAATTTTATAGCCCTTTGGGTATAGTTCCAAATTGTTCTCTAGAATGGTTGAACCAGTTCACAGACTTGATAATTTTGTTCTTCTACTCCATAAACTCTATTAGTTTCTCATTGCTTCTAGGACAAAACATAAACTTCTTCCTTTAGCTTTTTAAAACCTTTACAAACTGACTCTAATATATCTCTCCAGTCACATTGCACAATACCCCCCCAGCCCACTCTATGATCTAGCCAAACTGGCTCTCTCTCTGTTCCTCACACTATCCACTTCTCATCTCTATTCCTTTTCATCAACTGTCCTCTACGTCTGTATGAAGGGAAGAAACAAAGAATTTATTAAGTGCCTACTATGTGTTAATCTTACAAATATTATCTCATTTAATCTTCACAACAATCCTGGGAGGTGAATGCTATTCCACTGTTATCCTCATTTTAGTCTTGAGGAAAGTGAGACAGGTAGAGCTTAAATGGACTTGCCCAGGTTCACACAAATGGTAAGTGTCTGAGACTGGATTTGAACTCAGGTCTTCCTGACTTTAAGCCCAGAATTCTATTCACTACACCACCTGGCTGCCTCCTACTAGAATCACTCCCAATTCATGTCTACCTCACAAAACCCCTCTCTTCTTTCTACATATAGTCTTAAGTTCCACCTTCTACATGAAGATGTTCCTGACCCTTTCAACTACATGTTTTCTCCTTGCCTACCTTGCATTTAGCTACCTCCTTTTTTAAATTTGTTCTGTCTTCATTTATATGTGCAGTTGTCTCCACTGATAGAATAGAATATCCTTGAGAATATGGATCATTTCATTGCTCGTATCCTCAGCACCTAGCACAGTGTCTGGCACACAATAGGTACTTAATAAATGCTTCCTTAATTGTCTAATTCATAATGAATAGTCATAATTGTCCCTGTGCTATCCTAACACCACACACTTACATACAATCCCAGGAAGAGTTCTAAGAGACACATTTACAACAATATAACTATTATGCATACTGAAAATCTTAGACATGGAAAAATTATACATTGTTTTCATTACTAATTCTGTCCTGTTGCTTACTGCTATTTAAAAAACACCCACATATAAACCAGAATAAAAATCCAGTAAGTTGCAATTGAAACTGTGGGGAAAAAAAACCTGTCAATTGTGAATCTCACTTATTGATATACTCTATCCATATAATCCCTATATATCAAGTTTCATCTAAATCTATTAAATATTATAGAAAATATTGTTAGCTGAAAGTATTATGTTCCATTCTATTTCCAGATATTGTACTGACTAGGAAATGAATTTAGGATGCCAAGATAAACTTTAGTTTTGGTTGCTATTGTTTTTTATTTAATAGCGTATAAAATTTCATTGAAATCAATCAAGTCTTTCAAAGTTATTTAGGAACAGAAAGAAAAATGTAAAAACCCTGAAAACCAAAATTTACTTTGTTCAGTCAATGATGAAATAGGCTCTACCTTATCTTTTTTTCTTTTTTTTTTTTAATAAGCAATCGGGGTTAAGTAACTTGCTCAAGGTTACACAGCCAGTTATTTCTGGGTGTGGTGCTGAGTATCTGAGCCCAGATTTGATCCGGGTCATCCCAACACTGGAGCCGGTGCTCTTACTCACTGAGCCACCTGGCTGCCCCTAGGCTCTACCGTATCAATGAACCCCAGAATTAAGCTGGTAGCATAAGACAAAGATAAATAAATAAGCAAATAAACAAATGAGTAAGCAAATGAATAAATAAGCAAATAGTTGCATGAAAGTGTCTATGGTTTCCAAAGAATGAGAAAATTAATACATCCTCTTATCTTCATCAATAATAAATATAAGCAATTATCATTACTCTGGAAGAGTCCCCTTCTTAAAAATCTCTTGTCTGTTTACTAATTCTACTCCTTGAAATTAGGAATGCTTTCAAATGGTCACTTCTTTAAAAAAAAAAAACCTTTAATTTAAGCCTATTGCTTAGTCAACTAATTTCAACGTGTTGAGAAATGAAGCCTTAAAGCAAAAATCAAGAGTAGAGAAGCAAAGATAAATCCTCAACATAAAGGTATCAAGGGGCAGGTAGGTGGTGCAGTGAATAGAGCACTGGCCCTGGAGTCAGGAGTACCTGAGTTCAAATATGGCCTCAGACATTTACACTTACTAGCTGTGTGACCTTGGGCAAGTCACTTAACCCCAATTGCCCTGCCTTCCCCTCTCCAAAAAAGCAAAAAAAAATCATAAAGGTATCAAGGGATAGAGAAAAGTCAGACAGAATGCATTTTTTATGTTCATAGACTTATTTCTTCCTTTGTTGCTAGTTATGTTGAGCTCTTTTGTATAACTTTGGAAGTCACTTGGAAGATTCTGTAGTGTTCTGGGACTTTGCACAATCAATGTCTCTTATAAATAGGCACATCTGGAAGACCTCACCACCTAGAGGGAATCACTCTAACAATGACTGTGCTCATTTAATTTTTTTGTGTGTGCTTTTTGGAGTGGGGAAAGGTAGGGCAATTGGGGTTAAGTTACTTGGCCGAGGTCACATGGCTAGTTTTTGTGTTACATGTCTGAGGTTGGATTTGAACTCAGGTCCTCCTTACTCCAGGGTTGGTGTTCTATTCACTGTGCCACCTAGCCACCCTGTGCTCTTTTTATATTAATCAGAGGGTCAATCAATAAATTTATCTTTGTAGTTACATCTTTCAAAGAATCTTCATGATTTTAGCAAATGCAAAAATGCAATCTTCATCAAAGGAGAAACTTCAAGGCATTATTTTGCTCTAATGAATATTTTTATAATCATTCAACAAAAAGCACAATGGGGTCTTATATTCTCTGTTCCTTATAGTGTAAAGATAGTGTCTTCTGTAGACTATCATTTGCAAATATTTGCCTCTTCTTTTCTCATACCTTCATTAAGGTTTCCATCAAATATGTAAGGTATATGTGTGTGTGCCTGTGTATGAATTGTGCCCATGTAGGTTTTATGTATCTACATGGGTTTATCTAGATGTGGCTTGAAGGGAGGTGTGAATAGGCAGCTTCAAAGTCTACTCCACCCAACCTTCTCTAATAGAGATTTTGTTACCTGCCATGAGGAGAGTAGTATGTTGGGGCCACAAGGCTGCTCACTCTGCTTTTCTCAGAGAGGAGATTTTGGATGAGAATCATATCTATGTAACCCTCTAAATAGTGTTGGTCTAATGGAAATAATTTTTAGGTTCAAACTGTGTTCTTGATCAATATCCCTTTAATATAGAAGGAGTGGTCCAAACTCCAAAGGCAGGAATCCATTCCCCCCAAACATGAATTTTATAAAGGTTATAACATAGAGTGAAAAACAGATAAACTAATTTATCCGTGCAGATAACAAACAGAAATCAGGGAAGGTACACAAATTATAACACGGTAAACAATAGAGGGAATGAGTTCTCTCACAAGAAGCAAGATAGCTCATCATAACCATAAATGGTTGAAAATCCCCAATATCAGCCAAGGGGAAATTCCTTAAAATCTCTAATGTGGTAAGCTTAGAACAGGAAAATGTTGGAGATTCTGGCCTCTCCACATATCAGCTTTTTTGTGGAGCTTTTCACTTCCTACAAGGATCTCTCCCTGGAAAGAATATGTATGTGTCCTCTCTCAACAGAAGGAAACTGAGGAAGGAAATGCCTCTCTTGAGCTCTCAACAACTCATCTCATACAAGAATGGAGCATTGAGTAATTAATCTGTACCAGTGAGGAGAGTCTTATACAAATGGTCTTGACCAGGTGATACATATGTGGTGAACTATTCTAACAAATATTTTCTACAAATGGGAAAATAAGCATGTAATTTCCAGTCATTTTTCTCAATCAACTTTTTTGAAATAATATTGTTGTGCAATTATTATTTATTTTTATTATTCTCTACTATTTCAAATATCTTAAGAATCAACCCCTCAATACCTTAAAATTTGTTTTAGTTCCAGCATAAACCTGCTATTTGCCTGCTTGATATGGTCCAACAGCTATTTCTATATGTTTTTTTTTTTACTATAATTTCTACTTCTTTATGTGACACATTAGGAACTATAACGTTAGAGTAGAAATGTGATGCCTTCATTCACGGATGGGCAGAAAAGTTCACAATAACAATCTTGACAGATATTTTCCATGTTTTTCTTATCTTATTCCTTGCAGTTCCAACCTCACATTCTTCCAGTATATTATGGTTTAAATTGGTCTTTTGTCAAGCTTTCTGTAAACATTTTTCCCCTTCACTTTTTCTTGCTCCTTCAAAAAGCATTTCTGTTCATAATCTTCTACTAACTGTCCTTCTCTGACAAATTTTACAAAATGAGGTTAAATTTTCAGTCAATTCTTCCTTCCTGTGTCATGTCTATCTGCTTAGCAAAGAAGACAACAAGCATTTGCTGGTTGCAGTAGTTCCTGGGCTCATTTGGATGCTTCTTTGTGGTGTGTTATTCTCATTAGTTAAATTTTGTTAGAAAATATTAATGGTCTGTGTCAATGTCTATTCTTTCATCAATTTCCCAATTTTCAGTGTCAATAGCATGTTTAAATATGTTTGATTAGGGATTTTTTATGGGAAATGAAGACTGAAAGAACATAGAAAACCTATTTTCACTCTACAATTTTTCCTATGACCAGCTCTTCACTTTACGGTGTGAAACAGAATCCAGCTAATGGTGCATCTTTCATAGACTCTATCCAGGGGATAATAGCTGATAAAGTACCAAGAGACTTTATAAAGTAGAAGTTAATCTCATGACACTGGTCTAAGGGTAGTATTATAAGAAAGAAGCTGCTAAATTTTATTAACATATTTAAAAGTCACAGAGGAATCACAAAGCTCTTTTAAGAACTTTTTGTCAAATCAAGTAGCCTAAAGAGAGATGGAGAGATAGATAGACAGAGACTGAAAGAGACAGAAAGAAAATCAAAGTTTAAAGTCATACAGCATGAATTGAAGAGTTTATCTTTCATTCAAGAGCTTTACCCACCCAGCTCATCCCTTCCAGGAAGTAGGTCAAAAACTTGCTGCTCTGACATACCATGATCAAGTTGAACTGCATCCTAATGGTCAAGGCATTCTCAACTGGTTCCAGTTGAAAACTTTGTCACAGAAGGAAAGACCCCAGGGAATAAAAAAGGCATTTAAGTCCTTTTGCTCTTCTAAGTAAGTATTTTTGAAACCTAGATTAATATTCTGAAGTGGTGTGCGTGCATGTGTGTGTGTGTGTGTGTGTGTGTGTGTGTGGTTTATGGAGTTCTGAAGGTACAGTTTGGTGATGTGCAGTTTTCCTGTGCTTATTTCATTTCTACAGGAAATTCTTGCATGTATTGATCGAAGGCAGCTGTGGACTATGACACATAGGGCAGGAACTAAGCAGCCTTTCATGCAGCTGCAGCACTTGGTAAGACTAAAGTGAATTCCTTCTTCTCCCTCTCTCCTCTCCTCTGACTTCTCTAGTCCCCATCATGATAAGCTCCACTCTGCTTTCCCCTTCCTTCATATGTCCTAGTCTCCTCCCTCTGAAAAGAGGGGAAGTGGGGTTTAGAGACCCATTTTTGTTTCTGGGAACTTTTGAAGATGGAAAGCACCAGGCTCACAGGATGAGAAAGTAGGCCCTGGAGAGGTAAAGGTTTGCCAAGGGTGGCTTAGCAAATTCTCTCTCTCTCTCTCTCTCTCTCTCTGTCTCTCTCTCTCTGTCTCTCTCTCTCTCTCTCTCTGTCTCTCTCTCTCTCTCTCTCTCTCTCTCTCTCTCTCTCTCTCTCTCTCTCTCTCTCTCTCTCTCTCTCTCTCTCTCTCTCTCTCTCTCTCTCTCTCTCTCTCTCTGTCTCTCTGTCTCTCTCTCTCTCTCTCTCTCTCTCTCTCTCTGTCTCTCTCTCTCTGTCTGTCTCTCTCTCCCTCCCTCTCCCTCTCCCTGAATTAGTTACTCACTCTTCCCATTATTATCCAGGCAAATTATCGAATTATCATTTGTAACACTGTCAGCACCCTTCTCCCTCTCCCCCCAAAAGGCAACACACAAAGACAGACTATGTCTGCCTTAGAAACAAAGCATCAGAGAGACCAGCCAGCCTTTGAATCTGAGTTGGTGCCAAAAAATCCATTGCAGTAGCTTTTACCAAGACTTTGTGTACTTTTCCATTATGAAGGATGGAGCTACTGTTTAGTTTTTCCAACCCCACTTTGCCATAATAACTTGAAAAGCTTAGCATAGATTTGGAGTTCTTCACTGATAAATTTGTATATACTGATTGTACCCATGTATGCATGAATTGAATACTAATGGGGCTTCAGATATAATTATGGGGAACATAAAAATGTAGGTCAAGAGAGAATTTTTAACTGGGGCTCATTGTCTCCAAAAGCTACAGTCCCCCCAACTGCCCCAGTGCTATTCAGTATTTATCATGCATTTATTAAACATCTGACAGTCAGACAGTCAATAAACATTTATTAAGCACCTATTATGTGTCATATACTGTGCTAAGCACAGCACACTATGTTAGCTACTGAGGCAAGGGGACATAGGATAAATATGAGAGTTTCTGAATTCATTGATCTCTAAACTCGTATATTTTAAGAGGGAAGATAAGATGCAAATCACTATAGTAGAAATTAGAAAATGGGACATAAAGCATCATGGTGTAGTGGAAACAGCACTAGATTTGGAGTTATTGAACTTGGGTTCAGATATTGACTGTGCCACTATGGACAACTTCTCTGAAACTTAATTTGCTCATCAGTAAAATAAATTCTCTTCATGACCATGCATTTAAGTGCCTACAGTGTGCCATCCAGGCACTGTGTTAGGCTCTGGGGATAATGAAATGTTCCTACTCACAAGCAGATTACATTCTATTAAGATCAGATGGGATGATTTTTAAGGGTCTCTTCTGACTCAAAAATTCCAGAGCCCTATAAATATGTAAAAGTACTACAATGAGACTAAGAAAGTATAGAAGAGGAAGAGATCACAACCAGCTGGGACCATCAGAAAAGGATTCATGAAGCTAATATTGGAGCTGGACTTTGGAGGCAACATGGTATAATGTAGAATTTTGGATCTGGAGTCAAAGGACCTGAGTTTGAATTCTTACTCTGCTACTTAGTGCCTGTGGGATTGGGAAGAAGACAGAAGAGAAAAACATTTATTTACCACCTACTGTGGACTAAATCTCTTTATATTTCTGGACCCAAATTTCCTTTTCTACAAAATGAGGGACTGGACTAGATGACCCTGAATGTCCTTTCCACCTCTAACTCTATGATCCCAGATTTCAAGAGGCAGAGAAAGGAAGAGGAAATTCCTGGCTTTGGGAACCATGAAAACTAAGGTGTTGAGAGGGACAATAATAGAAAACCAAATTGTCTTTACTGTCCAAAGCAAGTAACACTTACCTCAACCAAAATTTACTAAAGAAAACAGCCTTCCCTATAAAAGTATTAAATATTCATGAGCCTAAAGGGTTTCTAACATAATTTGTACAGGTAGATAAATCAATATCTATGGAGTTATGTATGAGAGATTGAACTTTGCTTGAGTTTCCAGTCTGTTATACCCCTGAATAATATTTTTATTTGAGCAATTTTGGGGTATAGAAGAATTTAAATTTCACTACTCTGGGCTCTACTCCTGATTCTGACTTTCTCAACCATGTTCCATCAGCCTTCTCACTCTGGAACAGCACTTTGCCCTTGGCCTTCTCACACTGGAAATATATTCTACACCACAACTATTCCTCTAATTGGTCAGTTACTCCCAGAACCACCATTTTAAGAGGCAAGCCATGTTTCATTTTTCTCTGGGCTCTACTCCTAACTCTCTGTTCTGTCCACTCCATGGCCTCATTCTGAATACCTTCTTCCTTCCATTTCTTTTCAGCTTCCTTTTATGTAATTTCTTCCCCCATTAGAATGTGAGCTCTTTGGGGGCAGAAATTTCTTTCTTTCTGCTTATATTTGCAACTCCAGGATTTAGCATAGTACCTAACACATAGCAAGGGCTTAATGAACGCTTGTCAATGACTTGACTTAAAAAAAAAATTTAAGTAAAAATCTATGAAGAGTTAACTTTTTTTTCCTTTATAAATTTTTATAGGAAAAATAACAATAACTAGAGCTAACAAATAGTGTAATGGCTACCTATGGAGGAAGTAGGGTTCTCCTTGTTGGCAGTCTTCAGGCAAAGGTTGAATGCCCACTTGTTGAAAGCATTGTAGAGATGATCTTTATCCAGGTATGAATTAGATTAGGTGGCCTCCATGGTCTCTTCCTACTCTAAGATTCTGTACTACAGTGAAACCATGACTCCAATTAGAATTGGGTTTATCATTTTATAACTCATAAGAGCAAGAAAATAAATACTGTTAGCCACTTCTACAAGCTCGAACACATTTTCCCATTTTCAGAATACTCTTGGGAAATTGCAATGGGGCATTATGGTGGCAGCAGAAACAATTTAAAAATACAAAGATCCAAATTGTTGAGAATCCCTCCTTCCCCTCGTTATCCCTAGCCCTTTTTCTAACCCTTACCCTGACCTTGTTCATCACTTTTTCTCCCTGTCTCCACTCAGCCCCTCAAGTATTGCCACCCCCATAAGCCAAACCTTTTAGGCAACAAGAGGACCCATGACCACAGGGGTAATGGCAGAAATGAGGTCAATGACCACAGTAGTAGCAGCAAACGAGTCCTTGATGGCATCGATAGTGATGGTGATGATTGAGGTCAAAGAATGAGATTAGAAGAGAATCAAGAAGGAAGAATAGATTGGACCTGAACTGAAAACCAGATAAAATGGTGAAAGGGAATGAGCTGGGACAAATAGCCATAAGAGTGAGACGCAGATACACAGGCTTTACAGTAACTCTAAAAGCATCTCACACTCCCCAGGAAGCCTTTGTCTCCTTCCTCCCACCAAACTGAACATTGATTCTAATTGTCTCTGGTTTCATTCCCTCTCTGATGATCTGTGTGAGAATTTATACATCTTCATTATATCCCACTGAAACCAAAGAATCATTATTTCCCTCACTTTTTTTAGTTTGAGAAAATGAAAGCATAATGCTGTTATTTTTCCTGGAAGAGAAAAAAGCCCAATACATAAAAAGGATGATGCCCCAGATTCTAATGCTATGTCCTTATAACAGCCATGTTCCTATAACAGTAATCACTTCTTTAGGAAAAGGTCTGACTGAGGTTCAGTGGGCAGGGAGAGCAGCAATGGGGGGAAGGAGAAGTGTTTCCTTTCAACCTTATAGTCATTTGCAAAAAGCTGTGATAGTTAGGGGAAAATACCAGGAAGAGAATTTAGAATGCTTATTCTGGGCTTTTAGGGCAAGGCAACCTTTCTCCCTAGACACCAATCATAATTAGGAATAATGGAGAAAGAAACAGAGAGAGGTATGTGACAGCTTAATAGGATTTGGGGCTGAACACAATTAATTCAGTCAGGGATCCTAGAAACTTTACTTTATCATGAAAAACTACTGTACATTGCTTTTATTGGTTATGCCTGTATATCAAATTAAAAAAATTAAAAATTCATGCTTATTTAGCAAATCCATTACATATATTGTCTCATTTAATCCTCATAGCTACCCTGTAAGATGCAATTGTTTTCTCCATTTGACAAAGGAAGAAACTGAGGCTCAAATGTCTAAGTGAGTAACAAATTCAGTCTTTTAATAAGTTATCTATAAAGTACTTTGCAAACTTTAAAAACTCTATTAATATTATTTAAGATTATTAACAGTACTATTATACCATACTTGTCCTATCAAAGAAGCAGAGGGCTTATAGATATTCTTTACAAAAATGCTCTCTGAGGATTCTTTAAAAAAAATCAGCTAGTAGTACTGAGCTGTGGTCCCAAGATGCTTAGATCATCTTATTTGTTTTTTTACTTAATTCATTACTGAAAAAAAAACCAAACTCTGATAGGACAAATGAGAAATCTAACATAATTGTCCCTAATTTTTCATTGTATTTGTATGTATATTACACAGATATATATATACACAGATATATTTATGTATATCATGTCATATATAATATGTAAATAATATGATATAATATATCATCATGTAACATCATATGTGATATAACATATAAAATATAAGAAGTATTATATGGTACTAACATTGTGTACCACATGAAAGTTTTTTCTAATGTGGAAATCAGCTTAGAAATAGGACTCCTTGACAGTTTCAGGTTATCCTCAAGAATAGCAGCAGAGGATCACAGACTCTCCCAGATGAAAAGGAATCCTCTAGGCTAATCTAACCCATCACTAAATTGTACCTATATGGACCTGAGCTTGACTGGCAATGAAAATCTGGAAATGAAAAGCTAGTTCCCTCTTATCAACACCACATTGTATAAATGGAAGAGGAACCCAATCTGTCTTAATGTGTTGGTGATTGAGTCTATCTACCTTCACATTATGTGCCTTGTTGTCCAAGCTATGATTTGTGTAGGACAGCAACCTAGAGCTCATTTCATCCATAAATATATGCATCTTAGACAGAAACTACAAATGGACATTGAATTGAGGCCAAAATTGAAGAAGGAGGAGAGTGGGCTGTGTTGTCTTTCAAAAACCATAACATTCTTTTAATGACTCCAGGGTTGTTCCTGAAACAAAGCCAGCCCCATGTTCTGAATAGCAATACCTTTTCAGTGTTTTTGTATGACTATGAGTCATGAAATACTATAGTCTCCAAAGAATGCAAGCTATCAATCAAAGGACAATGGAAATACATAGTGGTTATAAGTAGACTTTTGTTGTTATTCAATCATTTCAGTTGTGTCTACTTCTTCGTGGCCTCATTTGGGGTTTTCTTGATAAAGATAGTGGAGTGCCTTACCATTTCCTTCCTCAGTAAATAGGCTACAACACATTACAAAAAATTTAAAGAAAGGAGAATCAGAGTATCATCAAAGTAATGTATGAAGAGAAAGAGAAGATGTACTGGTAATTAACAAGAATGAAGAATATTTATTTGATGGACATTCCTTCTACTCCAATTGTATTTTGAGATGTCAAGAAAAAATAAAGAAGGCCCTCAAGCATGTTAAGTCCCCCTCCCCCTTCACCTCTCCATGGAAAGATAAGGACAAAAGTTACACAGGATATGCAGGCATAAATGGGGTTTCAATATCCACAGTCAGAGGAAATATCTACATTCAGGAGATCATAGAACCATTTGGCTATTTGAGGACCTGCCCTATAATATAACTTAGCTCTATGTGTGGGAGTTTCTGTTGTGACTTCCCATATATATATGTTCATGGCTATTTTGAAGGAGCCCTAAGGTGGCCCCATGTCCCTCACATAAGAACCCAGCTTAAGGTTCCCAGAAAGTGGTATTTTGGTTCTTTTTAAGTGACTTTTGAAGACTGTAGGAAATACATTTTTGGAATGTTTGGTCTTTGCCAAGGATATAGAGGTTTTCTTGGGAAAAAAATGAGAACTTTGAAGATTTATTCTTGACAGTACCTTGCCAAATTGTTTCACAAGCCTCTCTTGAACTTTTTAGTACTTACTTTTCACCTGATAATGAAGGCTTGACAATCCATCACTGCTCAAGCTTTTCTCAGTGGGTCAGGCTGGCTAAGACCAGTGTGGCATGAGGGATGGGGTGATATATTGGTCAGGAAGAGCTGGATCCAAATACTGACAGTTATATAGGCTGTCTGAACTTGGGCAAGTCACTCAACTTTCTTCATCCAAAAAAAAAAAGACTATGATAATATTGGTACAAATTACTTGCCAGGGCTATTGTGAGGTTCAAATGAGATAGTGCATATAAAGTACTTTGCAAATCTTAAAGAGCTGTATTAAGATCAACAATGAATAAGCAGCTGAGTAGATGATCCATGGTATATACAGGGTGTCCCTAAAGTTTGGACACATAGGAAATCTCATTATTCATATTTTCAAGAAATGAAACAAATGAAATTTTCAACATTTTATTTAATTAGCATAAATTTTAGCCATGATGATTTCATATGGAATAAAAGCTTTCATTAGCTGTTGGGATCTATTTTCCATATTAATGAGATTTAATTAATTTATTAATGAGATTTCCTATGTGTCTTCTATGTCTCTTATGGCTTCCTATGAAATCTTATAGTTTATATAGATGGCCCTAGATATAGTTTATACTGGTCTTTCCCCTAAAGTCAGAGAACTACAATCTGTCCAAAGGGGACTATACCCTACAAAGGGTGATTTGGATGAAACTAACAAAACTGAGGTCAATGCCCTTCTTCTTCCTGAGGCCCTGGTCCTTACACCCACATGTAGCCTTCCTTCGTCCGTACTCTCCTAAAAAGAGTGGTTTCTATTTGTAACATCAAAAGTCCCTACAAAATATTAGGAAATCCTTATCCCTAGGGCCTATTTTGAGTCCCTTGCTAAGTGAAGAAATAGGATGCTTTTCAGATTCATTGAACCAAACTTAAAATCTCCTATGGGCCATTTTTCAAAAGTGAAATCTGTGTCTGTGTATTTTAGGCTCTCCTAACCCCTGGTGTTTTCCGGACTCTAGCCATAGCTATTCTATAAGCCATGACCCATTCCCTCCTCCTTTCAAATGCCTTGTTGCTTTTTAAAAAATCTCCATGGTGTTTTTCTTCCTCCAAGTTATATCTCCCCCTGGATTTCTTTTTTTTCCCTCTGGCACTATGTAGACCCACAAAAGAAAATTTCACAGGGCTCCATGTCGCAGGCTCTGGTGCATCCAAGATGCTCCACAAAGAAATAAGGAAATAATCCTCTCTCCTTATTTGAAATTTGAAATGAAATAATTTATTTGAAATGAAGCGTCTTCTTTTTTTGCTAATTGTTTGTTTCCTATCTCCACTGTGCCTGCTACCATCTTTAAGATCCCATATAGTAAGATTCACAAGGATGATCTGGGAATTCCTATTTTTTTTTTAATAAAGGAGAGAGAGATAGCCTTGAAGCAAGAGGAGCTGGTTTGGAGTTCTACCATCAGCACATACTGGCAGTTTGATCCTGGTCACACTTGTCTCACTTGCTCTAATCTCAATTGACCTCTCAGAGCTCTAGGCATCTCTCCAATACTATAAATGGCAGAGAAGATGCCAACCTGTATGGGGGGAGGGGCTTCCTACATAGGAATTTCCTATTCCAATGAAATCTCAGGTCTGCTCCCTGTCTTTATCCCATTAAAATGGTAAAAAATAAAGAAATCTGAAATACTCTTCAAAAAGGGCATCAATATTTATCATTGAATATTCTGTTTAAATCAGCTACAGGCTAAAAAGCAAATAGGGCATTCACAACTAGACTTGTAATAAATGTAAATTTGACTACCATTCAAGTGAGCATGAGTCCCTTCTGTTCTTTTCCTATCAAATCCCCTTTAACCTAAGCTAATGATAATGCCTTCCTTCAGCTGTGGCCATTTCTTGCTTCAGAAAAATGCATTCCTTCTTCCCTCCTCATGTGTGTGGCATAGGTTCTATATGATCCTGGAATCTTTTGACACTCCCAGTTTGGATAAGATGACATCTAATGTCCTTCCCATCACTGTGATGATTCTAGAGAATCTATTTTGTCATGACCAGAGAGAGAAAATGAACCTTCATCCAACTTACTGAACCCTTTTTCATCTGGCAATGAAAAGAACTGGGTCATACCCTGTACAATCAGAATTCAGAATGCCTGATAAGAGCATTAGACGATCTACAAGCAGTAGGTCTAACTCTTTTGATATAAAACCATGGAAATACTAACATTTTAAGACCAATTCAACTTTCCTTTTGCATGTACTCACATGAAACAAAACACAGAAAATTTGGGCCACATGACGGACCATAAATTTTCTCAGGCGCTAATGGAAATCAATTTCACCCTCCACTCGTCTTCTCAGCTCCAGAGGCTTTGGGGTTATTGGTTTCTCGAGCCATGACTATATATGTTCTTCATATACTTGTAATTGAGCATGGAGAAACAAACAATATCTTAACAGCCCAGAAAGGCATCTGAGACTGTGTTTCACATTCTTGTGGTTGTTTCAAATGTGAAACATTTTTGGTAATCTCCCCTCGGGGTTTTTAAGCCTTCGATTAGGTCACTACCACGTCCTTTCTGTTCTGTAAAGAACAAGCTCCATATGGTTTAATATCTTCACATAAATCATATTATTAGAACCTGAGAGCATTTCTGTTGCTTTTTGCTGCATCTTAAAAGAAATTAAGTCCCTCCTGAAATGCACTGGCCAGGAAAGAATTTAATGTTCTGGGTGAGGCTGGCTTAATTTTTCTTTATAATTTGGATAAAGAGTTTTCAGTCAAGGCTCCTGAGTCACCCATGGAGGCATTTACTTTGTTTTACTGGCTTGAAGATTTTTTCCTTTTTTTTAAAAAAGCATTCCCTGCCTCCTTCCCACTTTCACCATAAAATGCAAAGAAATAAATGAACACTACCTCCATGCATACAAAACTGGACCTATTTTCTGTAAAATGAGCTAGTCCTTTCTGCTCTTAGATCTATGATCCTATGATGCAGTCAATTGTATTTACCGGGGCTCTTATTTTATTTAAAGAATTGTTTATTGGTTTAAAGACTCTCTTCTTTAAGCATTTGCCCTCTCTTCTCTTCCTCCCTCTTCATCATCACCCTTATGTATGCACGACATAAACACTAAAAGGAGTCACCAACACGGGGACAAACCAGGCCTACCTACCTGCAGAGCTTTCTTCGATTCCTTTTGTAGCTCTCATCTAACTTGGATACTTTCCTTTGGTGCAATTATCATTTCATCCAATGACACATATCTAAACTTCTCCAGTCCTCCACTGGAGGCTGCAATTCTCAGCCAGGTCTTTCCATAAATATGCCATAGAGGAGCCACACAATATGCTAGAGGTACGTGTATGTATGTGGATGTGTGCATATGCACAGATACACACACGTATATAAGGATACTGTACATGCATGTATGCATAGATAGGCATGTGCATTGTGTAATGTGTATATGCATACACATGTTATATACAGACATATATTTGTGTTTGTAGGTGTATTGTATATGATGTATATTATGTGTTTGTAAATATGTGCATGTGCCCACACATATGCATGTGTGTGCATTGTATATACACATATATGTATATCATGTGTTGTATAAATATTTGTGTGTGCACATGTATGTGTATGTATATATGTGTGTGTAGAAATACATATGTATATTTGTATTGTTCGGATGTATGTGTATTTGTGTATATATGTATGTGTTTGCATATCCTTGATTCTTCATTTCCATTTACTCTCCATATCCAATCTCTTACCAAGTCCTGTCAATTCTATCTTCACAACATCACTCCTGTATACCTCCTTCTCTCCTCTAACAATATAGCCACCCCTTTGCAAGCCTTCCTCACCTCCTGCCTGGACTAAGGCAATAACCTGCTGGTTGGTCTGTCTGCCTCCCTACTCCAATCCATCTTCCCCAGAACTATCAAATTGATCTTCCCAAAGTTAAGGTAGCCTCCCTATTCAATAAGCTCCATGGCTCCCTATTACTTCCAGGATCAAAGAAAGTCTTGTAGGCGACTTTTAAAGCCTTTCACAGCTTGGTCCCATCCTGTTTTCCCTACCTTTCCTGCTTTACTCCCCTCCATATCCTTCCTAGCTAATCCATCACCACAAGGCTCCATCTCTATTCTCCATGATTTTCACTAGCTACCCTTTCTGCCTAGAATGCTCTCCCTTCTTTTCTCTGCATCTGGGTTCCCATGGCTTCCTTCAGTACCAGTTCAAATCCCACCTTCTGCAATATGGCTTTCCTGGTGCCCACTTCCATCATCACCACCACCTTCACTGCCAGTCTCTCTGAGATTGCCCCCCCCATATACAGTGTACATAGCTCGTATGAACCTCATTCCTTACACATGCTCTAGACATTATACTGATTGGTCCTTGAGGACAAGGGCCAGTCATGACTTTCTTTGGATCTCCAGAATTTGGCACAGTGTTTGGCATGTCGTCAGCTCTCTAAAATCTGTAAAATTATTTCTGAGAGGCTGGGATCAAAGCACTTAAACTGAAGAGGGGAAGAACAGGCGTTAGAGACAGGTTGCCTCAGGACTGAACCCAGTCCAACCAAATGCCTCAATCCAGAACAGAGAGAGGGCATAGAACCCCCACCTTAGTTACTCAAGGTTAGATGTGGGATCTCATCTGGTTTCAGAGGAATTAATTCTGATCATCTTTATACATTTTGGGAGCTTCATGCATGTTTGGGGCTTGTGTGATTTTGTTTTCTTTCTTTTGCTGATATTACTTAATTTATTTTTGGTCAAGTCAGGAACTCCACTTGAAATGCCCCAGGGACATTTGGGGAGCTCTGGATGCAGGGACCCAAGGGATTATTTTCATATGGACCTCCAGTATGATCACCCTATGTGTTCAAGGAGCCTTGGAGAAATGTTTGCTCTATCCTGTGGGGGACACATGGAAATGTTTTATCCAGACCTCCATTTGCCTTGCTCTATATCCTAGAAGGAAGTATGGAAGAATGTTTACCCAGAACATTTTGTTTTCTCACATGAAAGTGAAAGCATGACTTCCAACTGATCCCAGATCTCTTAGCCCTGTGTCCTAGGATTTTATTTGGGGCCAGCGTTTCCCTCTGAAAAGAGAAACTTAGTTTTTTTCCTTTTCCTTTATCCCTTTTTTCACTTCTTTTTGTTTCATTTCTATTTTCTCCTTCCCTCCCCCTTCTTGTTTTTATTTGCTTGGATTGAGATAAGCTCCTTTATGTGCTAAGAAGGTAAAGTCTAAAAAGGAATGTTTTAAAAAGTTTGTTGAATTTGCATAACTGTATTTGAGGATAATAATGATCTCTAAGTATTTTACCATACTTACTATCTGAGACTCTTTTGTAGAAGAGATGAGCAGACACTTGAAAAAACATTGCTTGAGCCTTCTAGAGACCCTAAGACTGGGATATGGACAAATGCGCCAGACACATTCTATCTAAATTGCTGGGGATAACAAATGTTTAACTGGGAGAAGAGTTTCTGGGGGCCGCCTTTAGATTTGCCCTTCCTGGTCCCAGTGGACCTCTAAGGGTCTTTAGGTCCTACTTCTGGCTACGTAGTAGCCCAGTAATGGGAGCCATTTTGGTACAAGCTGGTAAACCTAAGTGATCCCTTTATCCTGACCCTTTCCTTTAATTCCTTTGGGGGCAGGAGTAAGAATGGAGGTGAGGGAAGGCTGAGTCAGTTAAAAGAAGAGAAAGCTTACAGCTTGCAATATTTACTTTAGGTTCACCAATAAGTATTATGTAGCTCTGAGGCCTTCAGAGAGGGACAGGGAAGAGCCGACTTGTCTCCATCCTGGTACCTTGGTGACCATGGCCATAGGAAGGGTAAACTGACCAAGCCTGACTATTTTACCAGCAATCGTATCCGGGGGTGTTATACAATGCTGAGCTCAGGTAAAATGTAAATTGCTTAATTAATATTCCTATAAACTGCTTTATGTTCTGATGAGGTTTAAGTATCAGCTTCCTAATGAGTTGTAACAATAGTTATAAGTCAAATTACTGATTCCTGTTTGATTGTATCTTGTCAAACAAGTGATTGTGAGTGTCCTTTGTGTAGAAATGAATTACTTGTCCCATAACTTGGTTCATATTATCTGGTGAGCACTCTTTTATTTTTCCTCTTCTTTTGGGGAAAATTCTTGACCTGCTTGACCAGGATGTGGGGGTAGTAAACTCTTATATGTGGGGGTACTTAATGAGTGAAATGATGTAAGATCAGAAAGCCTCATCTTTTTCAGCAGAGGTAGAATTCCCCAAGATTGAACCTATTCTAATTGTATGTTTGGCTCTTGAACAGAGAAAGGAAAGTATTGCAGTCCTTTGGCACAGAAGCAGTTTTCTCATGGTTAGATTACTAAAATACTAAACCTTGTGAATAAAATGAAATATATTTAAAAAGTCAGATATGAAGGACATTAATTTTTTTCTATTCATGGAGACTGGAAAGTGTTTATTTCTCATTATTTATTTATACTTTTTAAAATAGATTAAGTTGAATTTTTCAACAGGAATCTATTGCATGTCTACACTGCACCTACTACTGTGCTGGGATTTGGGGTTAGAAAGACAAACACATGAGAGTCTCTATTCTTATTGATCTTACATTCTACTGGCTGATAGTGCATATGTAAAGAGAAATAAATCAAATTATAGAAAAGGTAGAAAAGGCAATTCTGATTGTTTGGAAGAAAACAATCAGCCATTGGAGAGATTAAGAATGGTCTAGTTTGGGAAGTGATACTTGATTTTTTTTTTATTTGGCTTTTGATTTTCTTTAAAAACACATTGAGTTAATATATTTTGTCTTTAAATCACAGTTAGTTCCCATCCCACCCTTTCCAGACTGATTTCTCCCTTGTGACAATGAAAAACAATTAAGCAAAAACATCTGATCTAGAGTCCGTGTCTGACAATGTATGCAACTGATGTCCTGATGGTCCCCTACCTTTCTCTCTCATGAAGGGGGGGGGGGGCTTTTAGGAGGTGGTACTTGAGCTGAGACTTCCTTAAAGGGTGCTAGGGATTTCAAGAGGCAGGGGTGAGAAAAGAATGCATTTTACGCACTGGGGACAGCCTGTTCAAAGACTTGGAGAAAAAGATGGAAAGTTGTGTACGTGGGGTGGCAAGTCAGCTAGGTTGGCTGGAACACAGAGTACTTGAAGAAGACTGATATGTAACAGGATGGGGAAGGTAAGTTGGAGCCAGATCATGGAAGCTTTAAGCCAAACAGAAAATTTGAATTTTATCCAAGAGACCACATACTTGGGACTTGAAATCCCCAACTATAAGGATGATTTGTGGGATCAAGTGATAGACTCCAAGTCCTGCTGAATTCCTTGAGAAATGATGGAGAGTGACCTAGAGACTGGTTTATAATGGACAGCAGATGGATCAGGTGATATATCTGAGTACAAAAATCTCTGAGGGAGAGGTTGCTGATAACAGTATAAAACAGAAGACCTGAAAGTGGTGTGTCTACTCATCCTGGTAATGGGGAGGGAGATGTGGAATAATAATGGGGGACAGAGAGAGGAAGGATCAAAGGGGAATGAAAGGAGGATGGGGGACTTAGAAAGGATAGATCCAGTACTAGAAACAGAAACCAGGGATGAGCATTTTCTGAGGTGGGGAGGGGGGAGATTTTCTTGATAGCAAAAAGATAGGAGTATGAGAAGTATAAGATAAATTGTACATTGTTAACACGAGAACTGGGTTTCAGAGAATACAATGGAAGGAAAGGGCAGAATGAGATAGAGACACCAGCAGGGTAGGAAAGGATTCATAGGGATGAGGAAGTGTTGAGTGGTAGAAGGAGAAGGAAGATTTTGTCCAGGCAATCTTTTACTCTGGATTAAAGGAATTCATATATGAAAAAGACAATTTGCTAGTCACAGGACAGTAAGTTATCATATCCTTCCCAGTAGCAAGGGGAGCAGTAACCCATATCATAGCTAGTATATTGACTTGATATTTTGGGGAGAGGTCTGGGGGGGATGGAATAAAGTTCTGGATCTGGGCCAGTCTTGGGAACCCAATGGCATGATGGTTATGAGATGCTGTGTGGGGCCTGATATCAAGATGTTTAGTATCTGGGACTTGGCTGGTTGTGGAAGACAGAGCCTTTCACAATCCATCGACAAGGAGAGCTCATCCCCAAGCACCAGATTGTGGAGGTCATAAAACATATATGCAAAGAAATATAAACTAGAATATGTTAAGTGCAAGGGAGATATAAGACAAAATGTTATAAGAAAATTTGAAAGAGGAGAAACAATCTCTGCCTTTGGGCCCATAAATAGCTCGGGACCACCAGGTCTTTACCCTAGGAAGAGAAATCTATAAGGTACAAAAATGTAATATATGTGCTCCTTTAGAACATTAGGAAAAGGAAGAAGGCATGCAAGCTCAGATGCTAGGTAAGGCAAGATGAAGAAGATATTTGCATTTCAAGTGGTTGTATGGACAAGCTATAGTCTGTTCTTGTATTCATTTCTTTTTTTTTTTTGGAGGGGCATTTAGGGTTAAGTGACTTGCCCAAGGTCACACAGCTAGTAAGTGTTGTCTCTGAGGCTGAATTTGAACTCATGTCCTCCTGACTTCAGGGCCAGTGCTCTATTCATGGTGCCACATAGCTGCCCCTCTTGTACTTCTTGTATCTCTTGTATTCTTGTATCTCTTTCCATCCCCTAAAGAAATTTGCAACTTACTCTTATCCCCTACCTTCCATAGGGCTTTCCCCTGCACTCCCTCACTAAGCATCAATACTTCCATACTACTGAGAGTAATAATCCCAGTGCTACCTTCCCTACAGTTCGTAGCCAGGAGGGATCCTTGCCAATGTCTCTGTTAAAAAAAGAAAAAAGTACAGGACACCAAATCTTGTAAATTAGACTAAATGCACTGTGAGTTTCCTTCTAACTCTCAGTTTATCTGACCTATACCACTAAAGTAACAAGATTTCCTTCCCAATCAACTGAATTTCTCTTGATTAATTAATGTACCATTTTATCTATCATCAATTACAAATCAAGGGAATATTTTATCTCATTGCTCTAAATGGTGCTATTTCCCCCAAGGAACTAAAACTGATCATTATACTTCTCCCTGCCCTCAAGAAGTTTACACTATAAGAGTTCCTGGCAAAAACTACTGGGAAAACTGGAAAATAGTATAGAAGAAACTGGGTATAGATCAGTGTCTTACACCATATACCAAAATCAAGTCTAAATGGGTACATGATCTAGGAAATGCAGATACTGTAAGCACTCAGGGAGAGCAAGGAAGAGTTTGCTTGTCAGATTTATGAAAAAGGGAAAATTTGATGACCAAACAAGAATTAGAGAGCATTATGAATTGCAAAATGGATAATTTTGATTACATTAAATTGAAAAGGTTTTGTACAAAAAAAGTCAATGTAACCAAGATTAGGAGGGAAGTGGGAAATTGGGAAAGAATTTTTACAACCAGTGTTTCTGATAAAGGCCTTATTTCTAATATAGATAATTGATTCAGACCTATAAGAATACAAGTCATTCCCCAACTGATAAGTGGTCAAAGGATATGGACAGTTTTCAGAGGAATAAATTAAAGACATTTATAGGCATATGAAAAAAATGCTCTAAATCACTATTGATTAGAGAAATGCAAATCAAAACAACTCTGAGGTACCACATCTCACTGGTCAGATTGGCTAAGATGACAAAACAGAAAATGATAAATGCTGGAGAGGATGTGGAAAGATTGGAACACTAATGCATTGTTGGTGGAGTTGTGAACTAATCCAAACATTCTGGAGAGCAATTTGGAACTATGCCCAAAGGGCTATAAATAAGTGCATACCCTTTGACCCAGCAATACTACTTCTGGGGCTGTATCTCAAAGAAACCACAGAAGTGGGAAGAAGACCCATATGTATGAAAATATTTATAGCAGCTCTCTTTGTGGTGGCAAAGAATTGGAAGTCAAGGGGATGCCCATTGATTGGGAAATGGCTAAACAAGTTGTGGTATATGAATGTAATGGAATGCTATTGTGCTATAAGAAATGAGGAGCAGACAGACTTCATACTAACTTGGAGAGACATATAAACTGATGCTGAATGAGGTGAGCAGAACCAGGGAACTTTGTACACAATTACAGACACATCGTATGTGTGATGACTAACTTCAGTAGACTGGGCTCCTCTCAGCAACACAAGGTTAGAAGACAACTCCAAAAGACTCATGATAGAAAGAGATATCCACAACCAGAGAAAGAACTACAGAGTCTGCAGATTGAAGCAAGCTATTTGCTCTCTCTAGTTTGTGTTCATTTTGTTTTATCCCTTCTTTTTCATTGTTCAGCCCATTGATTATAATCCTTTACAACATGACTAACATTCAACATGAAGGTATTTGTAGACCCTATATTTGATTACATTCTGCTATAGGGGAGAGAGGAGGAGGGGAGGGAAAGGGAGAAAATTTGAAACTTAAGAGATTGTGGAACTGAATGTTTTAAAATAAAAGTAAATAAAAATACATCAATTTTTTAAAAAAGATTCCTAGCATTTAGAATGGAAGAGACATTGCTGAGTGTCCCTCAATTTACAGATGAAAAAACTTGGGACCCTAGCAAATTAAGTGACTTGCCTGAAGTAATACAGAAAATAAGTAGCAAAGCTGAGGTTTGAACATACAGTCTCTAACTCAAAATGAAGGGTTTATTAATATTTTTTTAATGGTAGACTCTTCTCTCCAAAAGTTTATTATCTAATGGGTAGAATAGATATGTATGAGATTGTGCTGATAAATATTTAACAAAAATTGCATACACAACACACTTTTAAGTTTCTATCTGCATTATCACATTTTTCAATCACTTTCTTGTTATTTTTTTTTCATTTTTTCACTTTTCAAATGCTTTATTAACTTCTGATTTACATCATTCATTTCCACCAGATTTTGAGTTACAAATTTTCTCCCCATTTTCCCCCTACCCACTGCCCCAAAATAGCAGTCCCACAGGATATCCCCTCCTCCAATCTGCTGTCTCCCATATTTTCTCCCATACTCCTTTTGACTTTTCCAGTAGGGCATGGTGGATCTCTATGCCCCAGTGCCTGTATATCTTATTTCCAAATTACATGTAAAATAGTATTAATAATAATATATTTAAACATTTGACTTTAAAACTTTGAATTAAAGATTCATTCCCTTCCTTCCTTGTCACCCAACCTTACTGGGAAGATAAGCAGTTCAGTATAGGTTGTACATGTGTAGCTAATGCAAAACAATAACATAGTAGATATATTGTAAAAGACTGACTATATTTCCCTCCCTCCTATCCCACCTCCTACTTGTTCTATTCTCTACTTTGATCCTGTCCCTTTTCAAAAGTGGGTGCTTCCAATTTCCCTCCCCCCCAGCCTGTCCTCCCTTCCATTATCCCCCCCCAATCCCCTTCCCTCCTACTCTCCTGTAGGGTGAGATACCCTATTTAGTGTGTATTTCATTCCCTCCCCAAGCCAAATTCAATGAGAATAAGGTTGACCCATTCCCTTTTGCCTTCCTATTCTTCCCCTCCATTATAACCATTTTCCCTTGCCTTTTCTTTATAAGACAGTTTACCTGATTCTGTCTCTCCACATCTCCTCTCATTATATTCCTCTCTCACCTCTTAATTTCACATTTTAAGTATCATCCCTTCCTGTTAAATTGGTCCTGTGCCCTCTATCTATGTATACCTGTAAACATATATACACACATTGACATATGTATTCATAGCCCATATACCCTCATATATAGACATATATATTTCTATTCCCTTCAACTATTTTCATACTGACAAAAGTTTCATCAGTTACAATTATTGTTTTTCCATGTAGGAATGTTAATAGTTCAACTTTGATAAGTTCCTTATAATTTCTTTTCCCTGTTTACCTTCTCATGCTTCTCTACCTTCTTGTATCTGAATTTGAAATTTTCTATTCAACTCTGGTTTTTTCATCAAGAATGCTTGAAAGTCCTCTATTCCACTAAATGACCATATTTTCCCCTGAAACATGATACTCAGTTTTGCTGGGTAGGTTATTCTTGGTTTTAATTCCAGCTCCTTTGACCTCCAGAATATCATATTACAAGCTCTTCGATCCCTCAGTGTAGAAGCTGCCAGATACTTGGTTATCCTGATTGTGTTTCCACAATATTCAAATTGTTTCTTCCTGGCTGCCTGTAATATTCTCTCCTTAATCTGGGAATTCTGGAACCTGGCTATAATATTCCTAGGAGTTTTCTTTTTGGGATCTTTTTCAGCAGGTGATCAGTGGATTCTTTCAAACTCTATTTTGCACTCTGGTACTAAAACATCAGGGCAGTTTTCTTTGAGAACTTCCTGGAGGAGGATTTCTAGGTTCTTCCTTTGATCATGGCTTTCAGGTAGTCTAATAATTTTTAAATTCTCTCTCCTGGGTCTATTTTCCAGGTCAGTGGTTTTTCCCATGAGATATTTCACATTGCCTTCTATTCTTTCATTTGTTTGGATCTGTTTAACAGCATCTTGATTTCTCTTAAAGTCATTAGCTTCTACTTGCTCCAATCTAATTATGAAGAAATTATTCTCTTCATTGAGCTTTTGAGATTCTTTTTCCATCTGGAAAATTCAGCTTTTTAAGGCATTCTTCTCCTCATTGCCTTTTTGAGCCTCTTTTGCCATTTGAGTTAGTCTATTTTTTAAGGTGTTATTTTCCTCAGTTAGGCTGTTGTCTCTCATTTCATAATTTTCTTGCATCATTCTCATTTTTCTTCCCAATTTTTCCTCCACTTCTCTTAAATCTGCTTCTTAAGTTCCTCTATGGCCTGTAGCCAGCTCATATTTTCCTTTGAAGCTTTTGGTGCAGGAGTTCTGACTTCACTGTCTTCCTCCTGTTCCATGCTTTGCTCCTTTTTGTCCCCAAAATAGGAGTCTAATGTTGGAATCTTCTGTCTGCTTTGTTTCCTTTCCCTGGTCATGTTGTCCCTCAGTCACTTGACCCCTGGGCTTTTTGCCACAGTAGGACTCTGCTACCAGACAGGGGAGCTTTTGCCCCAAATGCTGGGGTTTTCTCAGCTGACAGAGGTATTAGATGGGTGCCCTCTCTGAGGACCCTACACACTCTGGCAAGCTGGACACACACCCCAGGACCTCCACCCTAGACTGCAATCCAGATCCAAGAAGGTTAAGGCAAGAGTGATTACCCCTCATACTGGTTGCTTGGTCCGCCTACACTCTGCAGGCCAGGGGCTGAAGTTGCCATGTGGCGCTGGCTGGGTGTGCCAGGCATCTCAGTGGCTTCTCACCCCAGGGGCAAAGGCCATGCACTCCCACTTACTGGGTCCCAAATCCAGACTGCACTGACCTCTCACTTTGTCCTTCTCATCTATGTGTTGATAATTCTGGAAAAGGCCACAGCTGTTGCTGATCTGGAGTCCCTCTAGCCAGCATCTAGTCAGGCCTGCCCTGGGGCTAAAGCCTCTGCTCACAGGGTCTGGGCTCGGCTCCCAGAGCGCTGTGCTAGCCAATTCCTGATGGCCTCCCAGGTTGTCCTCAGAGGGAGGTTAGCTTCTCTGTGTCATTTTGTGGGTTCTCCAGCTCCAAAGTTTGTTCAGAGTTCTCTTTTTATATTGATTAGAGAAGGTGGAAGCCAGAGCTGCTTGGAGGTCATGCTTCTACTCCACCATCTTGACTCCACCCCCCAGTTTATAAATATTCTTGATCCCATTGCAAGACTCTTCTTCCTACTCCATGGAAGGCTGAAACCAGAGAACCCCAATCATTTCTGTAGTTATCTCTAGAAAGAAACTTAAAAAGCCATATTGTCCAGCCCTCTGCTTCAGATAGCTTTATATGAAAACTGCTTCATCATTGATTATCGAGTCCATTTTTAAAGATCCCTAGGAACCAATTTAGTAATGACCTTTGATTTATGAGATACTGTAATTGGCCAAACTGCATACTGATCTGCTTCATGTTACCTGCCCACCTGGTAACCACAATCTTAACTCTATCCTCAAAGGTCAGTACTATGGCATTTGTGCCTAGGATGACAAAGAAATTGACAGATAGAGGCAGAACATCCCAGCTCCTCTACTAATGTACCTCTGGAGTCTCCCACTCCACTTGTATTTGACCCTTGCTTCCACCTACCTCCTAATCCTTCCTGAGGTACCAGTTGATAATTAAGATACAATTAAACTATTTCTACTCATACCTCAATAAACATCCTTTCTACAATATAACCAGAATTCCCTGCTTTTACCTGAATAACTCTAGTGAGGGGGCACCCTACTACTTATCAAGATTGAACCTTCCTGGACCTGAGTTCAAATTCAGCCTCAGACACTTAATTCGTAATGCCATGCACAGAAACTTTCCAGAAGAACTGCTACTGTGACCAGCTTTTTTTAAGGTTCTGATTACTTAGTATAGTGATCACTCTATATATTCCATAACAAAAGCAAAACATCCATGGAAAATCAAGGCACAACATAATTCAAAATACAGCATCCACCATATTTCAACTTGTCACAGAAAATCACAATATAATATTCACAACATAGTCTCAAAGTAAAACAGTCACTCTTAAGTTAATTCAATCAGTCACTTATCAGTAGTATCAAAGTACACAGTCAAAGTCTTCCACTCTTGGGGCAAAGTCTTGATTAACTCAATCAGTCACTAATCAGTAACAATAGTCAAAGTACTCAAATTACAAATCAGTCACTTATTCAGCAAAGTCTTACTAAGTACCATACACAAATTCCTCCACCCCTTAGGTCACTAGTAAACTATAATTCCATAATTACTCAGTACCCAAGGAGAGGTCTTTTCTTCATCTTGACTTGGGGCCTGTTCTCAGATTCCCTGGATCCCCTTTCATGGCCCCAGATTCTACCTGGATTCAATGGCAGACAGCTCCCAGTTCCTTGACCAGCTCTCTGGGGAGGTCACGCTCCACACTGGCATTCATGGGATCTGCTCCATGTCAGCTCCTTCACCATTCTGATCCAAGGAATTCAAGGCTCAACCAAGCCACAAACAAATAAAGTCTCAGCATCCTGGTCATGCTTCAGGCACCTGGGCTCCTGGCTCTGGGCTCCTGGGATCATGTTCAGAAGAAGCTCCACCACCCCAAGTTTTCAGGACTCAGTTCTTCATTCTTTTGTAGATGTTCTGCCACCAGATCTTGTCTCAAGGGAATTTTGACTGTGCCTCTCTGGGGCTTTTCTTATATACACCGTATAACCTACTTTACTTCCTTCAGCCAACTTCCTGTTACATCAGTAACAAGGGGAAGGAGTTCATACCTTCTGTTCCTCCAATTAGAGGCTTGATCAGTTACTAAGTGTTAAGTACCTGCTACTTTTGCCAACACAAAAGGGATCTTCAAGTTCAAAATTCCATTACCATTATAACATTTTCTAGCCTGTGACCTTGGGCAAGTCACTTAACCCCAAATTGCCCTATCTTCCCCCCTCCAAAAAGCAAAAAAAAAAAAAAAAGATTGCACATTCAACTCTGAAAAGGGATGAAAAGTAACTGCCATGTTCCTCTGATGTTCCTAGACCCTTCCCCTTCATGGTCACCTTTATTTTAATACTCTCCACTTTATCAGTAATTTTTTTAAAAATGGAAGTCCCAGAACTAGACATTGTACATCCAACTTTGGTCTGACCAAGTATGATCAGCTACTTAGCCCCAGAATTAGGTACTCTGAATGGAGTCTAAAATCAAATTAGCTCTTTTGGCTTCCTATCATACTACTGAAACACATCTGCTGAAATCACACCCATTTCATGCCCTAGCAATAAACCAGTGGTCCTCAAATATTTACACCCCATAATTTAATAGTTATACCCCATATCACTCCTTACACTTTTTCAATCTTAATAAACCCCAATTTTTCTACCTGTGTTGGCCTTGCCACTGTGCAGTAATGAAATGCTAAGAAAGGAGCCAGGAAGTATAGGAAACAAGAATGTGGTGTATAGAGCACTGGGCATGGAGTCAGGAAGATCTGAATTCTAATCCTACCTTAGAAGCATATTAGTTGTATGACCCTGTACATGTCTCTTAACCTCTATGAGTTAAGTTATGAGTTATAAGTTAATAAGAGAACCTTTATCACAGCGTTGTTATGAGGATAAAATGAGATAATATAAAGCACCTTAATATGTTAGCTAATATTCCTGTTTTTATAGTCTATTAGTGATTGATGCCACTGTCAAGCAGCTGTTCAGTTTTCAGTAGGACTGACTTCTACGATTCCACTTTTAATCTCCTACAGCCCCTGGTGGATTGCTTGGACCACTACCTTTCCTGGTATCAGAATTAAGTGAATGCAGCTACAATGACTAAGTTTTCCCTTGTTTAAACGATGGCTGCAATATTTAGTCTTTTTTTGTTCTTCAAGGACTTTCCCCCAGGTTTCTAGGAGTTCTAGAAAATCCATGCAAGTGGTTCTGAAGTAACCATCTGCTGAACTCTTCAGTATCCATGAGGTCCTGCTGCTTTGAATGTACCTTACTTCAGAGGCAGTGGGGTACCACACACATTGGACTTGGCAGCAGAAAATTAGAGGTTGAGACAGCTCTTCCTCCTAAACAGCCATGGGACAGCCACCAAATTGTTTATCTACGTAGCCTAACCCTTTGCTTTGGTCTCTCTAAAACAGAAATAGTAACGCTTTCACCTTCTAATTCACTGGACTATCATGAGGGAAAAGCAAGGGACAGAAGACTTTGGGGTACATTTGTGTCTATGTAAGCAAGGACAAAGGTAAATGAGTAAGTCCCTCGACTAAGGTTTTGGAGCAGTGATCACATTTATTGACAGAGAGTCCCCACAGTGATTTCCCAGGAGACCATTCATGAGACTCATACCCATGTCCTTTTATGGGGTGAAGGAAGTTGGAAAGGCAAGATGGCTTAAAGGGAGAGAAGGCAGTAAGGGAAAGAGAACACCAGAGTGAGAAGCAAAAATGACCACAACCACCTGTTCCCACCCTGCCCCCAACCAAGAGAGACATGACATTGATTCATCCCATTACCACAATAGAACAGAGCACCCCAAATAGGGGGCCATATTCAAGGACATGAATGTGACCTTGCAGTACCTGCACTTACCCACCACACAGAAGACAGCAGTGAGAGACCTACTTTGGATTTCACCTGTAAAATAGTGCCCAAGGGAAATGCTTGTGGCAGATTTAATGTTCCTCCCCATCACCACCATCACCTATTTATTAATTTTCTCTGGACTGAGTATGGCTGTAAAAAAAAAAATACTCAAGCCAGGGGGCTCTGTATTCTTCACCCTTCTATCATTTGAGTAGAGTAGAGAAAAGGGAAGGGAGGAGGAGAGGAAACTTTGACCTTGGGAGTGATTAAGACTTGCTTAAATTTCTGTTCCTGGAACCATACACCCCCACTGCCTCAATTACCATGATGATTAAAATGTCAGCTCTCACCACAAGTGGGGGGGAGGTAAATTGTTAAGAGTAGCTGGAAGAAGGAAGTGATGTCCAGGAGGAAAGGGCAGTATTTTGGAGGAAGTGGTAATAGTAAAGGAAAAAGTGTCCCTTTGTAAGTTTTTTTAAAAAAGTTTTGTGTACCCAAGCTTGTGATTCACCAGTATCAGACAATCTTAATGCAGAAATTCCTAATGCAGATCTCCAACCCTTCTATCCCTTACATCACATTACCATAAACCCTAAGGATATGTTACATGAGTTATTGTTATGAATTATCATTATTATAATTTAACATTGCCTTCAGAACACTGACTTCGGAGTCAGGAAGACCCAAGTTCAAATCTGGTCTCAGACACTTACTGGTTGTGTGACCCTGGGCAAATCACTCAATCCCCAATTGCCTCCCCCCCCCAAAAAATGCCTTTAATAGTGTGATTTACTACTCTGCCCACCCCACTCCCTATTCAAATTGTGCTCACTCTGATTCTCCAATCGGATGAACTTTTCCATAAAATCTAAAGTAAAATAAACAAACAAGACAAACTTCCCAGAGAGCTAGCTCTGAGATTTACCTCCCTGGTGATCGCTCACTGTATCGGTGCATACCTTATATGCACATAAGTGTCCGCAGGTTGTCTCTCCTATTAGAACATAAGCTCCTTCCGGGGAGGGACCATGCTTTTGCCTTTCTTTGCATCACAATATTTAGCATACTGCCTGACTCATGCTTTGTTGTGCTTATTCAGTCCTTTTAATCATGTCATGATCCCAATCAGGGTTTTCTCTGCAAAAATATTAGAGTGGTTTGCCATTTCCTCCTCCAGCTCATTTCACAGATGGGGAAACTGAGGCCAACAGAGTTGAGTGACTTGCCCGGGGCCACACAGCTAGTAAGTGTCTGAAGCCAGATTTGAACCCAGGAAGATGTCTTCCTGACTCCAAGACTAGCACTCTAACCACTGAGTGACTGAATCACCTTTAAGCAGGTGCCCCCATGTGCATAAATAACACTGAGGAGCTGCTAGGTGATGCAGTGAATAGAGCACCAGCCCTGGAGTCAGGAGGACCTGAGTCCAAATCTGACCTTAGACACTTCACACACACACACACACACACACACACACAAAACTAACCGTGTGACCTAGGGCAAATCACTTAACCCCAATTGCCCTACCTTCCCCCCTCCAAAAAGCAACAATAATAATATATTCATTGGCTAACTGATCAGTCTCATATTTCTCCTTTGCAGCACATATGGTAAAAACCTTAACAAAGTTTGGATTCTCGTTAATTTAGGAGATTGGGGTATTTGTTCTTTTTTTTTTTTTTTTTGCTGGAGGGAAGGCAGGGCAATTGGGGCTAAGTGACTTGCCCAAGGTCACATGGTTAGTAAGTGTGTCTGAGCCTAGATTTGAACTCAGGTCCTCCTGACTCCAGGTGCACTATTCACTGCACTACCTAGCCACCCCTGTTTATTCATTTTTTAAACTGCAATCTACTTTCAGAGGAAAGAATAAGAATTAAGAACATGACTGATATTTGATATGGGTTCAAAACAGAAAATTTCAAGGTGTGTCCTGGGGTCAGTGCATTATCAATTTCCATAAAATAGTACTTCCTGAATCCAAACTACAAAACCCCAGTTCATTGGAAAGAGATTCCAGACACCCAGACTAGCTGGCTTGTTCCTACTCTTTTTTCTTTTCTTGCGTGCAGCTATGCTGGAGATGGTCACACCATTGTCAAGGAATCACATTCCTCTAGAAATGCTCCTTCATAGACTATATGCCTTTTTTTGGAAATGATCTTCAGCTGAGGGCTTAAGAGACTTTATTTTCCTCCCATATGATGCTGATCTTTTCTTGGGCCATTTGTTGCTGATTCTTTGCATGTAGCAGATGTTCCCTATTTGCTTTCTCACAGGAAACTCAAGGCTGCCCTCTGATATACATGTGGCTGGGACTGGCCACCCAGGCTGTCTGGGTAAGATGTGATCTGCCTGACTCAGGATTTGGCACTTGTATGCATTCCCTGCACCTGATCTTTTCCTTCCTCATCTGGAACCTTCTAGGACCCCTGCCAATAAGCTGTCTCTTGTCCACACCATCATCAGTAGGGCACGTCTTATGAGATGACTTTTCCAATGGCATTAGTTGACCTATTACACTCTTTTACCTAGTAAGAATGACATAAATGTCTGTGGCTATAGACCAGAACAAAGATAATTGATTGTACCTGGCTTTGAACTACAGCTTCATTAGAACCAGATTCTACTGAACTGTTCTAATTAGTTACAGATGGCAAAAACCATCTTCTTTTATGTGACAATCAAAATGTATTGGATAATGGGGAAAAATAGAATCATATTCAGAGCATGTGGCAGTTGTAGGGAGAAGGTTGGTTTTGTTTAAAAAAAAAAGATAGTATGGCTGGGAGTGGGTATGGTGAGACCTGGAATCTAAAATAAGTCCCTCAGGAAATATTTTATAAATTGCACTTTATTAAATGTATGTAAACAAGAGACTAAGATTATTTGAAACCTCCAGCTGTTAAAAGGTAATGCAAAAGACCTTTCAAGCACTTGGAAAAATAATGAGATTTCCACAAAAATATTCTGAGGGAATCTTCAGAGGAATTTTCTTGGACAAAGAGAGTGGTAAAGAATCATTCTACAATGCCTATAGTCATCCTGCTCTTCAATATTTAAAAGTCTGGTCCCTTCCTATTTTTCTAGTATTTTTATACTTGACTAACATCCACACCCTCTGTGATCCAGCCATATTGGTTTCCTTGCTATTCTTCCCACAGGAACCTCCATCTCTGACCATGATGCCACTCTAGGCTCTTGTTGGCTATGTCCCATACCTAGAATGTTCTCCTTCCTTACTGTCACCTTGTAGCTTCCCAGCTTTCTTTCAAGACGCAGCTCAAATCAATCTTTTGCAAGAGAATTTTCCCAGTTTTCCCAGGTTACTCGTGCCTTCCTCTCTGAGATTGCTTTCCATTTACTTTTCACCCTCGCCTTTCACCTAAATCTCTCTTCCCTCTCCTCCTCTTCCCTTCCCTCTCTTCCTTTTCCCCTCTCCTTCCCTCCTATCCTCTCCTCTCCTCTTCTCTCCTCTCCTCTCCTCTTTCTCTCTTTCCATCTCTCCTTCCTTCTCTCCATCTCTCCTTTCCTCTCTCCATGTAAACATGCATGTATACATAACATAATTGCATCCCTTATGTGCATCATCTATATATTTATATGTATAGTGTATGTGCATATATGTATGTGGTATGCGGGTATATCTATGCATATATGTATACATGTGTATCATTTGTGTGTATTATATAATTCATATATGGCTACATGTATGTGTTCATGTGTACATACATGTGTATGTGGAGTAAGGTAGTGTGTACATACCTAATTATCTCAATGTTGTCTTACCCATCACAGTGTGAGCTCCTTGAATATAAGGAGCATGTTTTGTCTTTCTTTGTGTCTTCACTGCTTAGTACAGTATCTAATATAATAAATGCTTGTAGACTTAACTTGGAATGGGAAGTGGGGGAGGGGAGAATAAAATAGTAAAATGGAAGGAGAAAGAGAATAATTACAGATTCATGAGATCTCAAGATGAAAAAGAGACTTGAGAGTTTCTCCTCTCCAGCCCCTGTCCTACGTGACCTTATTGCACCTCACAACTTTGCTATAAGTTTTATTGGCACACTACACTGAACAGTTATTCCATGTTCCTAGGACCTTAGGATATCAACCAAATTGTTTTTCATGAAGTATATATTTCCACCACTGCTGGAGCCAATAAATATAAATGTGAGGATTTCTTTGGAATCATTTTTATTCCTCCTGGGTTAAATTTTTAGGAAAAAAAAACATTCAAAATTCATACTTCAATGTCAAGAGTCCAGGAAAAGATGCAAATATGATTCCCCTCTAATTGACATCCCCCCTCTATGTCACTGATGGGGGACTGACTCCTTGAGATTCTTTCTTGTGGCAGGGGTTTGGAGATAGGGGAGAAGAGACAGGGATTTGTGGTCATGAGTCATTCCTATGCCAGAGATCACCTCTTCCAAAGAAACAGCCATGGTGAACCACCTAAGAACCCTTGAAATAGGAACCAGAGGCCTTTGCAGGAGCCTGATCAGTTTCCTTTTCCACCCACTCATCCATTTCCTCCTCCCTTCTCAGCTGACTTCAGAAAGTCTTGGTTTAACTGTGAAAAAAAGTATATTATAAGCATTTGTGTGAACTGCTTAATTACTATGCAGCACAGCAACACTTATGTAGAAAATTAAATTCATGTCAAACTAATTTTACTGTGTTATTTGACAGCTCCGTTAAGCTCTTCACATGTTATATTTCCATAAATTGTTGTACTTGAAGCATGTTGAGTTTTTTTTGTTTGTTTCCAAAGCCCCTACCCAAATCAAGAAATTAGTATTCCTGGAACAAGGTACTTCTACTCCATTTATCAAGTAAGTAGGCCTTGTAGACCTCTTCAAAAATAGTGTTGAGAGGCCCCATGTGTGGCAAGGGCCCATTCCTCCCAATAGAGCATGGAGATATCCTCATGTGGCTCAAAGAGAGTCAGACTAGACATCTCCAGCCTCTTCTCCTCCCACCCTTCTCCAAGGAAGACTTTCATTCTTGCCAAAGGAGCAGCAGGAAATTGGGGCTGAAGATCACTCCTCTGCTCAGAAAGAGGGGAACCAGGCTCTAATTATCTATTGAATCCCTTAAATATTGTTAGTCTAGGGGATATGAGGAAGTTCAAACTAACTTCTGATTGCTTTGTTATTATGAGTGAAAAGGAGGACTCTAAGCCTTATATCCAAGTTTTGACCTCTTTCCCATCAAATACCAGTTCCACAATGAGCACACATAGTGAATAATAAAGAAACCCATTTATCCAAATCAAAACAAAACAGGAAACATAGAAGGTATACAAAGGAAGATTTACATTTATATTTGGGTGTGAGATAACTCAGTTCAACTAAGAGAGAACATCCTTGGGGTGGCGAGAGAGAGACAGAGAGAGAGAGAGAGACAGAGAGAGAGAGAGAGAGA